>NW_021604676.1:4833619-4853041 GCF_004785775.1 Grammomys surdaster
GGAGAGGGAGAAGGAGAGGGAGAAGGAGAGGGAGAAGGAGAGGGAGAAGGAGAGGGAGAAGGAGAAAGGGGGAGAATTTGAGCTTGTCAATGAAGAGAACAATCTCTTCTGCCCAAAAGGACAGGGTGAAACTAGAAAGGAAAGAAATGATCACTCCTAAATCATGCTGTCAGCCAGAGCCCAGGGTTAACATTCTGGGAGGTTCCTAAGCTCAGAGAACATTTCACATCTTAAAAAAAAAAAAAAGCTGGGTTTTTTTTTTCTATTTCCCCTGTGCCAGTGAAACATCTTCACACAAATTCAAAATCAGCAAAAACAGTTACTAGTCAAAGCCACCTTCCCATTGTCCTTCACAAAGACAGCTTATTTCCCCAGATTTCTGATTCACCTTGGCTGCATCTGCAGATAAGCACAAACAACCTAGAGGCCAAGGAGAAGCAAAGAATGTTGTGTGACTACAGAAAATACGTTTCTACAGTCAGGAGACTGTGGTAGTTTGAATGGGAATGACCCCTGTAGACTTGTGTGTTTGAATGTTTGGCCATAGAGGATGGCACTATCCGAAGGTGTGGCCTTGTTGAAGGAAGTGTGACACTGTGGAGGCAAGCTTTGAGGTCATATATGTTCAGACTATGCCCAGTATGGTATACATAGTCTCTTTATGTTACCTACTGATTAAGATTTAGAACTCTCAGCTACCTCTCTGGCACCATGTCTGCCTGCATGTTGAAGCTTCCCACTATGATGAGGTACCAAACCTCTGAAACTTTAAGCTAGCCCCAGTGAAATGTTTCCATTTATAAGAGTTGCTGTGGTTCCTGCACAGCAGTGAAACCCTAAGACAGAGAAGGAGACAGGAGGATCCGAAGCTCAGGCCAGCCTCGGGGACACACTGAGTTGGAGGCCAGCCTGGGCTGTGTGAAACTCCATCTCAGATCAAAGTGCAAAACCACTTTATAGCAAGAAAACCATTTTCCTGCAGTCTGCAGCACTAAACAGCTGCTTGGTTATCATTTGTGCTTTTATACCTTGCATGACGGAGGGCCAGAGAAGAGTTGCTTAATAAACTAGACCTTGGGCTGGCTAGGTGACCCAGTGGATCAGGGTACTTGTCACCAGCCCAGACAACCTGAGTTTGAACTCTAGGCCCCCATGGTGGAGGAAGAGAACTCATTTCTATGGGGTGTGCTCTGAATTTACATGTGTGCTGTGGCATGCATAAACCAGCACATACACACACAAATAAGTAATAAAAGCTTGAAAAGAAAAGCTGGACCTCTCTAGAGGGACGTGTGTGCAGTACCTGTGGGGGCCAGAAGAGGGCATTAGATCCTTTGAAACTACAGTATGGATGGTTTCAAGCTGCCAAGAAGATACTGGGGAACTTGAATCTGGGTCTCTGGAAGAGCAGCCAGTGCTCTTAACCGCTGAGCCATAATATCTTTGTAGCCCAAGATATTATTTGGTAATAGTTTGTAGTTTGACTTAATGACACCATATTATATGCAACCTAACTATAATACTACATATATAGACAGTATTCATTTCCATATTTGAGGTAGTCTAAAAAACATCATAGTCCAGCTGTTTCTTTAGCTTGCTGGTTTTTGTTTATTGTGACCACAAACTCAGTATGAGCATGGCTCCTCGAATTCCCTCCACGCCTGCACCCTAAATGTGTCAGCCAAGGAGGCCACTGAGTTTCACCTCTCTTACCTGCCCAGTGTGACTTTCCTCCCTTCAGAACCCAAGGCCTTCATATCCTAGCCATGCCTTGCATCAGAATTCTAATTTTGCCAATCAGAAAGTTCATTGGCCTCACGGCGCTTGTGCAAGCCACCTACGTTCGTATTCATATGTAAACCTGTATCATCTGACTTGTAATAAGCCGTATGCCTGGCAGGTGGCTTGTCTCCACAAGCCCTGAAGGTGTCAGGGCCACAAGGTGCCAGGCTGTGTGAGACGGACATTCCCTCTGCGCTCCCAGGACAAGCCAGCGCCGGCTACTGAGTCGGACATCTACAGGCTGGAGATGGCCTGCTTGCTTCCCTGTCTCTCCGCCCTCGTCCTCTTTCCATTCTCTGCCACTCAAGGGTCAAGAGGACAGGCAGTTAACCTAAATGAAGCACAACAACCATGTAAGCGAATAGGTCCCAAACTGAAACTGCAAACAAGTGTATCACCTGCCCAAGTGAACCTGCCTTGGTTCTGTGCTGGAGTAACAGATAGCAGCCACCCACAGCACAAGCCTCAACACACTGGCCTGGAATTCTCCTGACCTTGAGCTGCCCTGGACACCCAAGAGAGCAAACCGATGCTACACTCCTAATGGCGCCTGGCCAATCCACCAGCTCCTGCAATGGCCGTGGAACCAAGTCTTAGCTACTGCCACTACAGCACTTCACCAGGCTCGTGGGCTCCACCTTGTGGCCAGTGCTCTCCTTGCCTGGCCTGTTCGTTGACTACCGTAGGTGGCTCTCAACTGAGCAATTTTGCTGGATTCTTCTGCTAGCCAAGGACACAGTTTGGGATGGCGGAGATATTCCCCAGGGTCGGGTGGGTGGTGTCCAGAGACGCTGGGAACCCTTTGGGTAAACAGTGGATCCACCCAAGGATGTGTACTCTCTGTCCCAGCACGATGGTCAGCCAAGGCCGTGAAGTCCTGGGAGCATGCTCATTTGGATCCTTTCCCTTGTATCTGGTTCTTGCTGCTTTTATTGATCCTCAAATGGTCAATAAAATCATGGTCCCAAATCTATTCTTCCTTGGATGTAGACGTCATGTTCCTTTTTCCTCATCTTAAACTCCAAATTCTCTGTGTGGCCACATCTCTTGTGTGGAGTTTCTTGCGTGCTCTGTTTCCCCCTCTCCTCGACGCCTTGAAAATCAAGCAGACAGTGTTGGAAAGTCTCAATGGTCAAGGTCACATCACTGCTCTTGAAGAAGTTCTGGGTTCACACATGCATACTCATAATAATAAATAACAAATCTCTCTTGTTAAAAAGTCCTGCAGGGTCAGTTTAGTGACTGCTAATGCATTGCTTTTCACACTTTGGTTTTAGCATCTTAGTTCTGAGAGAAAATGACTATTCCATAATAACCCTTTACTGCTTGCTCTGGCTCCTTCACCAGGCTAACCGGTGCTGCCTCTGGTAACTAGTGTGTGTGCCTGTTGTACTTTAGGTCTTTGCTCAGGATTTTTGTTTCTCTAAGGTGTCTAAGGGTGTTTTGCCTGCATATATGGCTGGACACTGCGTGTGTGCGTTGCCTGCAGAGGCCTGAAGAGCATGCATGCTTCGTCTCTTGGAATTGAAGTAACAGACTCTGTAAGCTGCCTTATGGGTGCTGAGAACTGAGCCTGGCTCTGCTGCCAGAAAAGCTGGTGCTCTTAACTTCAGAGCCATCCCTCCAGCCCTCCTGTTTGTTTGGATTTTTTGTTTGTTTTGTTATTTTTTCTATCAACCCTCTTTTTACTGTGTGCCTTACATAATCCTAATTTCAATATTTGTGACATCCATTCTCAACACCGGTATAGTTCTTTGAAAATTCGAGCTTGTTCATGCAGTAGGCTGAATAATACTCCTCACCTCTAACCTATGCCCAGAACATGTAGATACATTATGTCATCTTCCATGACAAAGGCGACTGAGAAGCTTCAGGTGAACCTAGCACAGGAATGTGAATTTGTGGGAGTTTTCCTCATTCATTTCAAGTACGAATTTTGCCTGCATGTATGAATGTGCACCATGTGAGTACCTGGTTGCCAAGGAGATCAGAAGATGACAATGGATCTCTTGGAACTGGAGTTATGGGTTGTTGTAAACCATCATGTAGGTGCTAGGAATTGGACCCAGGTCCCTCTCGAGAGCAACAAGTGCTCTTAGTCACTGAGCCATCTCTCCAGCCCCTTACATGGCTTAAAGGGGAGAGTGTATCCCACTGCAGCAGAGGGAGGCTTGAAGGAGGAAGGATTATCATTGTGTTGCTGGCTTTGAGTTGGAGGAAAGAGCTGCATTAGGCAGCTTTTTTAAAAGGCAAGATTTCATGTAGCCCAGGCTGGCCTCCAGCTCACTATATAGTTGAGGATGGCCCTTGAAGTCTTGCTTCTATTGCTCTAGCCTCCTGAGTGCTAGGATTAGAGACATATTCTGCCGTGCTTGACCAGTCAACTTTTCATTGCTGTAACAAAGGAGCCTAGTTTATAAAGTAAGATGTCTAACTAAGTTATACCTGTGGAGGCTGAAAGTCCAGGTGGCTTGACTCAGGTTGATGAGGGACTGTGACAAATTACAGGACACATGCAGGAAGAAATGAGAGGCTGAGAGAGACCACTGGGCCAGGCTAGCTTAAATAAACTCTGTGAGAACAAGGGGCCATGTGAGAATACCTTAGTGTCCTTTTGAGGACATCCCTCCAAAGATCCAAGAACATCCCATTGGTCTCCAGTGTTTAGAACCCACCACTTCCCAGTAAACTGCCCTGGAGAAGAGCTAAAAAAAAAATGTAGCAGCCTTGAAGAGCTGCAAAGAGCAAGGGCTAGTCCTCTGTAGCCACCAGAAGAGAACGAAGCCTGCCCATGCCTCCTTTTGAGACCAGACTATAGCTACAGATGTAGCTAAGATTGACCTTAAATTCCTGATCTTCTTTTCCCTCCTCCCAAGTGCTGGAATTATAAGCAGGGGCCACCGTGCCTGGTTATGGAATCTCATCTCATTTGAGTTGTGAAACTGAAAAGTCCCTGATCTCACAAGCTCTCTGGAAGCTGACACGTGCCAGCGCTGTCCAGTGTGAGAATTCAAGTCTGTAGAGCAGCTTCCTGGAAAGGCCACACATGCGATTCTTCTGCATCTTTGTACCTCGGTGCAGAGGCTACATGTGAGGAGCAGCAGCCATCTTGTAGCTTGCAGAGCACTAGTTGTTTTTCATGGGTGATGAGTATAAGCATAGGAAAACTCTGAGCTAGGTAATGTCATCTCACGAACTTGGACAGCTTTTGGTCGTCTTGAGATTGTGAGAAAAACTATTGTCTGGTTAAGCTATCATATCTAAATTTGTTTTGTGTAGCCAAATATCCTTTTAACAACAACAATAAAAAAAGTTTCAATGCTTACATGACCATCACAAAATTTGACTCTGTAATGACCTTTTTGGGGGTGGGCATTGAAATAGTGTCTTCCTATGTAGCCTAGGCTATCCTGCTTTAGCCTCCTACATGTTGCAATGGCAGGCACATACTTCCACACTTGACTGGATTTCTTTACAGAAAGTCAGTAATGAGTCAGGAGAAGTTTGCAGGGCAGAGCAGAAGCAGGATACAGGAAGTTACCTGAGTTAATGGCTCTCTAAGTGAGGACAGACCAACAACTTCAGCAGTACAGAGGGACCAAGTAGAATGATGACCATCTGCCAGCCCCTGCCCCACACCCTCTGCATCTAGATTCTGAAGGTGCCCAGGGTGTTTTTGCAAGGCCACTTGGTGATCCTTCCATACAGATAGATGGTGCTTGATTGGCAGCAGGGCTTCCTGCAATAAACCCACACACCACACACTGATCTGTAGTTTGCTTTTTGTTTTTTACAGCCAAAAGTTGCTGAACTTAAATTCTTGGTCGTCTTGCCTCTGCCTCTGAAGTGCTAGGATTATACACATGTGCTACTACATCTTGCTATAAATATCTAGAAAGCAGGTGAGTTGCAAATCCCCTTAACCCACAAAATATCAGATGTTAGCAAGACAGTAAGCACATTACCCTGTTTTGGGATTACTAGTCCAAGTAGGAGCCTTGCATTGCAAGATGGAACAGTAACTGGAAAAAAATTCAACATTCAAAAAAAAAAAAAAATCCCAAGTGTGCTTTTCCAGAACAGGTGCCATGCTCCCATCAACAAAAGGTCAGAAGACGGCAAATCCAAATACCATAGTGCAGCAGCTTGTGCACACTATAGCTGCAGAACTGTGCACCCAAGTCAGCCTCAGGCACAGAGAACCCACAGAGGTGCAACAGAGTAAAACAAGTCAGTTTGAACCATGCACCCTGCTCACAACCAACAAAGGCCTCCGCCTTCTGGTAAGAAAGGAGCTGCCGCCACATGTTGGCTGTTTGAACTGAGACAAATGTAAAGACAATAACAACACATACAGAGCCTCAATCAGTTGGAGAGTGAGGTTCATTGTGGCTCATGTTGGGTACCAAGGAGCCAGACCTACAATTTTGCAGGAAGCTTTTAGTCCTTAGCCTTCAGCAGTCACCTCCAGCCCCTGCTCCACTGTAGGCTGTAATATAAGGATAATGGCCTTGTCTGTTCCCATTCTAGTTCCCAAATAATTAACACAAAGACCTACTAAGTTTATTAACAAGCTTTAAGCACTATTACTGGGAAGACATTATCTATTCTAACTCTCTAAGATATCTACTTCCCAGCTAGAGGCCCCATGTGACTTGCAGTTTGAGTCTTACCCTGGCTTGCTCTGATCCAGGTGTGTCCTCATGGTGAACCCCTTGGTGACCGGCTTGTCACAACTCCTCCTGGGCCTTCTGCTTTGCTACCACATCTTCCTCCCTCATTGTCTTTCTCTACGTCCTCTCTCCCCTGGAACCCCTACTGGGATCAGAAGTCCATCCTTCCTTTCTCTTCTGCCCAGTTGTAGGCTGAATCAAGTCTTTATTGACCAATCAGAGATAATAGAAAACAATTCTTACATAAATTGAGTCCAGAGATGCTTGGCCATGCCAACGTGAACTGTAGACAGATGTCTAGGCATAGATACTAGATCTCGGAATTCAGAATTCTGCATCTAAATACACAGTGTACAAGATCATGCCCCAACGGTCCACAAGGCAAATAGGTCAAAATAGGATTTGCATAAATCTCAGCAATTTAAGAATTTGGATGTCAGAGGGGTGGGGTAAGGGTGTGGTTAGAACCAACAACATGAGTAAGATGGTAAGTGTGTGGCTTAGCAGGAAAGTACTCATCCAGCATGTTTTGGGTTTGATCCCTCGGCACCATCAGGAGAGAGGCATCATTCCACTCTGGCCTGAGACCTCCTAACTCACTGCTCCCCCAGGATGATTCTTTCTGACTTCTATCAGTTACCTAGTGATTACTGTGCAGTTTCAGCACCCCATATTCTCTCTTTGTCCCAGCCTATGAGGGTGCCATGGAGTCAATATGCAGCCATATTGACTGCATTCTTGAGAACCAAAGGAAGCCAATCTTCTTCCTGATGTTACGGAATCTTCCAGGTACAGAGGTGGTTGAATCATTCAGTGGTGCCAGCAGTGGCCAGGCTAAGCTGAGCTCTGGTCAACACTGGTTCCATAGCAAGCTCAGTCCCAAGCTGTTAGCTTGCACATCTTTTGGTCACTTATTCTTGCACACCTTCTATTCTTAGACATGGCTTAGACAGAGGTGTATGGATCTTGGATATGGTGACGTCCCCTCTGGTGTGTGGATCTTGGCCATTGCCTGCCTTCTGGTGTATGGATCTTGGATATGGCTTCCCCTTTGATGTATGAATCTTGGATGTGGCTTCTTCCCTCTGATGTATGAATCTTAGACATGACCTCTCTCTGATGTGAGGAACTTGGACATGGTCTCTTTCTAGTGTATAGATCTTGGGGATGGCCTCCTTCTGGTGTACAGATCTTGGACATGGCTTCTCTTCTGGTGTATAAATCTGAAACATGACCTCTCCTCTGATGTATGAGCTGATTAAACTTTGCTCATACCAGCCCAAATCATTTGGGTTTGATTCCCAAGTGACCTATTTGTTTGTAACCAAGAAATAGTCTATCTTTCTAATATAAATAAATCCAGTCTTGGAGGTAAGGAACTTACCAAATGTATCCACCCAATATCCAGGGTGGTCTGATCTGAATGCCTTGGGACTTCATGTCAGGTGTTGTTCCCCAACTCCTCCCACACACTGAACACTGAATTAGGATTGGCCTGCGTAGGGTACAGTATGTGGCTGCTGAACTCAGATCCCAGAGGCTATAGCTCTCTGCCTTGTTTCCTCTGGGCAGAGTCAGCATCGTACCATAAGGTTGAATTGCCTGTATCAAGTTGTTGTTGTTTATTTAATACTTAGGTATCTGGAGCCTTACTGACCTGGAGAGACACATCCTCACACACTGCACCTCCGAGCTAATTTCTAGAGTTAGTGAACAAGTGCATTTTTCAAGTCCAAACCAATCACCCTAGCACCCACATCCCAGCCTCCTCCTCCATCAGGACCTTATACCTAGGCCTCTGTCCCTATGCTGTAATTATCCCAGGACCAGATACAAGACAACCTGTACAGCCCTCTGCCCCAGAGCCCAGTGAAATTATTATACCCAGTCCTAACCCTCACTGTCCTGCCTTGATCGTTTCTCCACAGAAGTGCTCAACTGTGCTACCCTGTCCCCACTGCCTCCCACTGTTCTAGGCTTTAACATGACCCCCATGGTCTGGAATGTTCCTCCTCTTGGGATGTCTGAGGAGTAATAAGAACTTTTTCTCTTTTCTTTTGCAGCACTAGGAATGGAGCCCCCAAGCCTCGGGCTTGCCTGGTAAAGCCTAGGTGTTCATGAGCAATCTCCTTTTGGTATGTTGGTCTTGTCATACCTACAGTACTAACCCTAGACTTTAAGGTAGACCAGGCGTAGACACACGTGTTGAGGAGCAGAGGCCTCCAACCACAACCAATGCCCATTTATGCACGCTGAGAACAAGACACCCAGGCAGCAGCCCAGGAAGCTGTGCCTAAGCCTGCAGCTCACTGCAGCACTAGGGGACACCTTGGAACAGGACAACACTGAAATGGGTGCTTCTGACTTCAGTCATTCCCAAGTGTGCCACCACCCCCAATGCTCCCAAGAGTGAGAAAATGCATGCTTATTACTACGGGAGCCCCTGCTCACCTGTGATCTCACCGTCCTAGGTACATTCTTTTGCAGGTAGCCAAGGCCCCAGAGTGTTACATGAAGATTTCCAGAAAGTAAAAGAATTCTAAATTTTAAATAACTTTCATGATTATAAAAACAGTATAATTTTTCTACTTTCTTAGTAATTGTGATCATGAGTCCCTTACTGTGTGCACTTCATGAATCTAGCTTCGTTATAGGTATGTGTATAGGGCAAAACCTGTGAGGTATACAAGGTTTGCTACTAGCCTTTGTTTCCAGCACCCACTGGGCATCTTGGGATGCGCTCCCCTGGTTGGGGCATTGTATTGCAAGTCACTAAGCTAAGCGGGAGGTTGGACCAGCTCTCCTGCTCTCATGAACCCAGCGCCAGGTCTCCTGTCTGCAACAGGCAGTGGAGGTGAACAGGGAAGAGGGTATCTCTCCCTCATCCATGCCACTACAAGGAGACAAATGGTAGGACCAGCTCTCTCACGCTCGTACCCTCTTCCCAGTTGCAACTCTCCTACAACGTGCAGGCCACTCTTCTGAGTACTGCAGCTGGCTAGCATTGGGGTCAGCTCTTCTGCTCGAGTGCCTCCAGGGCCAGTTCTCCCATGATGCCCAGGTGAAGGGTGGGGGGCCAGTTCTGCACAGCCTTCAGACATCAACATGTCCCTTGGGCAGCAGCCCAGACCAGGGATATCTGCCTAGCCTTTGGTGGTAACAGACCCCTGCTACTGTAGGGCCACAGTCCCAGACATGGCCCTCAATGGAGCATAGGCCAGGACCTCACCATGACCCTAGGTGGCATGACATCACAGATGTGACTACTGACGTCAAGTTGTTCCCCACTACCCTCAAGTCTCTACATCCGCCTCTCTTTCTTATGCCCGCATCCTTCTTTCTCTCCTTCTCTTCCATTTCTCCACCACTTACTTGCTCCTCTTAGTGTTGCCCGGGGTCTTTGGGTGTCTGGGGTCATCTCAGGAGAGCTATAACTGACTTGTGCCTTATCCACTTGGCAGAGATCATCTGAGACATGGCCACCCCGCCCCCAGGCCTGTGCCATGGCAGTGGACTGAAGGTAATCTCAGGCTCACTTTTTTCAGGGAGTGTTAGGCTACTACTAATCATTCAGATGTTCACAGGTCAGGACACTGAGTGAAGACATGGCCTCTCTCCTCTCTGTCACCTACTGACACACATGTGACACAGCAGCCACACCTGCAATGTCTCTAGGGGCAGGGAGACATTTGTTTTTAATGGCATCAAACTAGATATTCTGGAGTGATTCAACACTTTTGTCTACATATAGTTAACAATAACATATATTCCAAAACAAGTAGAAAAGAAGGGTTTTGCTCTGTTTTGAGATGGGGTCTAACTAGGCCAGCCTCAAACTCATGATTCTTTGCCTCTGCCTCCTAAAATCTGGGACTTTAGATCTGGGCTACCATATTCAGTGAAGAAACAGTTTTGCACCAAATGATTTTTAAAAATCGAGGTGTTGGATACGGCAACTCTCCTGTCTGACCTCTGCACTCTGCTTTGGTCTGCTGAGATCTCACACTACACCAGTGAGTGTGTACACTTATGACATGGTAATCACATGAGGATCAAAGCAGGCATTCATCTGCTTTTTACCAAGACAGACCAAGATTACAGCTAACAATATCTTCACCTCGCCTGTCACTCCCAAGTGAGCTACACAAAGACTGTCAAGACCAACTCCTTTCTAAATGACAGCAGAGATCAGGACGTCTGCTCTCCAGCGTTCAGTGGACTCATTACTTCAAAGGAAGCTTGCTGAGTTTCCTGAGAGGATCTTTCTAAAATAGCTCTTCCTCTCTCCCAGCTGACTTGCAGACCTAACTGTGCCAGACTCAAGTCTGCAGGACAAGCTAGCTGTGCAGGGGTGAGATGAAGGGTGGTAGGAGGTGGTTGTTTGAGCCACCTCAGCAGGATATTTCCTTTCCCAACCCTCCTTTTAAATAGGATATAGCTCTGGCTGACCAGGCTGGCCTCGAACTCACAGAGGTCCCGCTGGCTCTACCTCTTGAGTGCTGGAATTAAAGGTGTGCTCCATCGTGCTCAGCTTAAATACTTGTTATTGTTTTTGTCTGTTTGTTTGTTTGTCCATTTGAAGGTATCAAAAGTCAGTCTCAGATTTCAACTGAAGCTGGGTATGGTAGCTCATGTCTATAAATCCCAGCACTGAGGAGGCTGAGGCAGGAGGATTGTCAAAAGCTCAAGATCAGGCTGGATGCCATGCAAAACCAAAAATAAATAAAAATAAAAAGATGCTAACTTGATGGGTCTCTGTCCTCCAGTTTTCTCTTCAAATATCTATTAGAACTTTGGAAATGTAACATAATCTGGTAAGGTGGCGTTGGTGGACGGCAGAACAGTACAGAACTAAGAGATGAGTCTGGGGTGGAGACTGAACTGAATGGTGCTTCTGAAGCCCAGTTAGGTGTGGCCCAGCCTGTGATCCCAGTACTCAAGAAGCCGGAGCATGAGGATTACAGGGTCAAGTCAGCCCCCTGGCTTACTGGACAAGTCATGCAGCCAGTTAGTGAGCTCCAAGTTTAGTAAGAGATTTGTCTCAAAAACTAAGATGGAGGTCAGTAGGAGATGTCTAGCTTTCACATGCCTTGAAAGTATGAGGACCCAAATTCTAATCCCCAGAACCTGTGTAAAGCTGGACATGCTGGTACTTCTGTCACCCTGGTGTTACAGAGGAGAGATGGAAGATGGCAACCAGAGACTCTGGAAACTTACTGGACAACCAGTTCAGTGTCTGAAGCAACAAAATAACAAGAAACCCCATCAAGTTCACTCTGGGACCCTGTCTCAAGGAGAGTGACAGAGCCAGACACCAAAGATCCTCGAATGGCCTCTGTGCATGGATAACTTGCTCACATACCACACACACATACATATGCCCCCGAAATGAAGTTTGTCAAGGGCGATTTAGCATGAACTTGGATCCCTGACACTGAACCTTGGAGCTTGCCTGTAACGATTGATCCTAACACCCTTCACCTCCTGAGGTGAAAACAGGGCTGCACACCCCCACAGCCTCTGTAGTTAATGGTACAAGCAAGCACCTTCCATCAACCGAAGGGTCAACCGAGTCACCCATTTTAAACACCAAAAGAGTTAGAGTGGGCTTCAAACTGTATTTAAGGTTTGGGTCTGACAGTAACGCTCAGCTGCTGTGACACTCTGAGTTCAATTTCTAGTAACAAACTATTTCTCATGGCCCTACTGCCTCTAATAAGCTGGAGGCTCACGGAGATGCTTAGTTGGGGGGTTGGTGGGAGGAAGGGAGGTTGGAATTTATTTTTTATTTCCGTCTTTGGGTAGAAAAGGGGGCTTGCTTTCTCAGGAGCAACCAGAGGAGCAACCGATTAAACTTCAAGGAGATAGCTAAGAGTTAATCATCCACGGCATGGGGTGAAAGCCAGTAGGAATTCTAAAAATAATGCCTTTCCAAAACTGAAGCAGTCTGCAAGAAGCAGGATTGGGGCGCTCATTAGCTTGACTCCTTTGCCCTCTGCAGCTGACATTCTCATCCAAAGCCTGGAACAATCCTAAACCGGGGCTAGCTCTGCGAAGGTAAAAAGAATTGAGGATGCCGAAGGAGCCGACGCGGCAGACAAGTTTGGAGGTACAAAAAAGCGGCAGCTCCACAGGACTTCATGGGCAGCTCTGACCCTGCTGTTGGCAAAGATGTAGAAGAGCAGCCAAGTCAGTCTTCGATGACAGCCCACCCCCCACCCTGAGCCATTGTCATTTGTAATGTCACAGGCTTTGAGAGGAGATCGGGGGGGAAAGCCCATGTGTCCGATAGCTTGTGGGCTTCCCTTCAGTTTTCTGTGCCCTTTATTCAGAAAAGCCCCTGGTTCAGATCCATCTCCTTCAAAAGCTTGCTATCTGCATTGCTCCCCCAACATCCAGGTCACATGACAGATCCTTTCTTCTCCTCCTTGCCTGTCTTCCTGCCCTCAGCACTTTAGGATCCTGAATGGGATACTAAACTCTGTTCTGAAAGAGACAGAAACTGGCTCTGAAGTTCTTGAGTAAGGAAGGTGTAGGAGCACCACAGGCAGAAGTCTCGAACTTTTCACTCTAAGGTCTCTCTGTTCAGCTCCACACACAAAGGAGCTCTGAGGAGGCGGTAAGTCCCACGGATAGCTGGGCACAGCCTCCCAGGAGTTTGATCATTTCCTGCAAATTTTGTTACACTATTGGTTGCTTTCTACTTTCTCTACATTTTTTATATTTCTTTAGTACTCTGTGAATATAAAATAGTTTTTCTTAGATAAACGTTTATTTCTCCCATTAAAAATGATATATTCAGAATCCTTTTTGTTCTGTTTTGTTTCACTATCTCCCGCTCTGTGAGAGCAAATTCTGCCCACTTTCACCATCCAACATGATTCAACACTAGGAATTAAAACCTGACTGTCCCTTTCCGCCCCTGGCCATTGTGGACTTTCTTACAGATCTGCCTCCCTCTTTTCTAATTGAAAACACCTTTTTCATGTTTAAATTATGCTTTCCTGAGGACTGTCCACATGCCACTGTGAAATAAAACTATTTTAAACATCTGTTCCTGTTTCTTTGTGGCTAGATGGGAGATCTCCAAACGACCTGTGAGTAACAGCCTATGACTCTCTACTGTCTGGAAATACCTGTCGCCAGCTTGACCAAGATTTGGGATTGAAACTCAAATGCCTGGGTTCCGTACGTGTTGCACAGTTGGCTTAGGATGTTGACTTAAGTCTTATATGAATTGGATTGTCCAAGCAATCTGCTGTCTACGTGGGTGGTCCCTTACATCCATCATCAGAGTAATTTACCGCATTCATTAGTTCAATCTCTCTATATTTCCTCTGGATTATGAGGCATTTCCCACTGTTGTTCTTCCAGGCTGTAAGAAATATCTGTTTCAAGACACACCTT
This sequence comes from Grammomys surdaster, assembly GCF_004785775.1. NCBI lineage: Eukaryota > Metazoa > Chordata > Mammalia > Rodentia > Muridae > Grammomys > Grammomys surdaster. The sequence goes on from NW_021604676.1 coordinate 4,847,485, forward strand.
GAACCTAGGTGTGATGGGAGGTAAAGATCAAGGATCGTGAGTTCAAGGCCTCATCTATTAAACACAAGGGTGAACTTGGCCTAAGGACACCCTATCTCAAAAATACTGAAACCAACCACGTGAAACAAAAGACCTTTAAAGGAGAGAGAGGAAAACTCCCATCGTTTGGGAGACGGGAGTCGGGTGGGGACCAGGAGTCAGCCCGGCCTGCATTAGACTCTTTCTCAGAAGACAAAAATAACAATGACATTAAAAAGACACAGGCTGGAGAGATGACTCAGCAGTTAAGAGCACTGACTGCTTTTCCAAACATTCTGAGTTCAATTCTCAGCACCCACATGGTGGTTCATAACCATCTGTAATGGGATCTCATGCCCTCTTCTGGTGTGTCTGAAGACAGCTACAGTGTACTTATAAAATAAAAAAGAAAAATATTATATTAAAAAAAGAAATTAAAAAGACACATCTTGGGGTGTGGTCTCAATACTGACCATCTTTTCTTTCAAGTCATTTGCTCATATTTTAGCTCACAGATTAGAGTTGTGGTCTTAGAACATTGTATGGGGCATGCATGTGCATGTTTGTGTGCACATGCACACACACATACACACACACACACATACACACACACACACAAAGTATGTGTTGAACTGGAATTCTTGTCTTCCTTTGCTCTTTGGGTCTGTACTGTTTGTTTCTTCTATTTTCCTAGGGACTACAGCCATGTCTTCTGTGACTGGCTTTCCCTCAGACTCAGAGGCCACTTAGCTGTCCTTGTGGCCTTTTCCTGCTGAGTTCCTGAGGGTGAGAGCACCCTGTGACAGCATCCCATGAACTGTAGAAGGACCATAATGAACTCTGCTCGGATGACTTAACCCCACTGGTCAGTTTTCAGAGCCCACCTGAACACAAGAAGGAAGGCATCTTTGTCTGGGCTACACGATTCCCTGTCCCAAAACAACACAACATTTCTGACCTTCCATTTAAATAAAAAGATTCATTTAGACTTTTAGAAATGCAAAGAAAAAAAGAAATGCATAGAAATCTACAGTCTCAATGAAAATGATTTTATTTTTCTACATTCCTTTCTAGTCTTTCTCCATTTGCAGGGAATGTTCACATGGCTGGAACCAGAATGGTGCATTTGTCCTGCTTCTCTTTCTGTGGTATGAGTTCTACAGCAGAAGGAGGGGCACACTGCATCGAGGGACTGGAACATCAGTGTCTGATAATACCAGAATATCTGAATTAGCAATGGGAAATCCTCAGAAGTGATTATAGTCCAGCCTAATAACCTGCTTTGGGATCAGTAATAATTACTACTTCCTCACCTTTAGTGTTCCTGTTGATTTTTCTTTTTCTCTCTTCAGAATTATTTATTTTATATATGTGAGTACACTGTAGCTGTCTTCAGACACATCAGAAGAAGACATTGAATCCCATTACAGATGGTTGTGAGCCACCATGTGGTTGCTGGGAATTGAACTCAGGACCTCTAGAAGAGCAGTCAGTGCTCTCTCTCTCCAGCCTGACTCATCTTTTACTTCTTATTTTCGGAAGAATAACTTTTAATGTTCTACAGCATACTAGGTTAACTCATGTTGACATCAGCTGTATGTTTTCAAAAATACCTAGTAGGGAGGATCTTGACTGTTTCTTTTGTTCCCCAACATATTTTTATTGACTATTTGGGAATTTTACACAACGCATCTCAATCACATTCACTTCCCAGTCCTCCCAGGTCCACGCTCCCACCCTTGTGACCTCCTCCCAGAAAAAACAAGAGGAAAGAAAATAATACCAAGGCCATTTGTGTTGTCCATATCCTCACTGGAGCATGGCAAACTTCCACTGGCCAGCCCCTGAAAGAAAACTGAGTCCTTCCCCACCCTCACCTCTATCATAAGCTATCAGCTATGGAGAGCTACACTTCAGCACTTTTTTAAGAGTTGTTTTTAATGGCTTCCTGTCTAGACTGTTTCTTTTCTGGGGATAGGGGTGGGATAGGCTGTCAAAGAAGCTTTCTATGTCTCTCCTTTTAAAATGTGAGTCTGCAGTCATCATGTCACTGCAAAAGACACTTCTTTGTCCTTTTATAGTCAGCAGCAGCATGGACCATGGACTTCTGTGTGGAATCTGGTGACAGCACTAACCATGGGCATCTACATGGCCTCTAGCATCAGCACAGACGAAGGACCTCAGCATGGTCTCCAGTGACAGCACAGGCCAAGAGCATCAACAAGCCCGTGGGCAACAGCATGAACCACAGACACCATCATGACATTGGCACAGGCCACAGTCAGCAGGATGGCCCATGGTGGTTGCAAAGACCAAGAGTATCCTCCACATGACTCTTGATGATAAGATGGACTATAGACATTAAGATAGCCTCCTACAGGAGCACAGACCATGGACACGATCATGGCCCTCGGTGGCAGCACAGGTCATGGTCATCAATATGGCCTAAGGTGGGAGGTAGCATGACTGAGTGGTCTAAGGTGCTAGATTTAGACTTATCTTTTCAAATCATGGGCAACATCTCTCTCCAAAGTGCCTTCAATATTTAGCCTTTTGGGCCAGTTGACAGTATCAGCTCCTGCAGGCCAGGCCTTCTCTCTGACAGTCCCAGGGGAAGGACACTTCAGCTTCAACAGCCAAATTCCCTCAATAGTAATGATGTCTCAGTCTCCTCCCCAACTACGGCTCTTGTGGGGGACTGAAAAACAAGCACTTCTGTGTCTTAATGTTTCCTTCTCCGAGAGCTCATGGCCCTTCTGCCTGTTCCAGCCACAGGAAGTAAACCTTATTTAAAGTGTTCCATACCAGGCTGGAGAGATGGTTCAGCATTTAAAAGCACTGACTGCTCTTGCAAGAGGACTCAGATTTGATTCCCAGAAGCCATGTGGTAGCTCACAACTGTCTAAAACTTCAGTCCCAGTGCCCTCCTCGGGCATATAAGTGGAACACAGACATATGTGCAGGCAAAACATTCATACAAATAAAATTAAAATAAATAAACTCTTCTACTCTGGCCAGATGAGGTCATTTGCCAGCAACTTAGGTCTGCATAGACGCTTCTGAGCAGGATGGGTCGCCTTTTCTACAAGTCCTTCAGGCCTATATTTCTACCTATAGCTGCTCAGCCACTGAAATCCACAGCCTTGTCTGAAGGCTTCTTTGGTCTCCAGATCTAAGCCACTGACCTCACATTTTCAGAAAGGAGCAATCTGATCCTTGAGTGTGACAGAAATCTCTCAAGCATTTCTTGCCAAAAAAGATAAGCTTGTGATGCCTTCCTTATGCAGAGAATTTCATTCTGCTTCAGTGAAATTGCTCCCATCTGTAGGGGCTCCTTCTCTCCCGCTCTCCACACCCCAACCCAACCACCCTGCAGCTCAGGTAAACAGTCTGAAGGAAGAAGTCTCCTCTGGCACCTCTTCCTCATAAGGGAATGAATGCCACTGTTAGGGCTGAGTCAATTACCATGACAGCAGGTTGTTGTAAAGTCAAGCTGACCCTCGCTTTTTGTCCTCTATGTCATGGGTCTTTTCTTTTTCCACATATTAAAGTGGAACGGGAGGCCCTTGCCACACATGGCTGACTAGCCTGGGACTTCCACCCTCCAGAACTATGTATTAAATAACCCTCTTTGCCCATAAATTCCAGAGTCTCTTGTATTCTATCCTAACAAGAGAAAGTTACAACCAGTCACTTCCCTGTCAGCACCCTCCATGGATGTTAAGTAGTACCCAAACCTTTAGCAAGATCCGGACTCTACCTTCCTGGCCTAGACCATCAGTGGCAGATGGATGCACTTTCCAGTAAACAAACACACTAGGACCCATCTTAGGTATCATGAGTTGTGAAGACAGAACGTGAGGGAAAGTGGCTGCTTTGCCTCTGTGGCGGGGGAGTCTTCTCCACGTGACATTTCGCTGAGGCTCAAGCATGAAGGGATATTAATGACCAGTCTCCCATGCTCCTTCTGCAGTGGCCTCTTTCTGTCTCTCAGACTCTTTGGCTTTGGAACCACTGTGCTTCTGCAAGGACCCTCCTCACTGGCCTGTTAAGATCCAGAGATATCATCTGTTAGAGTGTCCCGAGGACATACGGCAGCTCACAGAAGGTGCCCCCAGGCTGACTTAAGTTACTTTGCTGTCTAAGGGTCTGGGGCTCATTTTTGCTGACCGCTTTCCCTCAGGGGTAGGCTCTAAGCCCTCAGTGGATGCTTGAAGTTGAGGTTGACACCAGACCCAGACAGAAGCACCGTGATGCTGTGGTGGTACTGCCAGCTAACTGATGGGCACAGAGCGTACACAGCAGGGTGTACAGGAAGCAGGAGTGATTCATATCCCTTGCAGGTCAGGGCAGGACACAGATTTCATCATGCTGCTCAGAATAAAATGCAGTTTACAGCACAGGAATCGGTTATGCTCAGAACTTTCCACTCAACAATTTCAGAGCACATTTAATCAGGGAACGGAAACCACAGATAAGGCTGGGGACCACTCTGACATAATAAGATTTACATTTGCCTAATGGGTTGCGGTGGGAGACAGAATTCTATGCTTTTATTTCTTTTTACAGCTTTACATTTGATCTGGTGTGATCAGCTTTTCTGCCCAAGGGCTGTTCTGAAAGCTTCTGACAGTTAATCGCCCCCTCCACCCCTACCACATTACTGCATATCCTGATGGGTCTCCAGGCTGCCAGAGCAGAGATGGTCCAGGTCAGGGCATCTGGAAATGAAAGCGCCCCTTTCAGGATGTCACATCAGTCAGCCAGGGCTGTGACATTCAAAGGATATTTTACTTAGTAACCCAGACCTTAGCCAATCTTGCTATTATAACTCCTCGTAATTGCTCAAGCCGTCACTCGCCAGTGTTAGTCTCTCCCGCATTAAATCATGTCCAGGTTACCTGCTCAGGAAGGACTTTCTGTTCTTTTCAACTTCCTCCTCTCATTCTTGGTTGTGGTTGCACAACATGAAACGTATGTACACGTTAGGAGCCAGTGTCCTCCTTACTCCTTGAGGACTGTCACGGGGGTTTAGACCATCTAGAGTACCACCCACTGTTATCAAAAACATTTTTAAAAATCCCTTTAATGTTTTATTACATTAAAAAAATTCATGGGGCTGGAGAGATGGCTCAGTGGTTAAGAGTACTGACTGCACTTCCAGAGGTCCTGAGTTCAAATCCCAGCAACCACATGGTGGCTCACAACCATCTGTAATGAGATCTGATGCCCTCTTCTGGTGTGTCTGAAGACAGCTACAGTGTATTCATATATAATAAATAAACAAATAAATCTTTTAAAAAATTTATGTGTGTGTGGGTATGTGTGTGAAGATCAAAAGACAATTTGCAGAAACTGATGCCTTCCTTCCACACGTAGGACTCAGGGATCAAAGGCAACCTCAGTGGTACGCACCACCGTCGGTAAGCCAACTCGCCAGCTTTCCCACCGTGACATGCTGTTCTACACTCGCGTTTACAAGAACTGTGTGCTCCATTCACCAACGCCATAGACATAGTTTCCATTCACCAACGCCATA
>NW_021604676.1:4853051-4853873 GCF_004785775.1 Grammomys surdaster
TCCATTCACCAACGCCATAGACATAGTTTCCATTCACCAACGCCATAGACATTATCTGCATGTGATTTAGAGATATTTGAAATATGGTTCAGACAACTGATGAATGCATTGTTAAGTGTTTTTTTTTCCCTTTTGAAAATTCTTCAGAAAAGACAGCAAATGTGTTATACTTGATTACAAGGGAGATCAGAGGCAGTACAGGACACCGTAGGTCTGGGGTAGAGGCTAATGGGGACTGTTTTGGTTGTGAGCAAGGTGACCTCTTGAGGTAGTTTCTGTGATAAGATGGTGGTCAAGTTCAGATCCGGTGAAGCAACTTGTTAACAGTAACTTATGAGTAACCTGTGCCTTGCCCCCCACCCAGCCTCCACGGGTGCACAAGCTGTGTTACCAGACCCCTGCCTCCTTTTTCTTCCTTGTCCTTCAGCCTGCTCACTCACTTCCTCCTCTGCATTCTCAGAAGGCAGGAGTTTCAAACATGGTGACAAGGCCTGCAGGCAAAAGCATTATGTTAGAGATTATGGCACTCAGAAAGCTTGATTTGCGCTTATGATATTAAAAATCCATCTCATTTCTCTTGTATTGGTGAGAGTTCTGTTTTGTTTCATTTTTAAGATAAGGTTTTGCTATGTAGCCCAGGCTGGCATCGAACTCACAATTCTTCTGCCTCCCAGTACTGAGATTACAGTCATGTGACACTGTGCCTGATTTTAGTGACATAAAAAAAAGGCAAAGTAAGAATGTATGGGTTTCATCATGACATCATTATGCACACGATGATGTCATTATGCACACGATGATGTCATTATGCACACCATGGCA
>NW_021604676.1:4853883-4855583 GCF_004785775.1 Grammomys surdaster
AAGTCATTATGCACACCATGATGTGTTTATGCACATATGTCCCATACTTTGCTCTTAGTCAGCTCGTTATCTTCACCCCTTCTGCTTCCTTCTTTCTCCAAAATTCTCGTGTGTGCATGTGTGTCCTATGTGTGTAAGTGTGCATGTATGAGGGTGAGTGTGTGTGCATGCATGCGTGTGTCTTGTATGCGTTGTGTATGTATGCATGTGTGAGAATGTACATGTCATGTGTGTACTTGTGTGTGTAAATCTAGATTCAGCATATGAGAGAAAGCATGTGAAACTTACCATTCTCTTCTCCACTGGAAAAGGAACTTACAGGACATCAAAGAATGAAAAACTATTTGCCACAAGTAGAAATATCAGAAAAATAAAACAGCATTTTGCTTTATCGATTTGTTTTTGTTATTGTTGTTCGTTGTTTTTTTTTTTTTTAATGTGGCTATGAAGGAGAGTTCTGGCCTGGTACATGGCAGGTTAGGGCTCTGCCCCTCAGGTACACCCCACCCTAGTCCGTATAATCATCTTTCAATTCTGGTTTAATACTGCCATCTGCTGGAGGATATGGTGTACAACAGGCAACTGTTAGTCTGGACTGCATTGGGGTGGCTGGAGATGCATTCTGAGCCACTGTTACTTTAATGCAAGAAGTCTCAGTTCTCTTATCCATTTACTCTTTAATGAAGAGAGATTAGAATAGAAGATGGAAAGGGGTGTGTGTGTGTGTGCGTGCTTGTGTGCTTGTGTGTGTGTGTGTGCTTGTGTGTGTGTGTTTGTGTGTGTGTTTGTGTGTGTGTGCTTGTGTGTGTGTGTGCTTGTGTGTGTGTTTGTGTGCGTGTTTGTGTGTGTGTGTGCTTGTGTGTGTGTGTGCTTGTGTGTGTGTTTGTGTGTGTGTGTACTGGTGTGTGTCTGTTTATGTGTGTGTGTGCTTGTGTGTGTGTGCTTGTGTGTGTGTGTTTGTGTATGTGTGTGTTTGTGTGTGTGTGCTTGTGTGTGTGTGTGTGCTTGTGTGTGTGTGCTTGTGTGTGTGTGTGTGCTTGTGTGTGTGTGTTACTGGTAGTACTGAGGCAGGACAGATGGCAGTTACGGTGGCCTAGACAAAGGAAAACCTGAAAATCTGATCTGTTTTTTGTTGTTGGTGGTGGTAGGTTGTTTTGTTTTAGTTTTTTGTTAGTTTTGTTTGATTGTTCGATGGTTTTTATTTTTTTAGGTCTGTCTCTGGTCCAAGGATGCTTTCCCTAACGCTCTGAGCCTCACTCCTTCTCTAAAGTTCCCCTCTTTCCCTTAAGGCTGTTCATCACATCACGTGTCTGACTTCCATAATGAGGGACCAGGATCCCTGGTAGGCAGATAGGAGAGGCCAGGTAGACGATAAAGATGGAAAACTACATGGTGGTCCACTTCCAGCTTCTTCTTTACCCTCCTGACCTGAGCCAGGGCCTTGGCAACTTAGGACAAAGTGTGGTCACTTCTGCAGCTACTGGCCTTCTTCCCTGTCCCTCCACAAGAACCAGTAGAACATGTTCAAGGCTAGGCCAGGATATGCTTTGTTCAAAGTAACTAATACTAAATTAGGGGAAGAAGACCCTTAAGACAAAACTGTACTTCAGGTTTCCTGAGTTTCTTTTTCTTCTGCTTTACAGGGAATCTCTCTCTCTCTCTCTCTCTCTCTCTCTCTCTCTCTCTCTCTCTCTCTCTCT
>NW_021604676.1:4855593-4869509 GCF_004785775.1 Grammomys surdaster
TCTCTCTCTCTCTCTCTCTCTCTCTCTCTCTCTCTCTCTCTCTCTCTGTGTGTGTGTGTGTGTGTGTATGTGTGTGTGTGTGTGAGAGAGAGAGTACTGCCAGTAACACACACACAAACACACACACACAGTCTCTCTCTCTCTCTCTCTTTCTCTTTCTCTCGTATGTGTATGTGTGTTTGCTCACCCCTAATAAAGTTTTTCTTTACCAGTTGATTCTGTCTACTGTGTCTAAGATGTTCTCTACTGTTGCCTGTGAGCTCAAGACGATGATGATTGTGATGGTCTGTGATGCTTGGCCCAGGGAGTGGCACTATTAGTAAGTGTGGCCCTGTTGGAGTAGGTGTGTCACTGTGGGCTATACAACTCTCATCCTGTTATTCTCCTTTCCTCTGCCATTGTGCGCACTACACCTGATTTGGCTTCTCGCCATGTCGTCTGACAAGACTTTCAGAATCAAGCAATTCCTGGTCAAGAAACAAAAGCAAAATCACCCTATTCCTCAGTGGATCCGGATAAAAACTGCTAACAAAGTCAGGTACAGCTCTTAGAGAAGACACTGGAGGAGAACGAAGCTGGGTCTGCAAGGACCACACAGTGGCAGGACTGAGGGTTTATACTGAACTGTGGTCAACCATCAATCCTACCAGATGGATTTCAACATTTTTAACCTGGAGGCTTGCTCGTGTCTAAATTAGGGAGTCTTTTCTGTAATAAAATTTAGAACCTTTCAAAGAATAGCAAAAATAAACAAGCAAAAAAGACCCTCACCCTAGCTGCCTGGAAGTCAGTCTTCTGCTAGCAGCCTTCAGATGAAGATGTAGAACTCTCAGCTCCTCCTGTACCATGCCTGTCTGGATGCTGCCATGCTCCTTGATGATAATGGGCTGAACCTCTGAACCTGTAAGCCAGCCTCAATTAAATGTTGTCCTTATAAGAGTAGCCTTGGTCATAGTGTCTGTTCACAGCAGTAAAACCCTAATTAAGACAGAAGTTGGTAACAGGGACTGAGGTATTGCTGTGATAGGCCTGACCATGCTTTTGTTTGGAAGAATGTGGATTTGGGGACTTTGGATTTGGAAAGCACTGGAATGCTTTAAGTAGGGCTTAATGGGCTATCCTAGTAGGAATATGGAAGACTTAGTTGTTGTTGTGAATGATTTGAACTGTTCAGATCTGGCCCAAGAGGTTTCAGTGGAAAAGAATTCTAGAATGTGGCCTAGAGACTGTTTTTGTGATATTTTGGTGAAGAATGTGGCTGCTTTTTGCCCTTGTCTGAGGAGTCTACCTGAGGCTAAGGTGAAGAGATTTGTATTAACTGCACTGACAAAGGAAGTCTCAAAAAAGCCCAGCAGAGACTGTTCTCTGGTTAAGTCTCACAAAGAGCATTTTGAACAAGTGTAACAAGCTTAGAAAGGAAAAATATAAAGTATATGGCTCTAGTATTAAAGGAGCACCAGGAAGTGAAACGGAGCTGAAGCCTATGTTCTAGGACATAACAGATTAAGGCATTTGGGGCAAGATCCTACCCAGCTATGTTTAGATCCAGGCATGGTGGTACACATCTTTAATCCCAGGCGACAAAGTCAAACAGATCTCTAAATTCAAGGCCAGCCTGGGACAAAGCAGGTTCTAGAAGAAAAAAAGCTTAAATCCAAGCATGGTGGTACACAACTTTAATCCCATCATTACAGGAGACAGAGCCAAGCAGATCTCTGAGTTCAAGGTCAATCTACAGAGCAAGTTACAGGAAAGCCAAGCTTAGGCAGAGGAGTCAGAAAACAGAAATCTGGTAATAGAATAAGGGGGCAGGCCATGTCCCAGCCCCAAACAGCAGCAGAACACGGTAGCTTCGGCCATGTGGCTCTGGCTTTAGAGTCAAAACTTCTATTTTGACTACTACTGGGACAATTGATGCTGGTTATCCGGAGCCAAGAAATTAGTGGTGATTAAGAAGAGACCAGAATCACTGTGGTGAAATCTTCTGGGAAGTGTTTTCTGAGAGCACAAAGAAGCTGTGTTCTAGAGATAGCCAAGGTTGTACCTCATGCTGCAGCTGGACTTGGTAATGTTTAAGAGTCACCCAGGTGGTCCTGGTTTTGAAGGCATGACGGGGTTATGAAGAGCAGCTGAGGCTTGGCACTGTAGAGGCCATGGAAGGCCACTGGTGAAGGTGCAGCCTACACACACACACACACATACACACACACATATACACACACAAATACACACACATATACACGCACGCACACACAATCACACATATTTTGAAAAATGTAGAGTATTGCTAATCCTAGTGGCACAGACCTATAATCTTAGCACCCAGGGAGCTGAAGCAGGAAGAATGCCATCAGTTTGAAACCAACCTGGGTTACATAGTAAATCTGAGGTCAATTTGGTATACATTGTAAGACCTTGTCTCAAAAAACAAGAGGGCTAGAGAGATGGCTTGATTTACAGTATAGAAATCATATTTTTGTAAATGTAGCTTATAAACATGTGTGCATGCATACATGCTCACAGAAGCCAAAGAGGATAGTGGCTGTCCTGCTCTATCTTTTTCAGCCTTATTCTTCAGAGAGAGGGTATCTCACTGAACCTGGATCTAGGCTGAGGACCAGCTAACCCCAGTGATCCTCTTGTCTCTGACCCTCAAAGCACCTGGGTGGCCAAAGGCCCTGCTTTATGCGTGGTTACTGGGCCCTTGGGTCCTTATGTCTGCAGAGCAAGCCCTGTTACTCACTAAGCCATCTCTCAAGCCCAATAAATTACATCTTAATAAGTTTGACTTTGCAACTGATGGTGGTGACTCTCACCTGTCTCTCGTCTCAGTGCAGGGGCGGCTAAGGCAGGAGAATTGCTATGAGTTCAAAGGCCAGCCTGGATGACAAGGTGCAACCTTGTCTCAAAAGCAAACAAACAAAAACAAGGCGAAACAACATCAAAGACCCAAAACAAAACCACCTTGACATTTTTCACAACTAGAAGGAAGCCCAGAGCTAAGGAAGGATTACAGTTTGGGAGGAGAGAGGGAAGAACCCTTCAGCTCAAGTGTGACAGCCTGTGACCACGAAGCTCAGCTGTCTTCTTTTCTTGGCTCTGTTGTGCACCTCTGCAGCAGTAGCACTCCTGAGCTGGGTCCTCCCTGCCCTTTGGTATCATCTTGGAAAGACAGCCTCCGTTCTGGACTCTTAGCACGGATTTAACCAGGACAGACTGTTCTAGGACAAAGCAGGCTGGAGCCCTTTGAGTTTTGATATAGCATCTAATTTTACTAAGGAAAGGAGAGGAACAGTGAGTCTGGTAAGACTTGACAGGAAAACACTCTGGGTGGGTTAATGGGAAACCAAGCCCTTCCCTGCTAGCACCCTGGCCTGTGAGAATTCTCTTCAGATTTCCATTTTAGCAAACTGTGTCATCTGCCCCAAGAGGCTAGGACCCTGAACTCTTCAGGTCACCCATCAAATTTAGGGCAGTTACCTAACCGTGGCCAGTTTATTTCACCCTGAAGCACAGTCCCATGTCCCTTGTTGAGTTGTCCTTTGCAGATCAAAGTGCATCTGCTAAAGCTGATTGATTAGCAAATAATGAATCATCTTATCTTCCCATGTACACCTAGGGCCCCGATTTCAGCTTTCAACTTATTAATAACGTGATTTGTGTGAGTCCGGTTTTCTAAGGGTTGATGACCGACAGGTTACATGGAGTGAGCAGACAGTCAGCTACTGGGAATGAGGTGGGAATGCAAAGCTGAAGTTCTCCAACCAACACACACGCACCTTGCTCTTTCAACAAATTTCAGGGGAAGAATATTTTCGTGCTAAGCATTTGAAATGAAAGAAAATGAACAAACAGATTGTAACCTTCTTATTACACTGATTGATCAGCCAACTGTATTCAGTTTGTCAGACACTGACAGGACAGTGCCAGCCAGATAAGGTTGAGGAACCAGGAGACTCAGGAAGGTCATCGAAAAGAGGACAGGATAGCAGTCTGAAGGTGACAGGTGAACCACGCTGCTCTCAGCGCATGGAAAAACATTCCAGGTGGAGGGAACAACCTGCCCAAAGACCTGGGGTATGGCAGGCCTGTTTGATTCTAGAGGCAAGAGTAGAAGCCAGTGTGCTCTACTGAGATAAAGCACAGCCAGAGATAGGGTCAAAGATGACAAGTGTTAAGGGCATAGGCAGGATCCGGTAGAGCTTTGGAAGCCAGGAGAGGAAATGGTTCTCAACCTGTAGATCATGACCCTCCCAGAGGTCGATTGTCGGATATTTGCGTTATGATTCAGAACAGTTGCAAAATCACAGTTACAAAGTAGCAATGAAAAGTAATTTTATGGCTGGGGGCGGAGTCACCACTACATGAAGAGCTGTACTAAAGGGTGGCGCCTAGGAAGGTTGAGACCCCACAGCATTAGTGGGACTTAGCTCAGAGTAAAGGAGATGGAGGTTAACCTGGTTTCCATTTAAAGGAGGTTTTATAGCCGCTATTTGAGAGACTGCTAGCCAGCTAGGCTGGCGGCAGGGTGAAGCTGTAAGACAAGTGTTATGCAGTAATGTCCACAGCTTGATGGAGTGAGGTGAGATCAGGTAAGAAATGGACGGCTGCTGGAGAAACTCAGAGACCTGACAGGTGGGCTGGGAAGAATGCGGCCGGCCTACAGGGAGCCTGGAAAGAGGTTCTGGTTTCTGGTAGCTGAGGTGGAAGAGGGGAACTAGATTTCCAATATTGAATAAGTGTTTTCCTACTAGGGTACCTATGGGGACCAGAGGTGCTTGGATCATTACTTTTACAATATTTTAAAGGTATATTGAGGACTTTTATTTTATTCTCTTTCATTTCATTTCATTTCAGACAGAGCCTCCCTCTGTAGCCCTTCCCTGGCCTGGAACTTACTGTGTAGACTAATCTGGCTTGGAACTTGCAATAATCATCTATCTCTTGAATCCCAGGTTACAGGCATGCTCCACCACACGCCACAAGACAGTTTTAGTACAGAAATATCCCTAGGAGACCATTTAAAAGTTTAATCGATGAGAATTTCACATCCCATCACCAGGACGTGAGGTCAGACCTGATTCCTCCATCCCTATGTCACAATCTCCATTTTAGGTGTGTGGCTTCCCCAGGAAAGATAACATCCTCAGTGTAATCACCCCACCAACTAGAGTCTGGACATCCGATTGCCAGAAGCCTTGGGTGCTGCTGACTGACACTGGGTGCTCACAGGTCCCCCACTTGAACTCAGTGGAACTTCCATATTGACCTCTCCTGAGTCAAGTGGGCTAGCCACCACCAGCAAGGATGCACCATGCTATAGCTTCTCCCACAGGGACTGGGTCAGCCAGCGGAGGTCCGACTTCTGTTCCTGCCTGACCCTGGACCAGATGGCGATGCCTATTGGTCAGCCTGCTCCCAGGCCCACAGCTGACCAGTAGTTTCCATCCTGCAGCATCCACAACGGAGGTCCATTTATTACACAGAACCAAGGATCTAGCAACTTGTGCAAACGGACAGAAAGGAAAGCGGTCTGCAGCATAAGCTGTGGTGACTGCATGCGGCAAAGCCCAGGAAGGGGCAGGTGATCCCATTGAGCCAGAACTATCTGTAGAAAGTTTCCACAGTGACAAAGAAAGGCCAGCTCTTGCAAACTCTTGAGTTAGGATAATATTTACATTTTCCAAACCATTGCCAAACTCAAAGTAAGACTATTTCAGGAGACACAGAAAATATGACATTCAAGCGTTGGTGCCCACAAAGAAGCTTTTGTTGAATCAAGTCACACTCTTCAGTTATGAGCAGCATATGGTTTTTCTTGCCCCAAAAGTAGGTAAGAAGTTTCAATGGGAGCCAGAGATGCATCCAATAGAAGGCGTGCTGAGTGTCGGTGAGGCTCCAGCTCAGTGCTCAGTACCAGATAGATAGATAGATGGATAGATAGATAGACAGACAGAGAGATGATAGATAAATAGATAGATAGATAGATAGATAGATAGATAGATAGATAGATAGACAGACACAGATAGAGATAGCATATCCAGACTTTGTACACTTTGGGAGAGGACAAGAGTCAGCCAAGAGAAAAGGTCCTTAGTGTTCTCCAGCTCTCGGAGAGGGGAAAGGGGGCAAGGGAACGAGACTAAGAGGAAGCATTTAGCAGGTAGGAGAGAGTGGGATCTAAGGGAAGTTGAGGTGCAGAGTATGAGCAAGATCATTTAAGGCAGGTCATCAGGTCTGTGTGTGACCTCTAACCAATATGCTACCTTGCTGGCCCCTCAGAACTCTATCACCACTCAGCCTTGCCTGTTCATGCACACACTGTCTATGGCTGCTTTAGACTTACATCACATGGTAGTACAGAAGCTATATGACCCACATCTTCCAAGCCTCTCCACGTTGTGACCCCTCAGGGAAGTCCTGCTGCCCTCCACCACAGTTTCTCCACACTACAGGCCTCCAGCACCCCTATTCAAGGGTATCATCTTATCTTTACCTCATCCTGCGTCATTGCCTTCTGTCCTATGAAGTTGCTTCCACTCGCGCAGCAGAATACTTTTATTTATCTGATTTTTAGGGGAATGATGGGGGTGATGGTAGAGAAAGCAGCAGCCGCAGCTGGGGCTGGAAGCAGGAAGGGAAAAGAAGATCAGAAAAGCCCGAAAGCTTCTTCCTTGACCGTCACCACCAGCAGACAGTACTCTCCTCTACAGCGAAGCCCACCAACTTGCTGGGCATAGCAACGCATCCCAGATTTGGTGAGGCTGAGGTAGTAGGAGTGGGTGCCAAGCCAACCTGGGTTACAAAGGGAGACCCTCTCGGAAAGCAACCATGAATTCTGTCTCCTTTAACTCTCTGAAGCCACCTCCACTTCCCTACGTATTCTGCTCAGGTCCAAGTTAACAGTGGCCACCATCATTCCTAAGCCCAGTGGTCATTCTTGGTCTTACTGGATCCTTGGTTAGGTGGTATGTGACCCAGTGGGTCACTTTTTAAATCTCTGGGTTCCACAAAGTGGCAAGAGAGAGCCAAGTCTCAAGAGCTGTCCTCTGGCCTCCACTTGTACCTGTACTCACACATATGCACAAACACACACACAAACACAAATAAATAAAAATTTAAATGCCAGTTTCCCATCACAAAATGTAATCTTTTTCTTTTACCACAGCTGTGGAACAAGCCCCATGCACATGAGTATAAGAAGGGACCCGCTTCTGTCATTGGTCCCTATTTACTCCCTTCAGAGACCACCTGCCCCCCATGCTGGACTCCTCTCGTCTGGTTGTCTCTTTCTCCCCTGTAATCTATCTCAGTGTTCTTCTTGACAAACCCCCAACTTTTAAGCAGCTATGTCCTAGTCACAGCTTTGTCTACGAACCCCTCTGGATACACTGGACATTTGGCAGACGCCTTCTGCCTTGACGCTAGCTTTCCCCTTCCTCAAAGTGGTTGACAGCAGACAAAGTAGCTCCTGTTTCACCACTCCAAGGTCGCTGCCACTGCCGTGCTATGTGAGACCATGGCTCCAAGCCCTGACCTGAAAACCGTCTGGGAAGATGGATTGACTTCCTCACGAATCCATTCGCTCTAGAAGTGTTCATGAGGAGTCTACTGTATAGCAGGCAGTGCTGTAGGTTTTAGGACCTCTGCCAGAGCAGAGGATGCAGGATGGGAGATAAGGTCTTTCAGAAGTGACAAGTGTGGAGGGGAGGGGAGGAGGTGAATGTCAAAGAGAACCGTCAGGGTCAGGTGGGAAATGTCATGGCTACCATTTAAATGGTAGTTGGTCATATGAACAGGCAGGGAAGAAGGAAAGGTAACTACTAGCTGTGTGGCCATCCATGAGAAGGCCACGCAGAGCAAGGGAACAGGCTGTGCTATCCCTCTGAAATTGAAGCATGCCGGAGAATAGAGCAAAGTTGGGGCAACCTGAGAGATGAACAGAGGACGACAGATTCCAGACATGCCACCCGACATGCAGACCTCTAGCCAGATGTGGCTCCAACTACCCAGAAGTGGGGCTGGTCCAAACAGATGGCCTTTGAAGGGCTGAATGAGTGCAAGCATAAAATGTGTTGCTTTTTACGTGGATTTCATGTGGCGACAAGAGTGTTTTTCAGGTAAATCGTATTGTTGACTTTTTCCTCAGCCATCTGAATGAAGGTAAGATGAGTCACCAGCAGCTGTACCGGAGTCACCCAGGAAAGTAATGCCAGGATTCTCAGTCTTGCTGCATCTGCTCAAACTGCCACACTACGTGATCCAGAAATACAAGTTGAATATGTGAGGCCCATGTTCCTATCAGTGTGCAGAGGACTCTGTGTCCCTACCTTGGACTAAGTGCACTCTTGAATGGAGTATTCCAGACCATCCACCAGTAAAGAGAGGCCATGCTAGTCTATGTATACTAAATAAACAAACAAACAAACAAATAAATAAATAAATATGTTAAGGCCTTAAAATCATATTATTAAAACACATTTCATTTATTTCTCTTTTCTTTTGAAAACTACTTATTTGATCTCCGTGCATAAGTGTCTATCTATAAATGACCCACAGTGGTCTCTGGTTTCTCTTAACAGGGAAATCTATGGTAACTTCTTAGTACAGTGCTTGGGGAACTCTGAGTCAGTCTTCTCTGGGGCTTCTTCCTTCCTGCACCCTGTATCCCACTGGATGGCTGACTGAGCAAAACCTTCTCACCAAGCCTTTGTCTTCAGGGGAGAATTTTACATGATTTCCAGATTTACCTGTCTGTGTTCCCAGAGCAGCTCCCAGCGCCTGGTTTGCAGGTGCCTGCCCTGCCTCTGCTCTGATTCCGTGATGATCTTGAGTCACTCCAGTACCCATGGGGAATTTTTTTTTATAAAGTCAGTTTGTCAGGATAGGTTTTTCTGTTTGTTTGGTTTGGTTTTGGGGTTTGGTGGGGTTTTTTGTTTGTTTTCTTTTTTGTTGTTGTTTGCTTTTTCTTACTTAAGAGTAGAAATTGAAACAAAGCCCCCCCCCACCTTGGCACAATGCAGTGCCACTTCCTCTGTGTATTTCTGTCCCCCTCTTTTGCTTTTGTAATACAATCTAATCTTAGGTCAGCAATATGCCACAAAAGTATTGATTATGTGTGCCATCCTTTTGCAAAGTTAAGTGTGGTATGTGACTGATATCAGGCCACCTTAATGTGGGTGTTAGCTATGCATATAACCTTCATGCTTTGCTCCAAAGAGAAGGCACGTGCGCTTCAATTCCAAGTTCTTTAGCCCAGTAACTATAATATGATGACTAAGGCTAGAGAAATGGCCCAGAGGTTAAAAGCACTTGCTGGGCCATGGTGGTGCATGCCCTTAATCCCAGCATCAGAAGGGAGAGGCAGGAGGATCTCTGAGTTCCAGTTCAACCTGGTTTACAGAGCAAGTTACAGGACAGGCAAGGCTGCACAGAGAAACCCTGTCTGCATCCCCTCTCCTCAAAAAACACTTGTTGCTTTTGCAGAATTCAAGCCCCAGAACCCACATAATACTTCACAACCATTTATAACTCCAGTTCAAGGAAGGCCTGCCCTCTTCTGACCTCTCAGGAGACCAGGCATGAGTGTGGTGCACACATGTACATTCAGGCAAAACACTCCCATGTAAAATACAATTAATAAATCTGAAAATACACGAGATTTATAATAATCTCATGTAATGATGATTAATATCTTACATGAATGGAAGAAGTCCTTAGGGATGGCATCTTGGAGATCAGGATCCCAAACTGGATGACATTGGGGTGACCTCAGGTTTTTGGCAAGGCTGTGTTCCTGTCGCTCCTGGAGAGATCTCATTCCTATGTGCACCTGCTTCTGGAAACTCTTCACCATTAAAGCCAGATTTCACCTATTTCTTCTGACTATTACTACAGCTCCTAAGAAATGTAAGATATGGTAACAAGGAAGGGGGCATCACGTTATCTTTTTATTGGATGACCCTGAAGAGGTCTTGAATGGTTTTCTGAGAAATTAGGCTTCTTTTCTGACGGGAGTATGGGACAGATGAGTCCAGAGCGCACGACCGCTCTGGCTTTTGTAAGATCATGCTGGATTGTAAGACTCGGGGTGAAATCCTACAGGTGCACAGGTGAAGGGGCTGTTCTGAAGGTGGAGCTAACAAGATTTCCCATGGGATTAGGTGTGACAAGGCTGCCCCTGACTCCAGCATGAAGGGCAGAGCAGAGGGATAGGAGGTCGGTTCTAGCATCAGTTAAATAAGCACATGAATGGTTGTAAATTAAACCACGAAGCTCAGGGAAGAAAGAAGTTTGAGCACAAGAAATAAACCTGGGAATTGTAGCACCAACTGGTATTCAAGAGACAAAGGAACTCATCAAAGGATGGGTGTTATATTAGGAAAGAAGTTCAAGAACTGAGTCTTTAGAACACCTGGCATTCATAAACTGGGGAGAAAAGGAGAATCCATAGAGGAGGAGGAGGAGGAGGAGCCAGATGATGGTCCCTGGGAGTCCACAAGTGAAGTATGAGCACTCTGTAGATAAGGCCAGGACCAGGACAACACTGGACCATGCTGACAGCAGGTTTCATGGATGTGGAAGTCCCAAGCAGGTGTTTTGGAATGGTCTGAGCAAAAGTTCAACTGTAGGAATGAAACCAAGAGAACAACAAAAACTTTGGCATCAGCAGAGAATATGAAAATTCCCAGGAATGTCAGAAGAGGAAGAAAGAGATGGAACCAACAGCTGGTAGAATGTTGGGGCTAATGAAGGACCAGAATAAAAAACTGTCGGTTTCTGTATTAGTGGGGATAACCCAACAGAGACGATACCATCCACATGGGAAAAAGATAGAAATTAGGGGAGTGCATGGTGATAAGGGGATTTTTTTTTTAATCCAAGGCTTACAAAGGAGCGCCCTCTGGATCCATAACCGTTTATTTGCTACAAGGGACAAGAAGAAGGCTGGCCATACTGGTGTGATGTAATAGTGTATTTGAGGAAGGGCTGCCTGGTGGCTTCTTTTATTCTATGAGGTAGAAAGCTAAGTCCACCCACAGGGTTTGGAGATCTTCAGAGCAATGTACTGGAGATGCTGTGTATTATTTAACTAGTATTATCAGGATGACTGGGCTAGGGAGAAAGATGGGATGGTGTTTGTGGACATGGTTTTAAGGTGATGGCCCACGGTTGTGGTGAACGTCTTGAGACTATAGTCAAAGGAGTGATGTCAGCTGGGAAGATGGCTCAATTGGTAACCTGTCCACCATGCAAGCATGAGGACCTGAATTCATATCCTTGAAGACCCAGATCCCGTATTGGTGAGTAGACACGGGGAGTCCTAGAGTTCGCTGGCCCCCAGCCTAACTAGCTGGTTATCCCTGAGTTCAGTGAGAGAGGCTGTCTTGAATCACTGAGATGGCTCAGCACGACACTTGCAGTCAAACCATAACTCCAACTTTGGGACAGCTATAGTAGGAAAGAACTAACCCAAACAAGTTATCCTCTGTCTTTGTTGTGCTCCACCCCAAGGCCTCACTTCCTACGCACACACACTGAGTGGTCTTAACGGTTGATTCAAACACTTGCTTCCTGCTTTTTCTCATCCCAGAACTATTTGCAGGCAGAGTTGCTAAGGAACTGCTGCCCCTAAGAAAACCCAGCTTGCCCTTGGACGCCTCCGATGGCCACAGGAAGAATTGCAGCTTAGGCGCCACACAAAACACGGGCGCCATCGTGTGGCTGCAGCAGCAAACTGACATCTCATACCCACCACTGGGTTTTTAAGATCCTGGTCGCGACCAGTAGAAACCTGGATCTGGCCAAGGCTGATTCCTTTCTCTGTCCCTGTCCTTGTCCCTCTCTCACGCCTGAGCTCCCCCTCCCCCTCCCCCCAGTAACACCTTCCACTCTCCTTCCTTGCTGGAGGTTGCCCTCTCATGAGAAGTTATCACTTTAGCAGTCAGCTCAGTATCAAAAACCCTCAAGAACCAAGGAAATAAAAGCTCCTAGACTGCAAACATTTGTCAAAGAGATGTTCTCTTCTCAAGAGCGCTTCTTTCTAGGGCCACAATGTCTTCAGAAAACCGGAAGTATCAAGATACAGGATGATGGAAGCGGCTGAGGTCCCCAACTCTCGTTAACTAGATACACAGTTAATTCACTGATTTCAGCTGGGTTTCCATTCTAGTCTTTCTTATGGCCTCAAATTCCAAACATCTTCAAATCTAAAGCTTGTTTACTTCCCAAGGAGAAAATGTGGGCTGGGTCAGGGTCCTTTACAGTCACTCAGCTCTTCAGCCTTCCATGGTGCCTTTGTCTCATTCAAAGCTGACTTCCTGGCACTCAGGATGCCCACCACCAAGTCTGTGAGCCTGCCGGCTTCCCTTCCTTCCATATTTACTTTGGTCCAGGTCGTAACAGTTCCCTTTGCCAAGTTGTTTCTTGGATGTCTCCTTTATCTTTCTGCACTGGAATTTCTTCTACCCAGGTCTCCTCCGCACCCTCCTGCCACACCTGCACTGTTTTTAATGCCTCTGAGGGTGCCTAGCAGTGTTTTGGGTGGGGAAGTGAGTCTACACAGACAGAATCATCCATGGGTTCTTAAATATGTTTGGTATTTATTTTATGTGTATGAGTGTTTTGTCTACATGTGTACTGCGTGTATGTTTGTCTGGTGCCAGAGGAGACCAGAAGAGAATATTAGATCCTCTAGGACTGAAATTACAGATGGGTGTGAGCTGCTATGTGGGGGCTGGGAACAGAAGCCAGGTCCTCTAGAAGAGCAGCCAGTGCTTGTAACTGCTGCACCATCTTTCCAGTTCCCACCAGATGTTTTAAATAGACAGCTCCTTTTTCTCTCTCTCTTTTCTATTTCTCCCTGCCCCGGTCTTTCAACACTGAATCTCACGTAGCCCATATTGCCACTGACCCACTGTGTAGCCAAAGCTAGACTTGCCTTGAACTCCTGACTGCTTTACTTTTACTTCCCAAGTGCTAGATGACAGTCACAAGCCACCATGCCCAACTAAAAATAGTCCAAGCTGGTTTCATACCCTTGACTCTCTCACCTTACCCTCATTCTGCCTACTGACACAAACCAGAGCAATGGGCCCGTCATTATTTTCTAAACATACAATGTTAGATCTCACACGAACCCATTTACATCTTCACAAGCAAATGCTTGTTGCCATGGGGACTGTCACATAACATCACATGATCAAAAGGAACTCATGGTCTCTAGCTTCATTGCATCATTGTAGTGAGGTGATTTCGCTGCTTAATCACAGCTCCCGAGATGACGGGGACAGAGATGGAGAGGCTGTCAACACACCTGATGTCCTTGCTCCCACCCTGTCTGACGATGAGCAGCTGACATCCTCCACGGCTTTGTCTGCACAATTGCACTGAGGGGCTGAGGACTTAGCTTAGTGGAAGCTAAAGGGCCCTGATTTCAGTCCCCCAAAGTCTATGAGTAAATAAATATCTGTATTTTCTACGTAAGTAAAAAAATATTTGTATTTTCTTTCTTTTAAGACTGTTGTGAATCAGATAAACAAACATTTCTGAATTGTACACTATACTAAATGTCACCCACAACTCCCCCCCTCCTCTGATGCAGAATCTCATGTAGCCCACCCTGCCCCAAGAAGAGGGGCTTGCCTTGTAATGTAGGGTGGAGTGGGCTGATATTAAATGGAGTGTGAAGTTAAAAGGAGTTATGTCCCTGATATTATGAAACTAAGAATTTAGTAATACCTCTGTAAAGAGAAGAGCACAAAGACAAAAATGCATCCCTCTTCTGAAGCAGGAATTTTCTCACATTTGACAGAACTCAGTTCATCATTCTTTGATCCCTGTGTACACCCCCTCTGTTCTGTGGGTTATACACTAGCCTGTGTGCTCCCCCTCTGCTCTGTGGGTCATACACTAGC
>NW_021604676.1:4869519-4891318 GCF_004785775.1 Grammomys surdaster
ACACTAGCCTGTGTGCTCCCCCTCTGCTCTGTGGGTCATACACTAGCTTGCAATGCTCGCAGTACTCAGGGGTTGATCGTGTATCTGGGGATGTAGCTTGGTGATCAAACAAATAGATGCTTAACATGAAGACTTCCGGGTCCACTCTTGGCACCATCTCCCCTTGAAGAGCAAGCTTGCAAGTGAAGGATACAGCAGAAACAACTCCTATCTCCATCAGTGGATGGGTGGATCAGCCAGAGGTAGACTGTATGTACAGTGGATTATTATTCATCCTCAGAGACAGAAAGTTCTACACTGTGGATGAGACTGGACAGCATTATGATGAGGGATATAAACGAGCCACAGAGGGGCACGAGTTATTCAATTCTAATACACTGAACACCCAGAAGAGTCAAATCCGGGAACCGAAACCAAAAAGGTGGTTGATGGAGCTGGGGGATGTGGTGGTTTTACACGGGTCTGGGGTTGGGGCAGTGGTGATGGCAGTCATACATCAGTGTGACTATGCTATCTGGTACTGAGCAGTACATTTAAGATGGCTCAAAGGAGAAATTTTGTGAGATAGGTATATATTTCTAAAAGATTTTCAAAGTCTTTTGTGTTTGTGTGTGAGAAACAGACAGAGACAGAGAGCAGTTATTTGCCTCATCACACATAAAGGCCAGAAAGAGGGCATCAGATTCCTCCAAGCTGGAGTTACAGACATATGCAAGATGCCTAGCTTGTTATGTGGGGGCCGGGATCAGAACTCTGGTCCTCATGCCTTAGCAGCAAGGACTCTTGACTGTGAACCATGTTAGAAGCCCCTACACTTTTTTAAACTTTTTTATTTTATTATTTTATTTTATTTTTTATTTTATTTTATTTATTTTATTTTTTTTATTTTATTTTATTTTATTTTTTATTTTATTATGGCAAGGACTCACTCTGTAACCTAGGCTGGCCTGAAACTCATGGCAACCCTTCTGCTTCAGTCTCCCAACTACTAGGATTATGGGTATTCCACTAAACCTGGTATTATACGTATTTTCCCATTGTGGTGGGGGGGCGGGGGGTAACTAATCCAGCTGTTGTGCAGACCTGTGATCCCAGCACTTGAGAAATAGTAGCAGAAGAAAGATCAGGAGAAGAGTTGAGGCCAGCTCAAGTTACAAGAGACCCCTCCCCCCCCAAACACACACACACACACACACACACACACACACACACACACACACACACAGTAATAAGTAAACAAGCAGTAGGCTCAGAAGCAAGCTTGGAGTTCTTGCTTTCACAGAGTTTTCCGTATAGGTTTTATGTCAGTAAGTGGTCAATACCCTTGTGAATTTCTGTGGATCCACGTGTTTTGACAAAACCGAGATGGTTAGAAGACAGATAGCTACAATAGCTTTTAATAAAAACTAGGCTCCAAGGACTTGTAGATGAGAGATGGCAGCATTGCGAGCTCAGTATTCTTAAAAGGAGAGTCCAGGTGAGGATGCAGCTGGAGAGAGCCTTGGCCTAACAGACTCCAGGCCCCAGTCCCGTGCCTCCAACACAAAAAACAAAACAAAGGCAATAGTAGAGCCTTCTGGGCTCAGTCATGTTCCTGGCCTTTTGGATGACTGGGATTTTTGTTAGATGAAAGCATCCCACTAGCCAACATCTTGGGCAATCATTGGGCTCACTTCGTGCCTCAGGTAGTTCAAATAGCATCGTTTGCTGCAGATGGGGCCATCCTGGCGCCCCAAGCCCTAGAATAGAAAAACCTTTCTCAGTAAGTGGGACCTGCCCTGCCTCCGGGCTGCGCTTGGCATCATGCCTCGTTCCGTGGATTTCTTTGGGTCTCCATTTTTCTACCACGTTCTAGAGGCAGAATGTTAGCTATTGTAATCGCTGGCTAGAAACTCTTTTGAGTGTTCTAGGCAGCTGATTATCTGGATAAAGGCACAGATGAAAGCTTCTGCAGCGGCTGTACGGTTATCTGTAATCAAGGCCTGCACGGTCTAAACAGGCATCTGAATGTGTGATCTTTCAGGCTGGCCCCTCAGGGACTCCGGTCCTTCTGTCAGGAACCTGCCGACCTCCAAGGGTTTTTGTAAGGGTTCAGTGGGATTTGCCTGTGAGTGGTACGGACCTTTCTATAGCACAAAGGGGGACCGCTGCCCAGGTTTTTCATCTGTGAACGGCTTTTTTGCTATTGTAGGAGGAGATTTTTAAGATCGGGACAGTTTTCATGATGCAGAACAGTGTTGTGTTGTTTGCCTGTTTTTCACTGCAAGTCTTGTGAGGGCAAGGGAACCTCCAGAGACTATAAGGCATGATATTTGTAGCATGCTGAAAGCAAAGGTCTATGTGAGACATCAGATTGCTGATGGGTGAGTTACTGAAGACATTTGTGAAAATGTTCAAAAATACTACTCTTGGAGATGGACCTAGGCCGCCCTACACATTGTAGCTGATATGCAGCTTGGTCTTCCTGTGGGTTCCCTAACAATTGGACAGGGCTGTCTCTGACTCAGTTGCCTACCACTGGGTCCCCTACCCCTAACTGGACTGCCTGCTCAGGCCTACTGCGACTGGATGTCCCAGGGTTGGGGTGGTACCCAAGGTGGGGGGGTTCCCCTTCTTTGAGGAGAAAGGTAGTGAGTGATGAGATGGGGGAGGGATTTGTAAGAATGAGACTGGGGCAGGGGTGGGGGTGGGGACACAGGAAGCAAAGCGAATTTTACAGGAGGTAAAGTGAAAGTGTATAGTTGTATCTCTCCTCACATACTTCATGAGAATTTTTGTCAAATGCAGTGAGTAGCAGTGTTAATTTAGATTACAATTTTTAAAAAAATGTTTACTTAGATGTGCATAGCCATGTACACTTTAATTTTAGCACTCAGGAGGCCAAGGAGATCTATCTCTGTGAGTTTGAGTCTAGTCTGGTCTATATAGGGAATTCTAAGCCAACAAGGGCTATATAGCAAGGCTCTGTCTAAAAAAAAAAAAAAAAAAAAAGAGTTCACTTCCATCTTCTGAAATGATAAATATTATCATATATAACCGTAAGGCAAAGCTTTTGGAGAGTTATAGGAAGTTTAGATAATAAACTGGTTCTATGATCAAAAAGTTTGAAAAACTCGGAGATAAAGTAGTTACAAAAATTAGGTGGCTTTATAGTCACTTAAAACAGTAGCTCTCAACCTTCCTAATGCTGTCACCCTTTAATATAGCTCCTGGTGTTGTGATGAGCCCCAGCCAGAAGAATTGTTGTCATTGCTACTTTATAACTGTAATTTTACTACTATTATGAATCATAATGTAAATGTCTGATATCTGGGATATCTGATCTGTGAGTTCATGAAAGGGTCATTTGACCCCCTAAAGGAGTCATGACCCACAGGTTGACTTAAAAGGAAAATATTACACAGTTATAAAGGACACACAGCTCTTTAAAAACATAAATGTCAGCCGGGCGGTGGTGGCGCACACCTTTAATCCCAGCACTTGGGAGGCAGAGGCAGGCGGATTTCTGAGTTCTAGGCTAGCCTAGTCTACAGAGTGAGTTCCAGGACAGCCAGGGCTACACAGAGAAACCCTGTCTTGAAAAACCAAAAAAACAAAAACAAACAAAAAACCATAAATGAACAACATATAGAAGAAAATATCAGCAGTCCTGTATCCAGGGAACAGCTGCCGCCTGTGTTCTACCTGCAGCCGAGTTTGCAGGAGGAGGCGGCATGAGGCGACATTTTTCTGGCCTTTGGACCCACTGTGAGACCTCAGCTCCAGCGACTTCTTGGCTGTGTGGTCTTTAGCCAATACTCTAAGTGTGTTCATTGGTGAGTGGTCAGATTCATAGCAGCACCTGCCACTTGGCTCTGATCTAGCTTTCTTTGTTGATATTGGCTCCATGCTGTTGCATACCTGAAATTCCAACAGAAGAGGAGAGCCAGAGGCAGAGGCAGGAGGATCCCAGTAACTCTGAAGCCAGCACAACTAGCTTCAGGCCAGCCAGGGCTAAGTAAGGCACTATCTTAAAAGCAAGACACAAACAATTCAGTGGCCTGTTGCCCACCATAGTGTCTCCCCTGATCCTTGCTGGAATGTGCACTGAGGAAGAGTAAGGGCTGTTGGATTACTGAAGTGGTTGGGGGAATCAGTCTTGGATGCCCCAAAGTCCTGCTATAGGCAAGATCTTACCCAAATACTAAAAATAACAAAGCTCCCACCATGCCCTGCTCCACTACCACCCCGCCTGTAGTCTTTCTATGTAACTTATTGGCCTACATAGATTTTGTATGGATTTAAATACATATATTTGTGATAAATATATCATACATTATATAATATAGATAATATATATATATATGTATATATATATATATATACATATATATATATATCTCATACACGTGTACCTGTGCTCTAACACACATATGGGGATGTGTGGATGTCATAGGACATCATTATGAAGGCATTGTTTTTCCTCCCATCATGTATGGGTTCTGGGGATCCAACTCACATGGTCCAGCTTGCACTGCAAGCATTTGACCTGCTTAGCTATCCTGCCTGCTGGACTTTGTTGAGACGGCCTTGCAAGGTAGTTGGTTGGGGACTTTACAGTCCAGGATGGGCACAAATGCTGATTAATCCTCTTCTGGTCTCACAGCTTCCAGAGGATTGAGATTTTAGGCCTGACCTACCATGCTCAGTGAAAATGCTTCTTTCCTTTCCTCTGTCTTCTCCTTGGAACCCAGTCCTGTGGTGAGAGCTGCGGGCAGCTGAAGGTGATCACTGTGTGCTGAGTCGTGAAGGTCCCCCAAAACAGTCTTCCCTCTTTTGACCAGAGCTCGGTACTTAACCACAACTGAACAATGAACATTTGGATAAAGACTGTGTGGTCGTTGTATGATGTTTTACCAGCCTCAGAAAGTAATTCTGACATGCTCCACGAACGAGCAAGCCTTGACTACATTATGGTAAGGCAGCAGTTCTCAACCTGTGGGTCATGACCCCCTGGGGGGATTGAATCAGTCCTTTCATGGAGTCACCTAAGACCATCGGACAACACAGATATTTACCATTCAGAAAAGTAGCAAAATTACAGTTATGAAGTAGCGACAAAATAAATTTTATGGTGGAGTCACTACAATATGATTAACTGTACTTAAAGGTTGCAGCATCAGGAAGGTTGAGAACCACTGTGCTAAGTCAGTCACAAGACTAAAGCGTCACACCTGGAGAAGTCAATTCCTGTAGAACGGTGAATGTGGGCTGTGGGGAAGGGGCTGGTGTAGAGCCCTGGAGAGGGGTAGCAGCAACGGCCACCTTGCCTTACGATGGTGCTTCATGCCCCTGAACAGCACTGTCTTGCACAGCCACAGTTTGCAAATGCTTTGGATTCCTCACCAGTTTTTACTCTTAGAAATTACTGAGAGCTTCAAAGCTCGTTTGTTTACGGCAGCGCCCTCCATCAGCAGTTCAAACCCCATATCAACAAATCTGCGGCTCGCTCCGTTTACTTTGTTTCGTTTTGCTTTTGCGACAGAGCATGGCCTCGGGTCTCATACCTGCCTCTGCTTTGAAGATGCTGGGAGTCTAGGCCTACGTCCCAGTTGTATTTGATATTCCTAAAATTATAGCAAGATTGCCACATCAAATGAAACGAGACCATCTCAGATGAAGCCAGGCATGCCGCTCATAGTACATGGCAGCTGCCCCTCCCTTTGGTTCCAAAGGGATGGCTGGAATAACATCTTTTACAAACAATACTCAGGGCAGTTTCTCCTTTGCCTAAAAGTCAATTCAGGGACGCTATATTTTCTAGTCTGGTTTTGTTGTTTTAATTTAGGAACTATATGAATCTGAAAGCTTTAGCTGACTAGCTTGTCAGGGATGGGGGGAGGGACACACCTTTAATCTTAGCCCTCAGGAGACAGAGGAAGGTGGATCTCTGTGAGTTCCAGAGCTACACTGACTCAAGACCCAGACTCAAAAACCAATCAGCCAAAGGTTTTTAGCTGGCCAGTTCTAATCAACAACCTCAGAAAGACCCACAAACGTTGAAGGGCTGGAGAGTAGACTTTATCTTCAGTAGATTCAACTATTCGTAACCTGAAAATATCAGCCTTTCTTTTTAAAAATATTTATATTGGTGTGTGTGTATGTGTGTGTGCATTGAGGAAAACCGGGGGAGTCAATCCTTTTCATCCACCATGTTCCAGGGGGGTTGAATTTAGATTGTTACGGTCAACAGCAAGCACCTTTAGTCACGAAAAATTCTCATAGGTTCTGCCTTTCCTTTTACGACAAACCTCTGTACAGATTTCTCTTCAGTTTTGGTAGAATGGATTATGGGATAGTGGAGAGCCCCTCGCATAAAGTATAGAAGCAAAGGCTAGACTCTGCAGCATCACACAGTGCCCAAAGTGGCACTGAAGAAAATCCTGACCTGGTAATACAACCCAACTAAATATTTCTGACCAAAGAAAACTACACAGCAGCCTTTGAAGGCTGACTTTTGAGAGATGGTTACCATTGATTCTTACTGCTAAGGATTCACAGACAAGATAAATCCCCCAAGTATTTGTGATAACTTCTCAGAAGCAGTCTGATACACAAGACAGCCTAGCTTTTCTGTTATATTAAAATACAATGTAAAGAAAGTTCAAAGTGACTGACTAAAAAAATAGTCTACTGTCTACAAACGGTCACTTTGTAGGTAGGATCTTAAATTATAACTAATTATTTTGAAACATTTATTCATCTAAAGTATGAGAATGAGCCTTAAGATTTTTTTTTTTCGAGGCAGAGTCTCACATAGTCCAGGCTAGCCTCAAATTTGACATAAAGTCAAGGGTGATCCTCGTGCATCTGTCTCCCAGAGCACTGGGATCGTAGGTGTGTACCACTATGCCTGAGGTTGCATTTTTGTTGCTGTTCTTATTTTAACTTTTAGTTTACAATTTTATGGGTGAGCAGTTGCGTTCATGGTTCTGTTTTTTTAGACCACATAGAAGATATACATGTCTTCATTATAGTTTCTACTGGCAACACAGTCCGGCCTGGTAGTATTTAAGGCATCACATCATTTTCCACAGAGCACCATGACTTCTCTTGTAAAGCTTGGGATCTCGATAGGCAGCCAGATTTGTCATCTGCTAGAGACTTGGAGGATGCAGGCCAGACTCTCTTTAGAACAGAAATGGGCAAGAACCAGAGTTAAGATGCCCCAGCTTGGCCTTGGAAACTGCAGGGCTTTTGTACTACACAAAGAAACCATCTAAAGCTATAAGCTTAATATTCAAAAACCCTAGAGGAAAACCCTAAAGTTCAGCTTTGCATAGGTCAGAAGATGGATCTTTGGGCCAGCCCTTGATTCTCTCTGGACTGAGCAGGAGTTAGGTGTCTAAGAGGCTGACAGTATGGTCCATCTCTGTGTTCTTCACTCTGTGTGGGGTGAGACTTCCCAAAACCTTTCCTAATATTAAGGGATGGCATACAAACCCTTCCAGTCTCACCTTTAGACTCATAATGACCAAGGAGAGAGGTTTGTTTTGAAGTATGTGTGAGCCCCAGACTCCTGGACTAGGAGCTGAGGGTATGTTCAGAGACCCTCTCAGGTGTGTGTTGAAAAACCCAGTTCAAAGGGTTGAAGGTATGCAAAACATTTATTGTGTCACCCATGGCATGCCTGAGGACTGGAGCCGGCCTCAGGTTGCTGTCCAGGCTTTCTGCTCCCCTCCTAGGCCATTCCTTTCTTCTGGCTGGCTCTGTCTTTTTAGATGCTGTGGTGTAGCAGAGATGTACATCTGGAGGGCTGAGGTCAACCTTCCATTTGCATCTGAGACAAAAGACTCATTTTCTCCACCTCTAATTTGGAAAATTCCAGGGAAAAGCTGGGTCAGGTTGGGTCCCATGCCAGATGGGACAGAAAGTTCTAACTGATAGCCTTGAGGACTGGGGGAGAAGGTGGCTTTCTCAAATATGGTGAGGAGGAAGGAGGTGGGGTAAAGCTGATTCCAGAAGGAACCGGAATGAGGGGCAGCTTTGTTCCATAGTCCAAGATAGGATTTCTAACGTCACCCTTCTCTAGTGGATATTCATCCTTTGACCAGGGTCTTTTAGAGCCTTATTTAATACCCTCTTTATAATTTCAACTAATATAGCTTAATAAAGTCTATTTCCTGAGGCAGTGGTAAGGATTAAATGATTGATATGATGTCTAACACACAATGAGTGTTACAAAAACTTCTCAGTAAAGAGATGCGGCATGGCCGAACTGGGGAATTGGACTCTGGAACACTAACTGGGATAGATTCTGAAAGGAACATTGTAAGTGTGGAAGAAGTCCACCCATAAGGTAGAAATCAGAGGCCATAGGTCCGCAGAACCCTCAGTACTGAGATGGCCTTAGTACAGAGAGGTCCTGACCCAGAGAAAGGCAGTACGATATGACTCTCTCTCCGGCTTTCTTTCTTTGACAATTTCAAACATGGCCGATGCCTGGGTTATGAATGCCACAGAGAGGGGATGTTACCAGAATGTAACGTCTAGGAGTTGGTGCATGAGACAGTCCCACACAAACAAATGTTATCTCACCTCCAATCCCTAGAGCATTACTAGTATACCATGAAATCAGCCAGAAAGATCCCCACAGACTGGTGGCAGACTGACAGGGGTTGGGAGAGGAAGCATGGGGGTAAGGCCCGCTACTCCACAGGTGGTTCTGAAATCCACATTGCTTAGGGGGCAGGGTCCCCTGTCCAGGGAGGAGGCAAAAATGGAAAAGAGACACAGAGACTTCTGCCTGCACGGGAGCAAGACAAAGACCATTGACCCTGGCCAACATCGGCTGTCTGTGGTGCTTAACTACAGCTTTGTCTCTTCGAGGCTTGATTTCCTTCTTTGTGAAGAGGACATGTTAGAATAGTTCCTAGCTGAGCATGGTGGCCATGCCTAGGGAAAAGGAATAGCAGTGACACAGGGACTATGAGCATCGTGTGTAATTTAGGGTAATGTCCAGCACAGCCTCTGGTTCATTGTAAGAATTCAGTCAAAGGAAGTTGCTATAGTTATCACTGTTATTGATCACACTAAAACACTATGTGTGCTGCTCTCTGTAATCCTAACAGTTGAGAGAAAAAGGCAGGAGGACCAGGAATTTCAAGTGACCTTCTGCTACACAGTAATTCTAAGATCATCCTGGTCTATATGAGGCACTCCCATCTCAAAAATTAACAAACCAATCAATAAACAAACCCAAAGAATTCACAGAGCCAGTAAGCAGAAGTCAGGATGCGGTAAGTTGAGACCTCAGCCTTAGGGTATGGTGCTCACTGGCTAGAACCTGCCCTTGGGACAGAAATAGCTCTGGTTCTGGAGCTGGAACCCAGCAGGAGCTTCCTGTGAAGGAAAAAAAAAACTTCAGAGTAGCTGGTAAGCCAGAATGATTCACACCAACAAGAAAGAGGAGGCAATTCCACAAACTAAGCAAACAGTGTCTACATTAGTATATGCAGAAAAAAAGCAAAAGTTTGAAGGTGTGTGACCAAAATGCAGTCTCGGAAATCTACTGAAAGACTGCAATGTGAATTAGCAACAATGACAAAAAAAGAAAAGAAAAAAAGATGTGGATTTTATTTTGTAATTAGAAAAAAAATGTTACTGTAAGTGATATGGTTAAGGAGGGTTCTGGAATACCATGGAAATGAGAAGTCATGTGTTTCAGAACATTATTGGAAGGTATCGGATAGCTATATCAGATGGGTCAGATGGGTCATATTTAGATATGGAAGTGGAAAAAGATCTGGGGGGAGTTTGAGGGGGGCTGGGGGTTACTGTTTAGCTCAGGTTGGCCTTGAATTTGCAGAGACACTCCCTGAAGTTACAGCCCTGCCCTTACCACCCTGAGCTACACAGAATTTCTTGATGTCTTTAATTCCTTTGTTATATCTCTGAAGCCCAGCAGACTACCTGGAATTCAGCCCAGGAGCTGAGCTCACCTGGAGTTCTGAGGCTATCTCTAGAGAGAACTCTGGAGGATGTCTTGAAGAAGAACTAGATTCATTGTAAGGATTGATACACTTAGAATTAGGGATGACTTTCAGTGTTTCTGGTTAGGACTGTTAGCTGTCTAAAAACTATCTCAGCAATTTCCTTGGCTTGCACTGCCATGTGTCTGTCTCTCTGTCTGCCTTCTCGCTCACACACAGGCAGGATAAAATACATCTACTGTAAAACAGTCGCTCTTGGATTCAACCTATAAAACTATGGTGGCGGGGGAAGGAATCTGTATTTCTTTTCATTTTTTTTCAACATCCTTTTAAGTTAGATGTCCTCTTAGCATAAAGGAGAGGAAAGTTCAGAAGCGCACCATAGAATATTCATCACATGGCTAGCACCCCAGAGGAGCTGGGCTGCTCCTACCTGTCCCTGGCTGAAAGCATCTTGATTTTGATTGGACAGTTGCCAGAGTCATTAGCATAGTGTACCCTGACCTGGAGGAGGGAACAGCGGCCACTTAGAAATGAGCAGAACTTGCAGGACTTGAGCCAGAGCTGACACTTGCATGACACCTGCACAAGAAGCTGGACAAGAAGGAAGGACTCCGGAGCACTGGAGGTGGGGAGGGTGAGTTGTGTGGCCACGGCCACAGCCTGCGCACTGCTTTATTCGTTCTAGTTCATGGTCTATAAAAATGATGACGTTCAGTGTTGGTCACTACCAAAGAAAAAGAAGTCTTCATAAAATTAGATCTTTTCTTTTAATCCTGGGGAAAGATTGAGTTTACTTACTGACAGGGTAAAGCAGTTTTTCCCCCAATGTCTTGTTCTTCATTTTTAGTGAAATACCAAATTAATCCTCACTCACTTTGTAAAAGTACATGTCTGAGAAAAGTCTCTTTAAAGTTTTAAAAATTACTGTACTTATTGGGAGTAGAATTTTTATTCCTCTGCTCTTAATTTAAAATCAAGTATCTAGCCTGGGCTAAGAACAGCATTTTTAGGTTCTGACGATATAAATGTTGTTTTTCAACGTTTTAAAAAAGCCTGTTCCGTTTTATGTCAAGTGCGTCGTGGGTCATACCCATTCTAATCGCAAGTTTGGACTGGCAGAGTTAGGGCTGCATCAGGGAACTTGATATACTTCTCTACTTGTCCTGTAAGCTGTCTCTGAATTGGGGTGGCAACCATTTTTTTTTCCCAGCAGCTCAATAATTTTTTTCTAAACATCGAGATTTACTTAGAAGTTACAGACAAGGAGCTGCGGTAGTGTCTCGGTGGTTCAGCGTAAGCCCCAGCGTCCATCCTTAGCCCCAGAAACACCTCAGCCCGGAAACAAAACTAAGAAAGACAGAGAAGAGGCCTCTTTCACATTTAGTCTTGAATGCCAGTGTTTGCAGAGAGGAAGGGACTTCATAGTTTGGGGAACAGAGGGTTGTTACTACAGGGCCCTAGCTGATCTTGGAAAGGTGACGAACAGTACACGGGATTTATCTATGAACATATTAGTTAATCTAAAGGGCATAGATCCTAGGCTAGCTGTGTCTCTTTATGTAAATGTATACACTTTATGTAGAAATGGGTGGCTGTGGGTAGTAATGGCTCCCAAGGCCCTTGTGACTGAGGTCTAGCAATGAAGATGAAAATAAAGGTGAGGATGAAGGTAGAGAATTGGAACTCCAGACAAGTCTACTGTAGCAAGTGCTACTGGATTCTGCAGGGGTTTTTTTTGTTGTTGTTGTTGTTTTTTGTTTGTTTTTTCGAGACAGGGTTTCTCTGTGCAGCCCTGGCTGTCCTGGAACTCACTCTGTAGACCAGGCTGGCCTCGAACTCTCGAACTCAGAAATCCACCTCCCTCTGCCTCCCAAGTGCTGGGATTAAAGGCGTGCGCCACCACTGCTCAGCAGTTTATTTTTTTCATTAGCAGTTGGTACTTGCAAAAATGTCAGTGAAATTGCTATTCCTGGCAGACAGGTGATAAATGGATTTTTTTTTTCTGTATTGTTTTACTTTGTTGTGTCTTTTTTCTTTTTTCTTTTTTTTTTTTAACATTTATTGATGTATGTGAGTGCACGCACGCACACATACATGCAGAAGTCAGAGGACAGCTTATGGGTTCTCTCCTTCTACCATTTGGGTTCCAGGACCTGAATTCAGATCTTCAGGCTTAGTAGCAAGTGCCATTACCTCCTAAGCCCCCACCTCCCTCTTTTGAGACAGTCTCACATTGTAACTTAGGCTGGCCCTGAACTCGTGGCAATCTTCCTGCCTCTGTTTCTAGGGTATGAAGTCACCACATCTGGCTTCAAGTTTTTAATCTCTTAAATCATCTGTGTTATTATCATTCATTTACTTAGCTTTGAAAAACAAGCCCTTCGGCTGCTTTTGTGGACCAAGTTCTGAGACTGGGAGTGCTCGAGACATCTTTGACAGTTTGAGTTGGGAGGAGCCTGTGCTGAGCCGACCTTATCATGGAACTGGACGACTTTGATCCTGAAGACGAAGAGATACTGAGCTGGGACATCAATGACACAAAACTGCCTCAGGTACGTGCTTGCAGGACTGCCCCAGCAAGTGGCTGTGAAGCCTGATACTTACTGCCCTCAGGCTCTAGAAGGGAATCTGTCAGATCTTAGCCAGGTTAACAACCTCAGAGCTTCAACAGTACAGCTAGCTGAGGTATTTCAAGGGGAGATGTAAGGCCTAGGGTTTGACACCCCAAGAACAGACAGAGTCAAAGAAAGCATTGCTTCCTCCCTTTCAAAGCTGGCTCACTCAGTTCACACACTCAGTACCTGTCAGCGGACTGACTGACTCCTCATAAGGCATAAGATCCCATAGCACCTTCTTTACCGTAGTACCTTTAACAGTTAACCCTGACACTGGACTATCTGAATAGTGGTGCCCTTGGAGGTCACAGGCTGCTCTTGAGGGACTTACAGAACTACCATCTGTGGGTTCATTGGCTGGTCCCTACTTTACCCAGGAGTGTTTTGCTTGTCACACTCTTGGGCTCTTTCCAAATAGCTGTGGTATGTGTGCATGTGCAAGAAATCATGAGGATGGAGAGGGGAAAAGGTCTTACCCAGCAGCCCAAGCTGGCCTTAAATCCCCAAAGGAACTCAAACTTGCCTTGAACTCACAATCCTCTTGCTTCTGCCTCTCAAGTGCTGGAATCACAAGCCCAACTAGCAAATAATCTCTGAACTCTAATTTGATGGAAAGCATTACAAGTTTCTGTGTCTATCACTCCTGTCTTGTCCTCTCTTCCTGGTGTCTAAAGATACTTTTACTAGACATCTGACTATGACTAGTAAACCTGGAGTCTACTAGTACCAAATACTGAAACAGTTGATCCTCCAGTCTGTCCTGGGCAGGGCAGAGGGGTTAGGGACTCCAGTATCAGCTCACTGGTAATGAACTTCTGGGTTCTCATGGTAATGGACACTCTTCTGTTTCTCTTTGGTTTCCTTCAATTTCTCCTTGAGTCCTTTGGTGGGTGTGAGACAGCTGGAAGACAGGAAAATCTACCCATTTGTCACCAAGCCAGGCAAACATCCATTTTCAGGACTTGTGCTGGAAGTTGACTTGTACTGCAATTGTTGCAGCTGTCTTAGGAAAACTTTAGAGTAAACTTTAATCACTATTGGCTCAATGGTCCATATTTCTCCCTATTTTTAATTTCATGCTTGCACCTCCCCCCTCCAGAATGTGAGCTGGTGATAATATTGAGAACTGAGGTCAGCAGATATGAAGGAACTTGTAAATGGAGGGCAGGGGGCAGAGCTGCCATGTGTGCTGACATACATTTTTTCCAAGCGTGGTGGTGTATGCCTATAATTCTCCCACTTAGGAGGCAGAGAAAGGGAGTGTCCACAAGGCTGGCCTTAAAAAGAAAATGAAAACACACACACACATATACACACATGCACATACACACACACACATGCACACACATACACACACATACACACACACACACATACACACACACACACACACACATACACACACACACACACAAATGCACACATATTTTTCCTAGACAGAGGGTCATATCATCATATCATTCATCAGCTCCCTGGAAGGAAGCTCAAGGCCCAAAAGCTCCTGTTCTGGCATGGATTTCCAAACTCCAAAGCATTCCTGTGTCTTTAGGCCACCACACAGGAAAATCCACAGTCATCATGCACACTTTTGCTCTAGAAATAGACCCTTTGCTGTTAGGGAACAGGTAAAAAGTTGTTTACAGGGAAGCTCTCAGGCTGGTAAAACTCAGGAAGATAACTAAAACCAGAAATATCCTTTTGAACAGTCATTCCTCAGGTGGACAGTAGCAGGGTTACTCTAGAGAACAATTTTTGGTGCAAAGACATTTGTTGACTCCTGAAGACATTTAGAATTCCATCCACCTATAGGCAACTCAGAAGAGGCAAAATCACTCCAAAAACATTACCCATAGGGTCAAAATGACAGTATATTTTGTTTCCTTTGTTGTTATTGGGTTTTACTGTGTAACCTTGGCTGGCCTGGAACTTCCTATGTAGACCAGGATGGCCTTGAACTCTTAAGAGATCTGCCTACCTCTTACTAGCGATGGGATTAAAGGTGTGCGTCACCAAGCCTGACTTACATTTTTGTTTTGTTTTAGTAAGTAACATCTTATCTTTTACCAGATTAGCTTAAAATGTCTGTTTGAAAAAAGTAAATAAATTATATATAAAAAAAAAAGAAAAGAAAAAAAAAAGAGAAAAGCGGGGTATAGTGTGGTGGTATTCTTGTGATTCTAGCAGAAGGCCAGCCTTAGCTACACTGTGATTCTGTCACTTGGACTAGATGGGCCCTCGTTTGGTTTGTGAGTGTGTTTGATGTCCTTGTTCTATTTGGAGATACGTCGTGTATAGTATTAATAAACTAGTTATGCTGGGAGGGAACTGCCCTATAAAGAGTAGACTATTCTAAGAATGAAAATTAATTTTAATGTAATAACATGATGTAAAATTTGGGTTCCTTTTCCTTTTCTTCTTTTTATTTTTGAGATGGTCTCACACAGTGTAATCCAGGCTGGCTTTGGTATAAAAGCAATCCTTATGGCTCAGCCGCCCCGATGCTAGAGTTACAGACAAAACCCACATTTCCTAGCTCATTCCGTGAATGTTTTGATACCTAATTTACGAATCTGATTTTATTCGTTTTGTATAACAGTAACATGTAATTTTATGATAGTCTATTAAAACTACAAATAACTAAATTAAATTAAAATGAAGGTCATATACAGAGTGCCCTGTATTTTCATATAGTTTAAAGGGTACTGATTGAGTAAATTATAGAATTAAATTGTGCAGAGAAGTCATAGAAATATCAATTACATTCCTAATGATGCTACCCAGGAGATGATAAAAGTACAAATGTGTTCGATGTGACATGTTGGAGAACTTAAGTGTGTCCTCTTTCAATTATAAACTTCTTAACCAAGAGCCAAAACAAAGAGTTACTCATGAAAAGTTAGAAATTAAAATAAACACAGTGTCTAAAAAGAAGAAAGTGTTTTATGAAAAGTTAGAAATTAAATTAGGGAAGGTTCTAAAAGGAAGGTACCACTTCCTGGGACTTGCTAGCAAGGCTTAGAAGCAGCGTTCTTGATTTTAAAACTAGATTTCCAGGGGCAAATTACCAGGGCTTTCAGAGCTGCCTTCCTCTTGCTCCTTTAGTTCTTGAACATTCCAACATCTGGACCCACCACCCCGCCCACTTTAATGTAAAAAGTTGCCAAAGATTCCACTTAACGTCCAGGCAAATGACAAAATAAATAAGCAACAGCCAAGAGAAGAGCTTCCTGCATTCACAGCTTCACACATTCACCTCTCCCTGTGGGAGGTTCCTCGTACTACAAACTACTGGAACTACAGACTAGGGGTTTAGGGGAATAGCCTCAAAGATGTTGAGAATCACTTCCTCCTTCACACCCATTAAGGTTTTGCTTTAGTCAGAATGTCAGAGGTGCTCTCACCATACATTTCACCCCTCCTGGCTCATGGGATTTGTAGTTCTGACCAGCTAGGGTGGGAGTAGGTGGGTGGGACTCTCTCATAGAAATCTATACTTTCCTCTAAATGTCTGCCCTTGTCTCTCCTATCTTGATACCTGTATGCCACATTAGAATAATACAAATCCACCAATCCTTTATAGTTCAAACAAGTAAAGGTAAGCATACATTTTAGTGTTTTAATCTGTATTTTAAGTATCTCGAAGATAGCATACTTGTAGCTGGAGGGATAACTCTGAGATTAGGAGT
This sequence comes from Grammomys surdaster, assembly GCF_004785775.1. Lineage (NCBI taxonomy): Eukaryota > Metazoa > Chordata > Mammalia > Rodentia > Muridae > Grammomys > Grammomys surdaster. The sequence goes on from NW_021604676.1 coordinate 4,885,795, forward strand.
CCTTGCTGCTCTTGCAGAAGACTGGGATTCAGTTTCCAGCACCCACACTGGGTACCTGCACTCATGTGCACATACGTACCTCCCGCCACACAAACACATAATCATGAAATAAAATAAATAAAGCAAAGCAAAAATATTCTGCTATGCTCTCCTTTGAGAGAAAGCTGGAGAGCAGTGGTTAGAACGTCAATGAACAGGAAGAAAAGAGAGAAGGTAGGTGTTGAGGTTATACGGAGATTCTCAGGTGGACACTGAACAATACGAGGCCACAGTGGCCAGGATGCCCAGTAGGAGTGGGAATGATGGAGGCACATTCTCCCTGGCTGCGCCTTCTGGTAGGGAAGGACTGCATTTGACTGCTGGGCTGCAGGGGTGCCTCCAGCAACACACTCCTGGGTGGACATCTAACCGAGGGAATGCTCGTCCATCCTGACATGGATGTTTGCCTTCAGACATTCCTAGGCTTTGCTAACTAATGTCCTGTGCTATATATTCTTGTTGGGAAAGCAAAGGATTGGTACCTTGATTTTTTTTTTTTCTCCTGGTTTTTCCAGAATCCTCTACCATGACCTTTGAGAATTTTCTAAATGAAAACTGTTCGTATTTTATGTCAGGTCTCTGAGAGTCATGATGATGGGCAGAGTCAAACTAAGATTGTTCTCATCCTAAGAGCTTGGCAGGATCTGCCACCTGAAGCATCTGCCACCATTGTAGAGACTGGGAATATAAGCCACACCCAGTGACTCCATTTATTTACAGCCTACAGCTTGCTAGGTGCTATGTGGCAAGCATTTTACATTCATAATATTTAATCTTCAGAATTGAAGTAGAAAAGTCTCATCACTCCTAGTTCACACATGCAGAAACAGAATAGGAAACAAAGTAACGTATGCCCTCAGGACTTCTTTATGGTATGATTTCATGGTGGTTCAAAACTTAACATGAAATTTGTTTTCGTAACTGTTTTGACAGTGCAGGAGTAGCCACCAGGACACAGCAGGCTGTTAACCAGCCTCTAGAGCTGTTTCTTTTCCTGAATTGGAGCTCGAGGCTGACTGAACCACTGCTCTGTCCTTGAACAACAGAGTCCCATCAGATGCTCATGTGCAGGGAATAGGGTAGTACCGGGCATCTAATTGCACAGACTCATCCTGAGTCCTCTGCACAGCTGAGCAGTAGAGAAAAACAAGGAAACGGTCCACAGAGGAAAAAGTGTGCTTCCAGACCTCTTTGAACCAGAGCTCTGCATTACCTATCTCTGGTGACTTTGTGATACCTAATATTAAACAGTGTGGTATAAGACATCATCTTGCTATGCTTTTCATAGTTATTATGTAAGTGCCTGGTGAGATTACTTCACTCAAAAATTCTTGCTGAGAAGAGGCCATTACTGTTATCACTACAGGCTGCAGAAACAGCAGAATTCAGAAGAGCTAAATTCTATCTCATCTTAGTGTAGTGACCAGTGCTTGATAGACAGCAGACATTTGTCACTAGTGTGCTGCTAGTGGTTCACACCAAAAGACCCTTTCACAGGGGACATCCAAGACCATCAGAAAACACAAGTATTTACAATTCATAACAGAGCAAAATTAATTCATGAAGTAGAAATAAAAATAATTTTATGGTTGGAGGAGGGGAGTTTCAGCATAACGTGAGAACTGTTTTAAAGAGTTGCAGAGTTATGACGCTTGAGAAGCATTTGTGCTCACAGATGACACCACCAGGATTAAATTTGGTTAAGGCTTTACTAAAGGGCTTTTGCTCTGTCCCTGTGGCCCAGATATCTCTTACATCTATCAACTCTACAGAGGCAGACCAGTAGGTACTCTGCATGAAACTGTAACAAAAATCTTTGTGTTTCCGTCAGAATGTGAAAAGGACTGACTGGTTCCAGGAGTGGCCAGACTCCTATGTGAAACACATCTACAGCTCAGACGACAGGAACGCACAACGCCACCTGAGCAGCTGGGCGATGCGCAACACCAACAACCACAACTCCCGGATCCTCAAGAAGTCGTGCCTGGGGGTAGTAGTGTGCAGCAGGGACTGTTCCACTGAGGAAGGCCGCAAGATTTACCTGAGACCCGCCATCTGTGACAAAGCCAGGCAGAAGCAGCAGAGTGAGTGAGGTTTGGGGTCAGCAGCCAGGGAGACTGAGAGTCTGCTTAGATGCTCTAGCTAAAACGTGTACCAAGGGCCCAGCGAACCTTCCCACTAGATTTCCATGGCAGGCAAGGTATTCTGATAGGGAACTCTCTGAGGAGGAGTCACCTATCGGGGGGGGGGGGCCCGTCTGTCTTCAAGACCTGTCACATGCAGAGCTCCCTCATGAGTGTCCCCATTGCTTTGAAAAGAGATTAACTCGTGAAAAGTTCAGGAGAAATAAGTTAAGACTTGCTACCTGCCCCAAGTCCCAGGAGATCCCAGTGAACACATTCTTCAGGAGTAGCACAGCAGGACTAAATTTGTAAACTCAGCTTTGTCCATTCAGATTCATGCCTTAACTACCCATGGAAGTCTTAGCTCTTTCTTTTATCGTACTCTCTGGACTGTGAAACAGATGCTTCTAGCTTCCTGTGCCTAACTCACTTTCCCCCTCCAGTTACTTATGTTTTTTTCCTAGTCATGTGTCTTCAAAATTTCCTCTCCATCATTTACAACGTGGTGAAATTTCAGGGACAGTGTTCTCTCTCCTTAAGTCTTGTTACTAATCATAAAATTAAATACTTCTCTATATAAAGAATACTTAATATTTGTAAGTAAGTAGAGAAGCCTTCTGCTCTGCAGAATGCTTTGACCTGTAAAACAATCCCACTTGTCAGACAGCTGTTGACTGTGTCCTTGTATGATCCCAGCTGGCCATTGGTAGACAGAATGCTGTAGTCATGGGTAAAATCCAGCAGAAGAAAGTTCCTGCAACTGTGAAGGGTCTCTCTCCACTATCCTGGAATCATAGCTGAAAGCCAGTAGGGCACCCCAAACTCAGAATCAGCCCATGTGGCATAGTCAGTTTCTTTCTTTCTTTTTTTAAATTAACTAATTAATTCTCTTACATTCTGATGGTAGGCTCCCTCCCTCCTCTATTCCCAGTCTCACCTTTATAATCCCTCCCATTAGCCATTCCCCTTGTCCTCAGAGAAGGGAAGTCCCCCACACAGACACCTTGAGTACCGGCCTGTCCTAGGACATCCAGTCACAGTAGGTCTAAGTGCAGCCTCTTCTGCCGAGGCCCAACAGTTGCTGTCATTGCTTCCTCTGTAGAGAAAAGCTGTCCTAACTGCAATGGGCCCCTGAAGCTCATTCCTTGTCGAGGTCATGGCGGCTTCCCAGTCACGAACTTCTGGAGGCATGACGGACGCTTCATCTTTTTCCAGGTTGGATTCCAGTTATTTACTCAGCTTCTCTTTCATGTGGCTGCTGTCTATCATATTTAATATAGAGGAATTTTCAGTGGTTTTGGGTACAGGGCTAAACGATACCGTGCCCATCCTCTGGGGGAGCAAATGCCCACATGCCCTACTTCACCAGAGGTGGAACACTGGAAACCCAGGAAGGCTGAGTGCCTCCACTCCTGGGGAGGGGTGACGCCTGACTGAGCATGCCTAGATCAGAGCAAACAGCATTCAGCCTGCCCGTAGCCTTCCGCAAACCCCAGCTTGGGTTCCAGTGCTGATTCAGTACTTGTTCTGCATACAAAGAACAATTTGATTCCTCCTCAAAATCCCAGCTTTCTGCAAGATTTGTAAGAAACACTAACGGGGCCTGGATGTAAACAGATGAAGACTGGGCTCTGATGTCAGATTGGCAAAACCAGTGGAAGATTGGCAAACCAGCTTTTCAAAGACATTTCTAAAACATTTGCCAAGCTGTGATGTAGCTGTTCCCACAGAGGCTGAACTCTAACTACCAGCCACTTAAAAGGCCAGCTCACACAAGTACTGAATGTCTCCCACTGGGCTCCCAGCTTGGCTGTGGACACCCAAGGACCCTGCTGACTAAAGGAGATTATCCAAATGGCATCCTTCCTCTAAGCCTCAGGTCCTTATTCTGTAAGCAGGACTGAGAACTAACAGTATGTATGTAAGTGATGAAGTCTGTAAGCCAGAGCTGAGGTAACGGGGTGAACATCACCAGCACACACTATGGGGACTTGACGGGAGTCAGAGATCACATCAGGAAGGGGCTTCATAGGACAGGAGGCAGGCAGGAGCACAAGTGGACTTGGGAAGAGTTTCTGTTGCAGCGGCAACCTTACTAACCCCTGGTCACAAGAGAGGACAGCACAGAGAACAAAAGCTACACCTTCTCAAGGGTAATTCAGTTACTAACTTTTGTTTCCTTCTTACTACTTTGTCTCTCCCAAGTCCAAAGGAGAGCATGATCATCCCAGGCCAGAGACAAAGCTAGAAGCAGAGGCAAGAAGAGCCATGAAGAAAGTGCACATGGCATCTGCCTCCAGCTCCTTACGGATGAGGGGGAGACCGGAAACGAAGGTCAGCTACCCCAAATTGTGCTCAAGCTATAGAGCAAGGCTTCACCCCTGCAATGGACACAGTAGATGGCCCTAGTCCTTTACTGACTAAGGAAAGCAAACATTCTGTTCTAGCTGACCCATCTACAAGCAGATATCCAGTGGGCAAGCTAAATCTGTGATGTCACTCTTAATTCTTATTCTAATTGAAACAGGCTTGCAAATACTTGGTATAACCATAGGCTCACCATCACCACTGAGGGCTTTAAAACAAAAAGCTTGAATTGGTATTTAACTTAGAGTTGCCAGCTCTACATTTTAGTTCCAATAGACTCAGATTTAATCAAAATAATCTTCACAAAATGTTATTAGCCTCCCTCATGAGTTTGGAGTTTTGTTTTTGTTTTCAAATTTCCATACATCCTTAGAACAGATTGTTTTCTTAGTGGGTCTAAATAATCAGTTGGTCTAGGGCCATACCATTCTAAATTTGTCCAATTTCACCTAAATCTATGCTTTTCAACCTTCCTAATGTTGCAACCCTTTAATACAGTTCCTCATGCCATGGTGACCCCCAACCAGAAAATCATTTCATTGCTACTTCATAACTGTAATTTTGCTACTGTTAGGAATTGTAATGTAGATGTCTGATATTCAGGAAATCAGTAATGTGACCCCTTCAAAGGGGTCATGACCCACAGGTTGAGAACCACTGATCTAACTAATTAGACAGTTGTTAAGCTGAGTGATCGTTAATGCGATGTCAGTTCTTGGGATGTTGAGCTATACCAACACATAGGATCCAGAGTTTGAAGCTAGCCTGGGCTATAGAGTGAAACTGGTTTTTGTTTGTTTGTTTCTTGTTTTGCTTTTTTTTTAAGTTTTTGAAAATGATGTCCACCCAGTGGTGGAAGGAACTTTGAAGAAGCCCATTGCCCCATGGCCTCATGATATCAGTTTGTCTGATGTGATGCTAATTCCCCTAAAGCTCTAAGTGTACCTTATCTAGAAGAAATTATGATTTAGTCCATCGAAAGGGAGCTTTGTAAC
>NW_021604676.1:4891418-4916511 GCF_004785775.1 Grammomys surdaster
AGATATGTGAGAAAAACAAGACGTTTATCAGAGTGTGCTCAGCTGTTGCAAGCTGTTGAAAACAAGTCTCTTGTCAGGGTATATGGCCTGAGATGGCTGCAAAGATGATAGCCACTTTCGGCTAGGAGTCAGCTCCCAACAGAGCTTGAGCTCCCAAATCCACAGAACTGGTCTTCATCAGTCATCTCAGCCACTCTCCTTGGACAGATTATCCTCTTATGAGGGGAAAGCTTACATAAAGAGCAATATAACAGTTACCTAGTAGCTCTTTCTCCTATGACTAACTGTGGAATAACATAGTTACTCCATTTATATCAAGAAATTGAAGTTGGCCAGTTTATGTTCTATTCTGTGCAGTTTCCATGAGCTCAAAGAAAAGTCTCTAAAGGAGAAAAACAAACCCAACAATACCCTGGTCTCTCACACTAAAAACTAGAATAGTCCAGGTCAGGGAGAAGGAAAAGGGAGAGGCAGAAATGGGGTTGAGGGGTACCCCTGTGAGTTGTACCAGGACTAGTACAAATCTTTGAAGATTTGTTTGTTTTTCTTAAATAGCTTCTTATAAGTGCCTCAAAAAGACAGGTATCGATGTCTGAGCATGAGCTATATTAAACACCCAGTGTGTCCACAGAGTGCATCAAGCTCTTTACAGATTAGAAAATTGTTCTGTTCTGTACACTGGAATAGGAAGGAGTCAGTCTTTCCTCTCAGGAGAGGCTGTGCCTGTGCTTGAAGTATGCAAGGAATGAGGGCAGTCTTATCGAGGGATATTTGCAGAATAACTCAGGGGTGCCTGGGGTAGCCATGAGGATTTGCTTAACTTATTAACGCGGGTGTTCATTTCCCTTTCCAGGCTCTTCCAGGTGAAATCCCAAGTCAGGGAAGTTTACCTTTAACTTGGTCATTCCAGGAAGGCGTCCAACTGCCCAGCAGTTACAGCACACCTTTAATAGCTAACGCCCCCCAGCAGAACTCCCTGAATGATTGCCTGTCCTTCCCCAAGAGTTATGATTTGGGGGGAACCACTGAGCTGGAAGATCCAACTTCCACCTTAGACTCCACAAAGCTCTATGAGAGATACAAATTCTCCAGCAGTAGGATCTACAGCAGTGAAGACCAGTTTCAGCCTCCTGTCCCTGGGGTATACGGAGATTATGACGACCTGCAAGCTTGGAATAAAAATGCTGCCTTAGGGAGAAATCCTACTGATGACACCTACTACCCATCCTATCCTCTGCCAGCAACCAGCTGGCCCTATGACTACTTCCCCTCTCAGAATTCTTTGGAGCACTTTCCCCAACAGGTTCTATCAGAACCACCTGCAGCCCAACCCAACAGTCATCCCTTGTGGCCCAATCCCGGAGGTGAGCCTTACGAAGAGAAAGTGCCCGTGGATTTCAACAGCTATGTGCCTTCCCTCCCGTACCACCCGCCTCAGCAGGACCCCTTTCTGCTCACCTATGGCTCTCCTCAGCAGCAATATGCACTGCCTGGCAAGAGCAACAAGTGGAATTTTGACGAAGAGATGGCATGCATGGGCTTGGATCACTTCAACAACGAGATGCTCCTAAATCTCTGTTCTCTAAGATAACTCAAAGCTCCCCATCCCCTTCTCCCAATCGTGATTTGTTAAACGGTTTGGCAGAATTATTTTAGAAGATATGTTTCAAGGCTTAGCCTGAGAGGAATGTTGGAATCAATTGTAACAAATAGAAGACAGGCCAGTGTGTTTATCCTTAGTAAGGAATAGAAAGTCACCATGACAGGTGTAATGGCACATGCTTCAAATCACAGCACTCAGGAGACAGAGACAGTTGGATCTTTGTGAGTTCAAGGCCAGTCTAATCTACATAATGAGTTCTAGGAGAGCCAGGACTATGTAGAGAGACCCTGTCTCAACACCTACCCCCACCAAAAAAAAGAAGAAATGAAAGAAAAGAAAGAAAGAAAAAGGGAAAGGGAAAAGGGAAATAAAGAAAATAAAAAGTTTTTTAAAATGCACTTGGTTTGGGAGCAAAATGGTCTCTGATGCCTCTGTCCAAGTGCTGATTCAGCCCCTCAGCAGTGCTGTCTGGAGGGTCTTATTGTGGCTTATGCATGTCAGTTTAGCATTTCATCTATGGTTTTTTTGGGAGCTGAAAATGAAGGAACAGAAAGAAGACAGACGGGTTGTGGACATGTGAAGCTGAATACTTTACCAAAGAAGTGTTTAATATTTTGTTTAGTTTTATTTTTTTTAAATGGGTTTCTAGATCTGTGACTTGTAAAAACAAGAGGCCCGACCTTTTCCTATTTATAAAGAACAGAAAACAAACAGATACAGGAAGAGGAATCCACCTCTCCTTCTTCTCCTCCTGAGTGACTTCCCCTTCCACAAGGGCTAAGATGCTGTTCTATTCATTTTTATCCCTTATGGTGTCTCCATGTCAGATTTGTATATGAGAAATTGTTGTTTAAAAGTCTTTGTGAAGGCCTGGAGGTGCTTAACATGTTGAAGGCCCTGGATTCACTCAGCAACAAATTTCAGCATCAAAGCTTTGTTGGGCATAACAATGCACACCTGTAATCCCAGAACTCAGGGGGCTGAGGTAGACAGATTGTGAGTTCGAGGTCAGCCCAGAGGATGTAGTGCAACCCTTTCTCAAACAAACTTAGAATATTCTTTGTGGACACTAAGATGCATGGCTACAAGGTAGAACATAAACTCAGTGTGTGGTGCTGACCTGGGCTTTTGCCTCAGTACCAAAACCCCAAACAGCTAAATAAGGAACTTTTGTTCCTTAGTTAGCTACTCAGTCCCTATTGTCCACTGAACTACTTTGCAGTAAAGTAGCCCAGCACAAAATCTGGAATGAACCTTGCCATAAGCAAGCGTTTTCAAAATAATCTTTACCATTTGATTTGTAACTAATGTTTGATACAAGAGTCAAAAATAAGTGATGTCTCTTGCTGCTCTGCCCCTCTGCAGTATCCAAGCTTCCTTGTCTATTCCACAGATTAATGACATTTTCTAGAGACATATATATTGTTATACATAAGATATAAAATACATTGTTTTCTATATGTATTGTGTGTCTGTGTGTGTATCTGGTACTGTATCTACTCTGGCTTTTGCCATGTTAGGTTACAATCGAACACTAGATGCTTACAAGCACATGGGAGCTGAGTGGCCTCATTTTCAACGGCACATAGTGATTAATATTATAATTAGATAGTCTCCATTCATAGACATTCACATTGTTTGAATCTAGTAAATGTTTTGGTGTAAATGCAGAAAAATAAATACTTAATTCAGCAGACTTATGCTGCAAACACTTGTATATGCAAAGGCAGGCCAGAAACTAGAACTTGTTCAGGAGCTCCCAAGCCTGCAGTTCCGAACCCACTCCACCCCATGGCCCTTCCTTCTCAAAGCTGATCTCTAGGCTGGCTCTTTGTATCTTTGCTAAGTTTATGTGTGCTTCCACACAACAGTTCAGTTTTGTCTTTTGGAGGGAACTAACAAAACAAACCATTTGATGCATTTTAAAGGGTTGTTAAGGAAGCTGGTGAGATGGTTTAGCAGGTAAGGTTGCTTGCCACTAGGCCTGATGACTTCAGTCCAATCCTTGGAACCCATGTGGAAGACAGAATTAACTCTAGCAAGTTATCCTCTGGCCTCTGCACACTCAGACTTGTGTGCATACACACACAAATACACACACACCAGATATGCAAAGAAATTGTTGAGGTCTGGTCACCTTAAAGAAGAACACAAAAATCATAGTACATAGCTCAGAACATGAGACGGCCCAGTCTGTCTGCCATGTTGCTACTGTACATTCTTTTGGGGAAACAATATACTTTGCAGATTTGACATGGTTTGTTTGACACCTATAGCTGCTTACAAACAATGTCCTTCCAGTCAGGCCTGATTGGAAATCACCTAGGCTGTGAGACGTACATATAGACTTGATGGGGTTTCTTACATCTAGAAGGAATTCCAATTGCATTGACAGAGAAGAAGAACCAATAGCTGCTGGTTAGTTTCTATTAGGTTGAGAGTCTTTTAGGATTTCAAACATTTTTCTCCACTAGACTGAAGTGCCCCTTCATCTCAAACATTTGCTTTAAAAAAAAAACATAATCTTGATATTTATCAATGCAAGAACATGATAAACTACTATCTCTAACACTAAGTCTGATTCCCAACCTTCCCAAAGGCTTCTATTTCTAAACACTCACGTATTCCTCACAATTAGTTCTAGATTTCCAAATAATAAGGTCCCACATCTGTGTTTTCATTTTATGTATCTGTGATATTCTGACTACAGATTAGGGTCTAAGATTTACATAATGGTACCCATCCTATCTTCATCATCTTAACTGTTTAATGGGGTTTTTTGTATCCATGGTGTACTTGATCATTTTATGTAATGAAACCCAACCAAAATCAAGATATAGAAAACTGTCATTTCCCTAAAAACTTTTGCTGGTGTAGGATTACGGAAGAGGTGGACAGATGGCTCGGCAGTTAAGAGTACTGGCTGCTCTTCCAGAGGTCCTGAGTTCAATTCCCAGCAACCACATGGTGGCTTTCAACCATCTGTAATGGGATTTGATGTCGTCTTCTGGTGTGCCTGAAGATAGCAACACTGTACTCACATAAAATAAATAAATCTTTAAAGAAAAAAAAAAAGAGCTAGTTGAACAGCAGTGTTCTACCATAGTGCCTGCCCTGACTCTCTCCGTGATTGACAGAGCTCATAAGCCAAATAAAACAAAAAAAAAGAAAAAGAAAAAGAAAAAAAAGAAAAAGAAAGAAAAAAGTATATACTGCTCTTACAGAGGACCCAAGTTCAAGTCCAGCATCCATCTCAGATGATTTGCAACCTATATACCTCTAGCTCCAGGGGATACTCTTCTGGTCTCAGTGGACACCCTCACTCACATGCAGACATACACATAATTAAAAATCCTCTTAAAAACTTGTTAGAATCTCTGTTCCTCCCTGTTCCAGAGACAGCTGCATCTTCCCCTGCAGTGACAGCCTGGTCTCTTAGACATGATGGTGAAGGTCTGAGTGAATGGACTTGAAGGCCATCCCCATCTTCCAGGAGTGAGATTTGGCTGATGTCAAATGGGGTGATGCTGTTTCTGAGTGTGCTGTGGAATCTACTGGTGTCTTTACTGCCATGGAGAAGGCTGGGTGGAGCCAGAGGGTCATCATCTCTGCCCCGTCTGCCGATGCCCCTGTGTTTGTGATGGTTGTGAACCACGAGAAGTATGACAACTCACACAAGATTTTCAGCAATGCTTCCTGCACCACCAACTGCTTAGCCCCTATAGCCAAGGTCATCCATGACAACTTTGGCATCATGGAAGGACTCATGACCATGGTCCATGCCATCACTGTCACTCAGAAGATTGTGGATGGCCCCTCTGGAAAGCTGTGGTGTGATGACCATGAGACTGCCCAGAACATCTTCTCTTCATCCACTGGTGCTGCCAAGGCTGTGGACAAGATCGTCCCAGAGCTGCACAGGAAGCTCACTGGGATGGCCTTCTGTGTTCTTACTCCCCAAAGTGTCAGTGTGGATCTGACATGGCATCTTGAGAAATCTGCCAAGTATGATATCAAGGTGGTGGTGAAGCAGGCATCTGAGGGACCACTAAAAGGCATCCTGATCTACACACACAGACACACATAGATGCATACAGAGATACACACAAAGACACACAGATACATACACAGATATAAAGAGAAACACATAGATGAATACACAGATATTTCCATGAAATATATAGATGGACACACAGAAACACACATAGATTAATACAGACACACACAGAGATACACACACATACACATAGATAAACAGAGTCAGACACATACATATATGCTTATACACACACACACACACACACACACACACACACACACAGACACACACTGAAGCCACATTCACAGAGGCAGCAAGGAAGAGATGAATCTGAAGCTTAACTCCATAAAAAATACTTGGGCCGGGTGGTGGTGGCGCACACCTTTAAACCCAGCACTTGGGAGGCAGAGGCAGGCGGATTTCTGAGTTCGAGACAGAGCAGGTTGTGCTTATAGATGAGGGGAAGAGAGGTATATAACAATAATTAATAAAGCAAAGGGGTCATAAATTTGAAAGAGAGCAAGGATGGGTATATGGGAGGCTCTGACGGGGGAAAGGAAAGGGAAAATGGTGTATTATAATCTCAAAAATAAAATAGGGCAAGCCATGGTGGTACATGTGTTTAATCTCAGCACGTGGGAAGCAGAGGCAGGAGGTACTCTGTGAGTTCAAGGACAGCCTAGTCTTGAGTTCCAAGACCTTGAGTGAGTTCCAAGAAAGCCAGAGTTACATGGTAAGACCCTGTCTTAATAACAATAATTATTATATATGTTATATTATTTTTTAAAAAATGCATTTCCTCACCACCTCCATGAGGATAGTTAACCAATTAACAATGTCTAAGGCAGTGCTCTCAATCTGTGGGGTGCAACCCCTTTGGGGGTCGAATATCAGATACCCTGCATATGAGATATTTATATTACAATTAATGATAGTAGCAAAATTAGAGTTATAAAGTAGCAATGAAATACTTTTATGGTTGGGGGGTCACTACAACATGTGAAGCTATATTAAATCGTCACAGTATTGGGAAGGTTGGGAACCACTGGAGGGAACTTCTTTTTTTTTGGTTTTTCGAGACAGGGTTTCTCTGTGTAGCCCTGGCTGTCCTGGAACTCACTCTGTAGACCAAGCTGGCCTCGAACTCAGAAATCCACCTGCCTCTGCGTCCCAAGTGCTTAGATTAAAGGCGTGTGCCACCACCACCTGGCCTGGAGGTAACTTTTAGCTTTGATATTTCATGTTTTTATAATCTGCTGTTACTGCTTCATTCAAGCATCTTGCTCCTCCTCTGACCATATCTGCCCTTTATCTCCACAGTATGTGATTTCTGTGATGCTCAAATGTTCGTGTGTGAAGGAAGACCCCAGAGTCAGCTGCCTGAGCTCCCTGAGTTCCGGCCTGATGTCACTCTTTCCCACTTACGTATCTGTAAGTTGCCTGGATGAGACTAGGGTTCCCAAGGTTTGGGGTCAATGACGGCTGAGGCAGTGTTCCTTATGCTTCTGCTGGCTATCCCAGGACCATTCATTAAATACTCTCACACTGATAAAGGCCAGCCACATATATTTCCTTGAAAGAAACATTTATTTATGATCTTTATTGAACAGTTTCAAACAAATCCAGAAGAGGTTTCACATTTTGAGTCTGATGCAAAGACACTAAGTCATGCGGGAATCAATACTATCCAGTGTGCTCCTGACGTGTGTACAAGGATGCTCAGACACAACGCAGTGTACGTGACAGATCTGCTCAGAAACCTGCTTAAAACATGATTCAAACTCTACATTACGATTTATTACAACAAAAGTGTTCTTAACAACTTCTAATTTCAAAACAAAGTACCCCAGAAATCAACTATCCTTTTAAATAAAAAATAATAATAATTTATACTCTTCTTAAAGGAATTCCAACAACTTAAAGTAAGCTCCAACTCCATGAATGTATATATGCATGTATATATATATATATATATATACATGTATGTATATGTACATATAACTTATGTATTCTGGCGCGCTATGCTTCTGCTCATGCAGTCATGACATGCTGGCGAGGCTCTACAGAGGCCTTTCTGAGAACGCAGTATAACTCCTCACTCTGGCGAAGAACAAGGGGGTGTACATCTTGTCAATCTCAAAAGCACTCACTGCAGTCTCACCAGTTGATCTAGAAACAAAGTGCAAAACACCAGAATGAGAAAGTTCCAATTTATTTAAAATCTTGGCATGCTTGTACAGTGTGAGTTTAAAGTCTAAACAGTGGAAGTACAGTGTAAAACATTTAAGAACTTCCTTCAGAAACTATTTTTATTGGCTGCATAATATTATGACCCCTGCTTGTATCATAACTTACTTACTAATTATTCTTTTGGAAACTTAGGGAGTTTATGATATTCGACAATTAAAACAATGTGTTATTCTTCATTATGATCTTCAACATATTCCTAAGAGAACTCCCAAGTCAAAGACTACAATCTGTAGCCCTCGTTAAACTGTTTAAAAAGAAAGTTCTATCATTACAACAGAACTAATGATTTAGTACTGGATCAATAGCAGAACTAATGATTTAGTACTGGATCAACAGCAAACGCCTAAGTGTGTGCATGCTGAAGGGTCACTAATTATGCTACCACAGCTGTATTGTACACCCTGAGGAGACATCAACCAAAGCAGTCAAGTGCCCTTTGATCACTACAAAGACTGCAGACACCAACAGCTGCAGTCAGCACCTGCTCTGAAGCACTTTCCTTTTGAAAAGTGGTTCTCACTTCCTGCTGGGGCAAGCACAGACCTCGGCTCCCTTCTCCTGAGTTTTACTCTGGAACCTGTGCATCAGATCACAGACTTGAGAAGGGAAGGCCCGGGCTGTGAGGACACTGCTGTGCTTGGTAGGCAGAGCCTCCACTGAGTACTGAAGTCATCACGAGGTGGGATGTGACGGATGTTACCCTGCACAGTCAAGAATGCAGAGCGCACGGGAGCCTGCTTCAAAACTTCCCTCTTAGAACTCTGGATTCAACCTGCACGGAGAGCCCAAAACACCAGACCTCCTTCAAGTTCACCACCTGCTAACTGGCAGTCACGTGACCAGGTGTTGCCCTCCCCTGCTGTTTTTTAAACTCTTTCTTATTTCCGTACTGCTCCCTTTTGATGCTCTTAATGAATTACCTACTACAGACTAAACCCTACCAAACAGAATTAGGACATGGGTATCACCTACCTAATACACTTGGTTTTGGGCTACACTGAGCACCATTCTAACAATACACTACTTTTGTCAGTGTAATTTTTAAAATCATTGTATAACTCCCGAGAATGAACTTCCGGCTACAGAGACTCAGCCCTGGGATGGAGCGCCCCCTTCGCCTGAGTGGGTGCGAGCTGTCGGTCAGCCTCCTCACTCCTGGGCATTCTTCCCTTTCCTTTCTGAGGTACGCCTGGGCAGGACTGCCAAGGCTCCGGCTCCTCACTCATGCTCAATCTTTGTATCTTTTGGGGGTGGGGGTGGGGGGAGTGGAGGGAGGTGTTCTTTATAGCTTTACACTGTGGTTGTACTTTGTAAAAAGACACTGAAGAATTCCAAACATATCAAGCTTCTCAACCTAGATAAAAAGTCTACTTTTATGCTAGTCTTAGCATTCTTTTTAAGTTTCTTTTAAAATTGTACATGGTTATTTTGCCTGTACATGTCTGTACACCACATGTGTGCCCTGTGCCTATGCCAGGAGAAAGCGTCACATCCCCTGGGATCGGTTCTAGACAGTTGTAGCTAACAGATGGGTGCTGGAAACTGAACCTGGGTCCTCTGGAAAATCAGCAAGTGGCCTTAACGGTGGCACATTCTTCACTGCATTCACCTACTTGTAAGTGATGTGACAAGAGTGGTGGATCCAGATGAGTTTGTTGAACCTCTGGTGGCCACTGGAGCACAGCTGCAGTCCCACATGGAAGCTGTGATCTGCCTCTTGGACAGGAACACGACGAAAATATCTGTACTTATGGTCAAGTGGCTTCTGTGAAAGAAAAGGTCCGTGAGCTGGGATAACCATTACGGGGATATATAATGTAAGAGTCACACTGCAAATAACCTAACAGTTACACACTGCAGCTCACCCTGAGGACCACATGGAAATCTGAGTGTTCAAAGAAACAGGAGGTAAAATACCAGGTTTGCTCCCCGCCAGCACGGTTACTTCATGTGTTAAATACACGGCTGAGGAAATGAAGACCTAGGGAGGTTACCAAGTTAGCTAAAGTCACCCAGCAGTTTCAGAGATCAAACTGTTTTCTCCTTTGGTGAAGCCTAGAGTGAGGCAGCTCATTGCATCTTAAATCTGAACAGACAGATCTCTGAGAGTCTGAGGACTGCCAGGTCTACACAGCAAGTTCCAGGCTAGTAAGGTTACACAGTAAGACCTTATCTTCTTTTCTATACATTTATATATAAAGTGTAGAGTACAGCTCATGTTTTACAACAACAGCAATGCAGTCACAGATGAATAGGTATGGTCGATTTCATTCTAACTGTACTTTTGCACGTTGTGAACGCTGTGACTGGTTTCATTATACAAGGATACTGACATGCCACATGGGAACTCCTCAGACTGCTGCTCTACAGCATTCCAGGAACCTATCAGGGGAGGCAGGGAAGCCAGTGGCATGGTGTCACATGACTGACAGATAAAACCCTGCACCGTCTCACTCCATGACGATAGGAAGAGAGAGGGAGCCCATAAAGCCACTGCTTATATGAACAACAGACACGTACTTGCTCTAACTACTGCTCAACTGATGGGACAGGTTATTACTATGTCTCGGAACCACAACTAGACAAAAGAATTTAAAGAAAGTTGCAAAAAATATTAGCCCTTCAGTCCACCAAGAATTTAGAGCACCATAGACTGTGTTATATATTAGTAATTACATTTAGTGGGCATTTATGCTTCCTTCACAAAAACAGGAGAGGGAAGCTTTTTTCCAATAAAATGTTCTCTCTGCAAAAGCCTCCTGGCAGAAGAATGGCCTGGACAAGCTGCAGAGGCAGCAGCAGGCCCCCTGGTTAGCAGAGACAGAGGAGTTGTATGTAGGAGATCCTATGTGTAAGGACCCTAGGACAGCTTTCTGGAAAGACAAATACACTGATCTACACAGAAGTCCAGCTCTCCTGGCAGAAACAGCAGAGTATGGTTTACTTTTCCTAGCTGAGAATGGATGGATGAGTGGCTGCGGTGAGAACTGCACCAGCTCCACACTGCATACTCACTTCTTCTTTTTTCTTAGTTATCACAGCAAACACTTTGGTCTGATTGTCTGCATCTTGTGACAAACGGTAATGACCCAGCAGAATTGCATCCGTTCTAAGAAATAATAAATACACTTTATATCAACCAGTTATACTTATTTGAGCAACCTAGAAAACGGAGTAACAGCACCACTTACTCAACTTGCTTGCAAACAATACTGGGATGAGAATGAGCTTGCACAGGCTATGTAGGAAAGGCTTCCAGAGACTTCCCCCAGCCCGTTAATGCTTTTTATACATTATTAATCGATGGAAGCACTGTCTTAGGTTAAATATGAAAGTGTGGACTAGCTGCAAGGCTGCGTAGAAACACTACCTGGTGTTCCTGGTTCTTAAACGGGGAACAATGGACGGAGGCTCCTCAGGGGTTGTCAGCATCATCACATGGCCATCAGGAAAGAATCTTATGTATCTACATAAAAAGAAACACCAAACACCACCACACACCATATAAAACAGGTCCTTAGTTTGCAGTCTCCACACAAACCCAGACTGAAACACCATCAGCAAAGCAAGGACAAGACAAGAAAGCAACCGTGACCAAGCAGTAGTCGACAAAGGAGAGCTAAGGCCTAGAACTCCTTCGGGGTCTGTTGACCCTTCATTTACTCACCAAATAAACATTAAACTTGTCTCTTTTACTAAAGATCTGTGTTTTCCTGGGGCACTAATTAATGCCTGACAAAAGCAAGACCCAATAACTATACCCAGTGACTAACACTACCCTACTTATTTATTTCTCAGCCACAGACCCAAGCGTTGAACAAAGGCTGGGACAAGTGTTATATATTACAACCAGGACAGAGAAAAGGGGCTCAGGAGGGTCACTAGGGGCTCCTAGGTTATATAAAGATAAAGAACCTTTAGGTTTTTGAGTATAGTTCCTGCCATAATATTAGATAAAAATACTGAGGACCATTTTGTGGATAAATCATAAGCAACAGAAAACAGACCAAATAACTAAGATACTTGAGAGAGAATTTTCCACTCACTCAGTTTACAACAGTTGTACCTGTAATATTCCACTTGGTGCCAAGCTCTATAGAAACCATCAAGAGACTGCTCTCCCTGGCGAATATATGTGGTTTTACTGATGTACACTCCTATAAAAAAAAAAAGTTGCTTTAAAGTACATGGACAAAACTTAAGTTATAATCACATAGCATATCCTGCTGTTTTTAGTGTTGCTTCCTTCAGTTATGTTCATATGCACTTAAATTCATTATTTTATCAAAATTACAATTGTAGATCATGATTTCTCCTGAGTTCTTGAGTCCAACTTACCATCAAACCGAACACGGGGCCGTTCTAAAAACATCTCTCTCCAGGATGAGTATGAGACAAGTTTCATACAGTTTCTGCCCCACACTTTCAAGCAAGCCAGACGCCATATTTCAGGGTCTCTGGGTAAGAAAGCACAGCATCAATAAATGTAAAAAGCTAAGTCCTTAGAATCAAATGGAAATTCTGACTATCACGTATTTCTTATTAATTCAACAACTATTTGTTGAGCATCTGCAAGACACTGTTTCAAGGGGCAGGCAGAGACAGACAGACAAGGTGAAGGCCTTTTGTTTACTGGTGAGAGGAAAGTTCAGGTAGAGTGCTCAGTAAAAAAAAAAAAATCAACCACCAAGGTAGTCAGACAGGAACAATACTGTTCAAGAAACTGACCCTTCAGACAAGGTGACCACAGGGACAGGGAAGACCATCCTGGCAGCCGCTGTCAGTGTGAGGTTTGGGTTGAAGATGGGCTCAGCACAGAACCAGCAGGAGCACAGGCTGCAGAAGTGAGCAAGCTGTGCAAGGCAGAGGAGGAGCCAGCATCCCACTGCTGGCCTCTAGCAGGAGAGTGCCTGCTTACAAGAGATGCATGCTACCAGAAGCTTTGAGCATGGTTGCGCTTTCAAAAAATAACTGGGAGAGATGGACTAAAGAGAGTCAACAGAGTCTGAGACAAAGTCAACCCATCCAGACAATAGGGGATGATAAACTAACAGAAAGCCAACTTAAAGAAACCGTGGCAGAAAGTTTTGTAAACCTGGAAAAAGAGAAACATCTAGGAAGCAGGAAAATCAGATACAATCAAATATGACAAAGAGGTGACCCAATGTGCCTAGCAACAACTTCCAACCAGAACTTCTACTACAGGTCAGGGGCCTGGGATGACCCATTCTAAACCCTGAAGGAAAAATAACTGCTAAGCTGCAGAAGCCCCTGTCAACTGCCACAGAGAATCCAACAGCAAAGGGAGACCTGAATGCCAGTGCAGCTCAGGGAGAGCTCTTGAGGCTAGCTATGAGTGCCAAAACCCCAGCAGCAGCATCCACCACTGTCTCTCAGAACCTGGCAAGAAACCTGATACACTTCAAACCTTGAATGTCCCCAAAGGCTGGGCATTTACAACTTGACCCTCAGTTCACATTGCTACTGGGAGGGGACAGAATGTTGGGAGGCAGAGGCTACCAGAGTAGTTGAGGCACTGTGGCGTGCCCTTGAAAAGATGAACAGGATGCTGGTTTCTCATTCTTTCTTCCCAGCTCCCATCCCGCCTGCAGGGGTGTGTGCCACATTCCAAAGCATTACATTCTTACTGTAGGCTCCAAACCCACAGAGCCAGCTGACCTAGGGCCTTTGAAACCAGGCACCAAATAACTTTTTGTCTATCTCACACATTTTGTTAGTGACAGAGCACGACCACAGGTCCCATCTACACCTGCAGCTCTAGAAACCCAGCTATCAGCACCCCAAATCTGCATAAACACATACCCTCCCCCCCCAAGAAACTAGGAAAGGTCTCTTCCCAGTCCACAGCCTTAGTACTGCAGCTAAGACTACAGAAAGCGTTGGCAGTACCAAGCCATCTTACTCATGTCCTGCAATTCCAGATTCCACCAGTGCTTGCCCTACACAGCCTAGAACATTTTATCCACATCCTGCAGTTGCAGAACAGCAAACATCAAAACCACAGTCCCTAGACCTATGAATACTCAGATCACAGGATCTAGTGTAGCTACCATATTTGGTATCCCCAAGAGTATGAACACCAGCATCACAGACCCAACTCTTACACACATGCACCCCACAAAGCCCATGAGTATGGGACCAAGTTGCTGGACTTGTCCCTTGAGATCTGGTTCCCACAACTCCAGAAAAGTGACCATCAGAGGTCTAAGTCTCAGAGCCACCCAAGATTGTCCCTGACAGAGAAGATGCCTTTTGCATCTAACAACATCTGGGGTTACTGATGCCACAGACGCCACCATCGACTTGGTTTTATCCCACGGGAGCTGGGCAAGACGGCATCTCATCAAACAGCTCAAACACTGACACCAAGGCCATCTATCCTAAAAGCTGTGACAGGGACCTTTTCAAATCCTATGGTTCAGGGACCATAGCTACCGGCATCATAGCCCTTGGTATTACTTGTGATTGTTATGAAGGACCTTAGGACAGCCTCCTCAACATCTCATACAATGAAGGCTATGGCAGATACTACCACAAGTCTCAGTGGAGCCTGAGGACATACGTGAGCCTGTGCCCACTGCAAAGTTGTATAACTGACTTTATGAATCACTGCAGTCTAGACCCTTCAGAGCTCACAACTGTCTGTAACTCCAGTTTCAGGGAATCTGACATCCTCACATAGAAATACATGCAGGCAAAACACCAATTCACATAAAATTAAAAAAAAATTTAAATGTTACTTAAATAAAACCCCATAATTGATAGATGTGATTTAGTGAAACTAAAAAGCTTCTTTATAACAAAGACACCACATTCAAGTAAAGAGGCAGCCTACTGAACAGAAAACACCTTTAACGGCTATACATCTGACAAGATCAAAAATTGGTGCAAGAAACTAAACAGCTCTCAAAAGAAATAGCGGCAAGTGTTCTTAACCACTGAACCATTTCTCCAGTCCCAACATGTCTTCTTTAACAATTATTCATTTTATGATATATTAAGTTTCACTCCTGAAATTTCACCTTTTTAAAATCAAATTGTCACTTCTTCCACATATAATTAATTGAGTGATATTGAGATTTACCAATTTTGAAGGGTTGGCAGCAATCCAGTAACTATTCAATGGATATTTGTGCAACAGACTAACACACAGAATTATTAAAAACCTAAGCTTTAAATAATTAAAGTAGTTTATGTAAAATTCTAGATTCTAAATTGTATTGGGCTATTTTGTAAGTAATGCATTTCAATTTTAAGAACTACAGTTATAAAAAATTCTAGATGCTAAGGACTGTTTTATATAAGAAACCTATGGAGGAACAGTTGAAAATGATTTCACACTGAACTGTAACATTTTAAAAGTATACAACAGTTTATTTAAGGAGACAAAACAAAACTCCAGTAAATGTAAAGTTAAATCATTAACACCTCATGGGCTTAGGGCTACTACACAGACACTGTGGATGTATTCGTTCTGCCACATCAACTGGGAGCTATGGTGGCAGTCAGTGTGCCTGTATCTGCCTGGCTGTGTGCTATACCCTGGGAATCTAGCACATTCTAACCTTTAAGTGCTGTTATTTCAGAAAAATCACATTAAGTACAGCTTTGCAAATTTTCTATTTAAGCTTTTACTCAGAATATCAAGTTTTTGTTTTTGTTTTGGTCAAAGTTGACAAAGGGCTATTATCTTTTACTTCACTGCCTGAGTCATAAAATCCAGTACCTGGCACAGATATAGAATCCTCTGCACACCAGTGAGAGCTGCTCTAACGACCTGAGGTCCAAGTCACTAGATACCACCCATCGGAAGACGTACATCAGCACCTCCATAGGCAGGACTGCAACAGAAAATCATCTTCAGTGCACGGGTGCAGCTGGAAAGCTGTAACTACAGCCCAGACAGCTCACAGACACAGACAGAGTGCATTAACTAGCCAGCAGTGACAACAACACTTTTCACATAGAGTTAATGCTAAAGAACCATTTTCCCCTGGATAACTATTTTATCACCAAGATATATTAAAATAAATATGAAAAATGATGTGACTCATATTTAACACTAAAGCTATTTTTATTTAAGGACATTTTAAACAGTCCTCTCATAAGCAAGCAGTGCTTAAGATACGAACATATTAACATCTGAAAATTTAGCATCATCAGGACCACTGTGCACTCCGGCTGCCGTGCACAATGGCACCAGTGTTCCTCCAGCTTCCAAAGGGCTTCACTGAAAAAGTATGGCGTCCCAAATACCTGCATGTCCAAATCTGTTGTTTCAGATTCTGAAAAGCATAGATTCACATCTATAGCTATTTCTATTATAATTAGAGCGCCGTCATCTCGGTCACTAATCACCTGACTTTACCCCACGGTTCAATGGTTTCTGAGTGAGAATAGCCAAGGAGCCACACCTGATATGTGAGTCTGACTGGTTTCCAGCTCAGGCTGACAGAGTTTGAGCACAGACTCCTGCAGTGTGAGCTGCTGCTGGAAGTATGACAGGAGATCGGCCATCTTGCTGGCATCCTCGTTATCTTCAATGCTGAAACCAAGAGGGAGGAAACTGAGTGCATCAGGCCACTGGAGCAGACAGCACCTTCAAAACTGCTTCAGAAAGACAATCGAAAAAACCAACTTTCTTATTACTTTTAAAAGATGTGTTAATGTGTACCCTGCCTTGTTGCAAAGTCCATACTAAGTTTTCCAAATGAAAACATTATAATCATTATCCAAACAAAGAGTTAGGATTTTTAGGCTCGGGTGCTGAGATTTAATTAGTTTATTTGTGGTGAGTTTATGAGTTATCAAAAAAAAAATAAGTGATTTGAGAATTTTGTGTAAGTTCTTTAGTGAACTTTTTTTGTGTGTAGGTGTTTGACTGTTAGTCTGTGCACCATGCAGAGCCCTAAGAGGCCAGCAGAGGGCATCCTTTGGAACTGATGCTACAGTTTTGAGCTGCCATGTGGGTATCGGGAATTGAACTCTGGTCTTCTGAAAGAACAGCCTATGCTCTTAACTACTACACATCTCTCCAGCCGGTATTTAGTGATCGAACCCCTTCTTACTACATGAAAATAAGATAAACAAATGCCATTTGAGTTGCTAAGTTTTCTAACAAAAATTCCCTTAATTTGTCACCCTACCATAAAGAGTAAAATATCAAATTTGAATAAGCCTTAGAATCCACAAATCATCTACAGATATTTACAGCTGCAAGGTTCTTTCAGCTTTCCATTTTTGAGGAAGTTAACCTTAAAGTTGATCAGTTATGAAAAGACTTGTGTAAGGATGAAGTTAGGAAAACAGGAAGGACATTTCACAACGCAGAAAGCAGATATGGTTGGGCTTAGATAAACACAACAGCCCATCTACCAAAGCCTCAACACAGACAGGCAGTGATGGCACACATCCTTAGTCCCAGCACTCAAGAGACAGAGGTAGGCAGATCTCTGAGTTTGAGGCCAGCCGGGTCAACAGAGCAGCCAGGGCTACACAGGGAAACCCTGTGTCAAAAACAAACAAAACAAAAAAGCCTCCCAAACCAACAAAAAAATCAAACAAAAACAAACAAACAAACAAACAAACACATTTCAACAGGGGTAAAACTGTCACCAAAATAGAATCCTCAGGACTTCCCAGATCTGGAATATGGCAATACAAACTTGACAGATATGACAATACAAACCTAACTGATCTGGTAACACAAACTTGACAGATCTGGGAATACAAATTTGACTGAATCCTTAAGTACCTCCCATAACATCTGAGTTTCTATACATTTTTTCTTAAAAGCAGCGAGCAAAAACTTTTAAAACTGACTAAGATCCATGTCTCGGCAACTAAGCCCAAATGAATCATGGGAGTATGAAGTACTTCACACTGTTCAATCTAATTTGGTGAACATGGCGCTAGGCCCAAACCCTGGGCTTTGAGCACACTAGGCAAGAACTCTGCTAACTGAGCTACATCCTAGCCCTGGGATGCTCATTGTAAGCCTAACACTTCCTCCTGGGCACAAACAGCTTTCTTTTTTTTTTATGCCATCAAGCTGGGCTTCGGGGAGAAATTAGGCCAAAGCAATTTATAACTGTCTTTGAAATATACTCTTAATCTTCTTTCAGTTGAAGCCATCGCTGTTCCATCATGACTCGAAGGGAAGTGCTGTCAGTTACAGTGAAACACAATTTCTCTCAATGCTTGTTTGTGCCTTACACCCATACCCACGCAACGCTACTTTAGAGATTTGATATAATGCTAATTCTAGATACACTGGGAGAATGAAATCACTATAGCTTAGCATTTTCCTATCAAGATGCCTTTTTTGAAATGTCAAAAAGACTCAAACACAAAGACTAGTATAAAACCCACCCTCAACTTCGAGCATTAGTCACGTATTTGCTAACCAGCGTGTAACTACATTTTAGTACTTTCTACTTCAAATAGATTTCGAAAAGTTGAAATATATTCTTTAATTTACTCTTTTCAATAATCATCAATTTAATTTTACAAACTTTCATCACCTTGTTTGTTATATCTATTTAAAATGCAAATCTTAAAATGTCTCTAATTAAGTAAGTCTACTTATAAATACGGACACATTAAACACAACAGAATAGCGCCGCCACCATCTTAGCAGGGTAAGAGTTACAACAGCAAAGTGCTTAACTGAAAAACTTTACACATTACTGTCTGTCAAGTTAGATACGCACTAGCTGCTCCCAACGCCATCGCCATCTGGAGACCGGGTATAAGTGATCTTGAACTCAATGTCAGGTACTAGCTGCATAGCCCTACGGTAGAACTTGATGGCTAGAAGAAGAGATAAAGCTAATTAGCTATGGCCACATAGTTCTCACTTATTTTGACTGAACTTAACTGTGGTTGGTAGACTTTACGAACAGCTGAATACTTCAAACATGCAAACTGAACAAAGATATCTCCAAATCAAGCTGTTCAGGTACCTGCCCTCTCAAAACTAATAGGTTACAGAGACTTAAGATGTGACTTGTTTGTGTTGTTGTTTGGGGGTTGGGTGTTTTTTGTTTTCTTTGGCTTGCTTTTTACGGACAGGGTTTCTCTGTATAACAGACCTGGTTGTCCTGGAACTTACTCTGTAGATCAGGCTAACTTTGAACTCACAGAAATCCACCTGCCTCTGCCTCCCGAGTGCTGGGATTAAAAGTATGCACTACTGCCAGCCAACCAACCAATGTACTATACTCTGTCATGTTTTCTGATCCTCCGCATCCTGAGCAGACTACTGACTTCATGTGGGAACCTCACAAACTAATGCAGACTTACACAAGGGATTTGACCAGTTAGACACTTAAAATATGGATAGAAACAGCAGTAGAAGCAACTTCCAAATAAATACAGTAACTTCAAATAATATTATTTTCCATGCGTTTTCAAAGGACTCAATCTCAAACACTTTTTCCATGCTTTTTTAAACATTTCAATTACTATAATTAACCACCAAAACCAAAACAACAATAACAAAAAAACCTTGCTATCGATTTCTGGAGTACAACCACTCTGTTCATGTGTATATTATCGACCACACTTGTTGTTGGAGGGAAATCCTAGATCATGTACTGTACAGGACAGGCAAGGACTCTACCACAAATGCATTTCTACCAGGTTTACAGAGCCAGAAGCTGAAGCACCTGCCTTTGGTAAAACTTCAAGTCAGGCTTAGAAAGAGGGCCTAAGTATTCTCTGATTTCATCTTTTTCTTTCATTCATCTGAAATATTTTCACATGTGAAAAGAATACAATATGATCTTTATTAATGAATCACTAATACAGAACTAAATATAGAAAATGTGTCTTACTCATCCTACAAATATGGTAAAACTACCCCGCAATGTATTTTGTAAACTAGTTATATACAATTTATTTATTTTAATTAATTATTTTTGTGAAAGCAGGTCTTTACTATGTAACCCTAGCTGGCCTAGAAATCATTATGTCAAACAGGTTGGCCTCAAACCTGCAAGGATCTTCCAGTCTCAGGCATACACTACTTTAAAAATTATTTCAAGCAGGAGGAGGAAAATGTCCTATACCAAATAAATTCCAGTACAAAAAAAGAAATATTGATCACTAACAATGAGCTGCGGTTCAGAAGAGGAGCTTTTACCTTCATAGAGAGCTCCATTTTGTTCTTCCTCTACTGCCTTCAGGAAGAGTTCTCGAGCCTGTGAAATGAGAAGGTGAAAGAAAAACCTTTGAAAATCTGTTCAGTAAGTGGACAAGCCACAATCCCCAGCCCTGGAGAGGCAGAGGCAGCAGGATCAGGAGTCCAAGGTCATCCTTATGGGAGGGCAGCGAAGGTTTCATGAAACTCTATACAAAATAAGTAAATAAATAAAAGTAAATTTATAGCAGAAAGAGCATTCTCAAATGGTGCTGTAGAAATTGTACATCCAAAGCAAAATAATGGAATTTGACCTAAGTCCCACAGCTTACATAAAAATAACTCAAAATGAATTAAGAACTTAAAAGCAAAATGTAAAACTATAAAACTTCAGGAAAACTGAAAAAATTTTGGGGACCGAGATGGCTCTTAGGTGTGAGCCATGAAAGGAAAGGTTGATACATTTGCAGGGCACACCCTACTGGATGTGATGGTGACAGGCCCCAGGTAAGAGAAAGATCAGATGAAATGGCAGGTGTCAGGCAAGGAAGTTCGGAGTACTTCCAGTGTGAATAGCTACAAACTTTCCTGATAAGCTAACAGCCGACTGATATAACATGCTATAGTTCAAAACGTGAAAACAAACCACCCGATTAAACCTCCCAAAGACAAGGAGCCCAGGCACGGAGTTAGACAGCAAAGGCCTAAGCAGGGTGAGACAGGGAGATCATTGCAAGTTCTAGGGCATGCTGGCCAACACGGTGAGTTTCAGGTCACCTGGACTACAGAATGAGAACCTGTTTCAAGAAAAATAAAATTCTTTTAAAAAGCAAGGACATTTACTCCTGCCTTTAGGGCTTCTGCTGTAATTTTTGGATATCCGCTTTTTTAAGACTAAGTGAAACTTAAGAGGCAACAATTAATAAACATTACAGGAAGAGAGTGGGCAATAGTAAAATAGGCTTGTACTAGTTACTATGATAAAACTTATAAAACAAAGTTTCTCTGGGTCCTGGTTCCAGAGGTTTGGCATTTGCAGTAGCATGCTGAAGGAACAGGAGGCTGAGGGCTTATGTCTTTAACAGCAAGCAGGACGCAGAATGCAAACTTGAAATGGCATGAGTCTTTAAACTCTCTCTCTCTCTCTCTCTCTCTCTTTTTTTTTTTTTTTGGTTTGGTTTTTTTCGAGACAGGGTTTCTCTGTGTAGCCCTGGCTGTCCTGGAACTCACTCTGTAGACCAGGCTAGCCTCGAACTCTCGAACTCAGAAATCCGCCTGCCTCTGCCTCCCAAGTGCTGGGATTAAAGGTGTGCACCACCACTGCTGGACAAGTCTTTAAACTCTCAAAGTGGCCCACCTCTAGTGACGTACTTCCTAAGTCTACCCAAACAGTGTCACCAACTAGGGGCCAAGCATTCAAACGCTGGAGACTATGGGGGACATTGCTCATTACATCACAACAAAGCCACAGTAATATTCTCTTCTGAAACACTTAGAAGTACAGGTAAGGTAAGGGCAAGTAAGCAGAAATACTGGTCAGTTGGAATTTCCCATATCAGAAGAACATTATTTTACTTCCCAAACTACGTCTCTGTCATCAGAGCTGACTAATAATGAAACACAATGGTGAGCTCACTATGTGTCAAAAACAGAGTTAAGTTAATTTGTTAGAGCATTTCAGCACTTACCTTTTCTTCCTTTGCCAGTTCCTGTCTTCCTTTGGTGTCTGCAGCTGCTTTCAGTATAGAGCTTCTTCCTGCTCTGCAAGGCCGAGTTTCTACATTACTGGAACCTACACCTGGGGTAAGTTCAAACATCCACTGAGCTCTGAACATCTGGAGCTGCGCCTGTGACAAAGAATATTTGAGGACCCATCACTAGAAGGCAGTGAAACTCTGCATCGGTTCATCGATGTTTCTGATATCTACTTCACTGTATATTGTTGCAATCTGAAGACCAGAAAATAGTCTCAAGTCTCTCTCTCTCTTCCCATCTCCCTCTGTCTGTCTGTCTGTCTGTCTGTCTGTCTGTCTCTCTCTGTCTCTCTGTCTCTCTCCCCCTCTCCCTCTCTCAAACCAAATACCTTATGAACATACTTTTAAAACATCATCTTCTAAGGCAGGCAGATCTCTACAGAGTGAGTTCCAGGATAGCCAGGGCTATACAGAGAAACCCGGTCTCAAAATACAAACAAACAAATGAAAATAACAGAAAAAAATCATTTTCTGCTTAAAATATTAAAGAATGAATATCAGACAAAAGTAAGTCTGTCCATATAGTAAAAAGCCTAAAAATACTAGAAAACTACATTTTAATTAGATTTGAAATTATAAGCCCTGATGTAGGGGCAGACTTTATATGTTAATAGTACACATCTAGTAGACGTTACAAAGCTACTAAAAATCTCTATAGGTCAGGCAAAGTCTTTCTTTTTAATAAACATTCTATACTCCAAAAGAGAGATTCTTTTAAACACAGACCATTTAAATATAAAGCACAGAAAAAGTCAAGCAGGGTAGACTGCTTTTAAGAAAGAAATTGTTATCCCAACTTCTGAAAATAGTCAAACCATCAGCCCATGTGGGTACTGCCTCAGCAAGATCACACTGCCTCCCTGCTCCCCACCCAAGGACCTGTCTTTTGGGGAAGGGAGTCCATCTTCAGAACCCCCACAGGACCAGCTCAGGAGGTCCATTAAGACTGCCAGCAGGGCAGTTAGCTGGGCTTCTTCCTTTGCTGTCTCTCCCATCCCTGCCCCCCAAGGCCTTGACCCTAGCAGTGGCTTTCAAAAAGGGTCCCGAAGAGTAATCTCTGCTTCTCTGCCTTCTTCTCAAGGAACTCAAGCCAGTGTACTTCTCCTGCAAAAGAAGGCCACTGCTAGCAGAATCTCAGATATTATTTCTGGGTAACTTTCTAGAAAGGTGTCTTATAGATGTCTTTAACAATATTCTGCACAGTGCTTTGCTTCCCACAGTCTTCTAACATGTTATATTCATGTCTGACCTGCAGAATCTTTAGCTGCATCCATTCTAATAAATGACATGCACCAAGTAAGCAAGCATTATACAGACCATAAGTTCAATAATTAGCTTAGTTGCAGTAATTTTTGAGTTTAATACATATAGACTTAACTCATCCTCTCATTTCCCTGTTATTTCCTTAGGTTTAATTTTCTGGTCAATTGCTATATCAAAAGGGAGTATATACTTTTAATTTTGATCCACATTGCTCGTGTATCCTCCAGAAAAATAATGGTTGTTTATAATCTCAAGTGTGTGTTTTTACAGTCCAGACAAAAATGGACATTATTCAATAAATTATTAATTTATTGAGTTATGGTTAAATTATTAATGAGATTTATTGCCTCTTCAAATATTTAACAATCATTCATATTTTTCCATTAACTGTCTGTTCACCTCTCTGTCTTGTATTCCTCTAATTTATTCACATAATTTATACACTGCGGATTCTAATCCTCTGCTCACAGTTGTTCTAGCTATTTCTTTCAACTTTATGGTGCCTTTTGTTATAAACAGGCTTTAAACTTTCAAATGATCAAATCTCAAACTTGTTCATTAATAGTTAGGTGTTCTGAGTCATGCTTACATATTGCTTTTAATATTTTACACCTACATTCTGGGACCAAAACAACAGTTCGGAGGGTAAAATCACCTGTTGCCAAGCCTAATTCTCTGACCTGAGACCTATGTGCTAGAAGGAGAGAAATGTCTCCCAGCAACTGTCCTCTGTGCCTCCCCACAGGCATTGTGGCATATAAGTACTCAAAGACACACATGCACACACAAGTAAACAAATGTAAAAAAATTAAAATATATATTGAATTTCATACTTTTACAGAAAAATATGGTTTAAGTATGTTATAAGGAATATCACGGGCTGGAGAGATGGATCAGCAGTTAAGAGCACTGACTGCTCTTCCAGAGGTCTGAGTTCAATTCCCAGCAACCACATAGTGGCTCACAACCATCTTTAATGGGATTTAATGCCTTCTTCTGGTATGTCTGAAGACACCTACAGTGTACTTATAGAAATAAAATAAATAAATCATTAAAAAAAAGAGTATCAAAGTCCAAACTAGGCCATAATGGTGCATGCCTTGAATTCCAGCACTCAGAGGCAAGAAGCAAGAGTTCGAGGCCACTCTGTTCTACAGAGTGAGTTCCAGGACTGCTAAGGCTCTGCCTCAAAACAACAACAAAGAACAAAAACCAAACAAAAAACATAAACCAAACAAAAACAGCAACAAAAAAACACAACCAAAAGAATATGTAAGCAGCTAAATTCCATGCAAATAAGAGCTGACAAAAGCTCCCAATAGTGACCACCTTCTACTTATGGGGCAAGAATTCAATACAGAACTGAAGACACATGCCTGCAGGTCTCTCTCAGCCGCACTCTCATTTCCTTCATCGCCTACTCTGACAGCATCAGAATGACAATCTTCCTCCGCTTCTGCCTGAGAAGAACAAACCAGAACAGCATCAGAAACTGGTAAACACTAGTTTCCCTCTGTGATCTTCTCAGTCAACTGTTAACTAATACCACACCTTTGAGTTTGTACAGCCCACTTTGAAAATATCAAAGCTGCACAAAGTTCAAGTCATGGAGGCTGAGATGTTTCATGTCAATGAAATACAATTCTTTCTCTCTGGATATCCACATTGGTTAAGTTTAAATAATACCAACAAAAAGAAAATTTGTGCCTTAACTTTTATAATACTGTAGAATCAATTCTGCACTTCTAGGTGACCCAGGCTCGGATCCCAGCACCCTCATGGTGGTAGACAATCAGCTGCCTCCAATTCTAGTGGATCCAACGTCTATTTCTGGCCTCAGTGGTCATGATATCTCAGTCAGGCATGGTATTACATGCTTTTAATTTCCACACTCTGGAGAGACAGGCAGACCACGTCTGAGTGCAAGGCCAGCCAGGTCTACATAGTCAGTTCCAAGTGCAGAAATACAGTGAAACCTTGTCTTAAGGAAAGGAGGAAGAAAGCGGGGGGGGGGGGGGGGG
>NW_021604676.1:4916611-4935990 GCF_004785775.1 Grammomys surdaster
GCGGGAAGAAAGAGAAAAATCAGCCCTTCTCTTTTCCCTATTTAAATTCTGAGGAATTGAGTCCAGAGCCTTGCACATGGTAAACAAGCATTCTAACAGAGCCACTGAGCTATGGCAACCAAACTCACATCTTCTATTTTATCTCTATCATAAACCCAATCCTTTACAATGGAGTGGCTTAAAGTGGAACAAAGGTGGACTGAATAGTATGTAGCTTTGGGCTTAATAAATGTTTCCATTTACTATTACCATTGCATACTTTTAGTCTCAGTAAATTAAGTAACTAAAAGAATCCTCAGGAAAATCAAGTGTTGCCTAGCTCAGTCTGTTAGCTACTAACTCATCAGCAAGGGGAGTCTGCTCAACACTCAGGATGCTCAATCCTACACAGAAATGTGGCGATGAGGGAAAAGACCCTGATGGTTAGCTAGGAATAGTAACAAATGGATTTTATTGCCTCTGGTCTCTGCACACATGTGCAGAGTGGTACATGTACAGTTTCATACACACATGTACCTGCACACACAGGGAAACGCATATACATGCCACTGTCACCCACACACACACACACACACACACGTACACACACAAAGCCAAAAAAGCAATTCCAAGGACAGTAGACAGTAACTTTTATACTAGCAAATTTTGGCTGTAAGTTATTTCCAGGAGAGAGGTTTATTTCCAGGTTTTATCACCACAGATCTTTGAGCATGGCAACCACACGCAGTTGTACCAGTAAGTCTAACATAAACAAGCTCTGCTCAGACCTTATCTCTGGCAACCAGACTCAAGCAGGGGCCTGTAAAACTTGACTAGTCGGTACAGAGTAAAATCGTTGGTGCTCTGTAAACCTACTCCAGTGAAGACACAATGAAAGAAGCATTTGTTCTATGTCGGGAGTCTGGGTTTGGACAAAGGGCTTGGAGAGCTGTTCCCCAAAGGATCCCTGTGTAAATAGAGGTCCTCGGCTGGCACTCCTGGATGTTGAAAGAATCTGAAGGATCTGGCCTAACAGGAGGGGAACAGTTCCTGCCATGATGTGGTTTCATCAGTCGGACCCCAGAGTTGATCCTCCAGATCATGAGCCAAAATGAACTCCTTATAACTGATCTCATCTCAGGTATTCTGTTGTAATAAAAACCTCATCTACCAGGAAACACGAGAGGGACTTTGAAATGCATGGATCTCACTGAGAGTATACTTCTCTCAAAAGAGTCTGACTTATCACTACAAATCCTAACTATAGCTAATAAGAGAGGACCCGAGTCCCACAGAGTACGCTGTTAGAAAGACAGCCTTCTTGCTGTTGTCAGGCAGTCAGACTAAGCTAACCTGATCTGAAGAGCTTCCCTGCTCTGGTCAGTTGGTGCTACTCAGTGTGCTGCTTGCTCTTCTGGACCTGGATTGACATCTTCCTCGCTTAGCTGCATCTACTTCAACATTCAGGTAAGCGTTCAAGCCAGCAGCACTTCCCAATTGTCTTCTGTGTTATCTTACAAATGTACTCATATTGAAATTTCTTGTCTCTCAGTAGAACGAGTACACTGAAGGCAGAGAACACATCTTGGTCATAGGTGGTACCTTTAGGACCAAATATACCACATGACTAAAAAGCCAGCCTCGCTAGTTTTTGTTGGTTGAAACAAGGTCTCATTCTGTGTTGCCTAAGATGGACTGAAACTCACTACATAGCCCAGGCTGGCCTTGAATTTGCAGTGATTTTCCTGCCTCAGACTTCTGAGTGCTAGGAGGAATGTGTGAACCACTACACTGTGATCTCCTTTTCTTTGGAGAGACATCTGTGAGCTGGAGAGATGGTTCAGCAGTTGAGGACTGAGAGTCTTCCAGGGGACTTGAGTTAGGGTCCCAGCATTCATGCCCAGCAGCACATAATAGCACCAAGGGATTGGAATTCTCTTCTGGCCTCTGTGGGCACTTGCACATACATGGCATGGTGTCTTAGTTAGGGTCACTATTGCTGTGATGAAATACCATGACCAAAAGCAACTTGGGGAGGAAATGGTTTATTTGGTTTACACTTCTACATCACTGTTCATCACTGAAGGAAGTCAGGGCAGGAACTCAAACAGGGCAGGATCCTGGAGGCAGGAGCTGATGCAGAGGCCATGGAGGGTGCTGCTTATTGACTTGTTCCTCATGGCTTGCTCAGCCTACTTTCTTATAGAACCCAGGACCACCTGCCAAGGAATGGCACCGCCTACAATGGGCCAATCGACCACTAAGAAAATGCACTACAGACTTGACTACAGCCTGATCTTTTGGAAGCACTTCCTCTCAGATGACTCCAGCCTGTATCAAGTTGACATAAAACTAACTAGCACACACACTTTAAAACATTAATTTAAGAGAGAGAGATCCATAAAGAGAATTGGTGATTTCTGGGGCATCTTTTTGGATGTGACATTTGTGATTAAAAGTTGATCACAGTTTGGAAATACTGAAGATCCGGTACTGTACCAAAATCCACACCATGCCTGGCTGATAAGAGGCTCAAAAAATTCCTATCACAGAACAGAATCCATTGTTAATCTTGATTTTGACAGTAGGAAGTAGGATTTTACTACATTTGGTTGATTTCAATCACACTTGAAATAAGCAGTATTTTCATAGTTGAATATTACTCAAGCATCACCGTATACTTTAGTGGGTTGTTTCACAGATGAGATTAACTAAACATAAAGGCTTAATCCTGGTCAGAGGGCTACTTCTGAAAGTTTAGAATAATCAATTAATGTGTTTTCTGTGCACCAGACTAGTTGCATAAAATAAACCGTTTCAGCCAATTCACGTAAAACACGACAGCCACTTGAGTGTTCTCCCAGTCAGTCTGGTATCTTTGACTCTTAAATCATTCAACCCTAGCTGAAGATTAGTTTCTTAAGTCATTGCAGAGCCTACACATTCCATGCAACAGTCCGGTGAGACTGTCACACATGGAGCTTAGCGCAGTCTCTCCGTCTGCACATCAGAGAAGCGGCTAGGGCCCTCGCTATCACGAAACTAGACGGGAGTCCCTCCAAGCCCAGTTTGCCAGGACTGTCTGCCAATATCCTTCAGGAACCACTGACGCCTCCGGGTGTACGTCCCAAACTCGGAGCTCCCGAAATCATCTATGTATAGGCCGGGCTGCCAGAACAGGAGCAATCAACAAGTGTCTCCGCTTGCCAGGGCCACCTCCCTCATGCAGAAGCCAGGACAGTTCACCTGAGACCCGACTCCCAGCTCAGACAGTCTTGAGCGACCGAAGCGGGCCTTTCCTCGGCTGTCCGTCAAGCCCTACCCTCACCTGGGGCCACCTCCCTCTCCGATTGCCCGGCCCTCGCTGCCCTCCCTCCCTAGTTACCATGCTGGCGGGCGGCCGGCCCAGTCTAGGGGCTCCCCGCGCCCGGCTCCCGGAGGGGTGGCGGCTGCCCGGTGTCTACTCCTGCCCGTCTGCTGCAGCGCGGCTTAGCAGAGTTCTCGGTCGGAGAAGCGCACCAGGCAGCGGCAGTAACTGCGGGCCCGGCGTACGGCAGCCATCTTCGCGGGACAGGGGGCTGGAGGCAGGCGCGCTGCGGCGGCCGGGGACTCAAGCTGCGGAGAGGTCGCCGGTCGCCAGCGGAGGCCGAGCACTGAGAGAGGACCCGAGCGGCGGCTCAGCAGGAGACGTCCGGACGCAGCGGCGGAGCTGCCTGCTCTACTGCGGAAACTGCGCCGCCGCGCCGCGCATGCGCACTGCCGCCGCCGGCTTGGCTAATAGCCACCGGTCGCGGGCTAGGGCGATGGGCCTACTGTGTGCAGCCGTCGGTGTAGCTAAACTGACCCGCCTCACTCAACCTGCCTATTTGATACTGAGAACACCCAGACAGGAAGGAGCAGACGTTAGCTCAAAATGTTTGAACCTGAATTTGGAGTAGAGCCCCTGAGTCGATCCTAATTGAACACTAGGAGACGGTACTTTAGGCGCCCTGGGCACTGGGTGCCCTGTCAGAATGACAAGAGAGAGCGAAAACTCAACAATCATCGCACCCAACAGACTCTGGACCGAAGAAAACATACGCTCATGTGTGCAGCCGGAGAGTGGTAACAGCCAACGCAAGTCACGTCGAACTACAGATCCCACAATACAACGGGGAAAGGACGTGCTTTTCCAAAGCCCGAAACCCGACTCCTGAAGGAGTGGACACTAAAAGGGACGCTGGGATTTGTAGTCAAATGTTCCACGTTGAGCCGGAACTTACACCCACCCACCCCCAACCCCGTGCCACTTCTTACAGTCCAAACATCCGATTCCACGTCAATAGAAGGCACTTGGGTTGCACGTTTTAGAACTTTTTCACCTACAGGCATATGCTGGAAAAACTTGCAGGCTTCCTAGCCTCTGACATTTAGACAACATTTATTGAGTTTCTGTAGGTCTCAGAACCTAGCAGCCAGGACGCTACGTTCACCCGACTTCACAGAATTTAAAATTTTATTGTGCTACTTTATTCTGGAGCTCAGAAATGAAGTACGTCTTCGGCAAAGACATGGAGGTAAAAGGGAAGGGGTGCAACTTGACTACAGTAAGAAATTGCAAATCCTGTGTATGTTGTTTATTTAGTTAGTTTGAATTCCACCGAGTCCAGTTTATGCTGGAATATTGCCTCATCTTTTGGACTTGATTTTGAAGAAATATTCATAATTGCAGTGGGTTGATGAATACACCTGTCGTGACATATTCAGAAGACAGCATTTCAGAGTACTCTTTCCCATCCTAGAGCTCTTACATTTTTCTCCACCCCATCTTCTTTAATGTTCCCGGAGCTGGGAGCTGGGTAGTGGATACAGAGCTCCCATTTAGGGTTGAGCACTCAGTCACCTATTCTCGGCGGGTTTTGTAAAGAATGGAATCCACCTCTAGGCGGAGACTGTGCTTGTCTCCTCCCTTATAGATTAATGTAGCGGGATAGTTAGGGACTTGGCTAGGGGAACATCCCTAGCAAGGTGGAATCAGTTTAAGATAATGTAACTTTCCATCCCAGAATTTAGGATGGCATTCCCTAGAAGCTACCATGAGATGTTCAGGCAGACCCAGGTAATTTTTTTCTAGCCAGAGCCCAAGAATGCGTTTACACTCCGTAACTAACGCTTTGAACTTCCTTGTTCTCCGAAGTTATCCTTCCGGTTGTGTTCCATACCTGCTCCTCTGCTCCATTCTCTTCCTCCTGGCAGTTTTCGGTTTTACAATTCGCCAGTCCTAATTTTCCTGCTTCTTGAGGTTCCGTTTGTGTCCAAATTTAAATTATTTTATTAATGAGACTAAGAACCCTGGGAGGAAGCTTCTATTTCTTCAGAATTGTAAGATGGCTCTTCGGGGACTCCTCGAGATTTCTTACCTGCCTTTTAATTCCTTTCTTTAAAAGACTTATTTACTTTTATTTCTGTGTATGTATGCCTGTGTAAGTTTATGTGCCACCGTGAAGTGTAAGGGTACCCCCGAAAAGGCCGGAAGGCATTGGATCACCTGCACCCAGAGTTACAGGTGATTGTGAGCCGTTTCACATAGATTCTAGGACCCCCTGCAAGAGCAATAAGTGTTCTTGGGAGCCAAGCCATCTCTCCAGCTCCCTGTCTCTTACTTCTTTAATCAGCAAAGACCAGGAGCCTGTTCCTCCACCCCAGACAGCATCCCTTTGACAGTTGTGACTCTCCGAATTAACTGCTGCCCGTTGTAGAAACTTCTCTGATGAAGGCTGAAAACAGCACTAATCTCTGTGAATAAACAAATATTTAGAAAGCAGTTTAACAACATCCGTTTAGTAAAACAGCAGCCATGGGCTTCCTACATGGGGCCTGTAACCTCCTATTTCCTCCATAGGGCCATGGACTTTTGACAAGGTTGGAGCAGGTCTTAGGGCCAATCAGAAAGCAGATGATTTTCCCCATAACTTACATGCCACTTGTATCCTTGGGCAAATGTTGCCTAAATCCACATTTTAGAACAGCCCTTTTCTATCTATGTCTTTATTTGTACACTATTAACTACCTATAGTGTAAGTATTCAATGGATGCCAATACGTCAGTAGTTTTCTTTGTTTTTAAAGGAGTTTCTAGAATTCAGGTCTTTCAAGGAAAAAAAACTTTTCCCAGTGATACCTTTAAAAATAGGTTTTAAGCTGGGCGGTAGTGACACATGCCTTTAATCCCAGCACTTGGGAGACAGAGGCAGGCGGATCTCTGAGTTCAAGAGTTCGAGGCTAGCCTGGTCTACAGAGTGAGTTCCAGGACAGGCAGGGCTACACACAGAGAAACCCTGTCTTGAAAAAAACCAAAAAAAAAAAAAAAAAGGTTTTAAAATAAAAAAAAAATGCTTTTAACAGAAGTGATTTGAATTCTACAGACTGGGGCTTGGAAAGATGGCTCAGTGGTTAAGAGCACTGACTGCTCTTCCAGAGGTCCTGGGTTCAATTTCCAGCAACCACATGGTAGCTTTCAAATGTCTGTGACTCCAGTACCAGGGGATCTGATACCCTCACACAGACATACATGCAGTTAAATCACCAGTGCACATAAAACAATGAGTTCTAAACATCAGTTTTCAGATGAAGAATAATTTTACACAGTTTTGGAATTAGTCAATTTCATTGAAAGGGTTGAATATTTAAGCTAGACTGGCCAATTAACACATGTTTTCTATTATTCTTTTTGTTTGTTTGTTTGTTTGGTTGGTTGGTTTGGTTTTTGTTGTTGTTGTTGTTTTTAGGTTTTTTTCGAGACAGGGTTTCTCTGTGTAGCCCTGGCTGTCCTGGAACTCACTCTGTAGACCAGGCTGGCCTTGAACTCAGAAATCCGCCTGCCTCTGCCTCCCAAGTGCTGGGATTAAAGGCGTTCGCTGCCACCCTCCCCCCGCCCCGGCAATTATTCTAACAAGTTAATTAAGTAGTAAAACTTAACAAAATAAATATTTGTGAAGATAAATTCAGTACCTGCTTTATTGAAACACTGTTTGATTCATAGTGACAAGCCTATTTTATTAAGACACAGCTTCAGTTCACCGCTGCTTATTTGTATTTTAGATGGACTCCATCATAACCAATAGCCCTCATCACTGGCTTTTATTATCAACATGTATTTACCGGGTCATAATTTCCCAAGGGCCAGAGCTACTAATCTATGCTACTTAGTAACCCAGTGGACCTCTGCCAAAAGCATTCAAAGACAGTTCCTCTGTTTGCAAGGCAGACTGCCTTGAACTGTTAAGTTTGACTAAAACTTAATCATTTTAGTTACTTTAAAAACTGCCCTTTTAATGAGCACTATATGACTCAATAGGCTCCGTATCTTGTGTTCACTAACGATGATTTGTGATTTCCATTTGTTACATGGGCTGGCTATCATCTAGGTAAACAAGGAGATAGCTAAAGGTTGACAGAAGCCTAAGGGAACTTGACTATCTTGTAGGTTTCTTTAACACTGGAGCAAAAGGAATGATCAGAGCTTTGGTAGATTCAGGGGCCAAGAGAACTGCCTTCAGTCCTCAGGATTCAGAAGCAAGTAATAAAAGGAAGATGATATGCTGACGAGCTGGAGATTACTTGATCGTATTTGTAAAACCAGCTCTCATGTAGCTCCCATTGGCTCTTCTGCTTCCACTGTCTCACATAGGGGCTGCAGGTGTGTATCACTGACTGCAGCATGACTGGGAAGAGTTAAGCTCAAAAAAAAGATATTAAGTATAAGGAGTTTGATTTATTGGTTAAAATAGTGTTATTTAGAAAGGAGTGGGTCTCCAGACCAGCAGCCTCTGCCCCAGGAACTTCTGGTGTGGGGCCTAACAATTTGTTTTTACTAGCCTTTCGGGGTACCACCCTGTGGAATGACAGAGTCCAGAGGCCAGGTGGTAATTTGGTTTTACCAAAATGCTTCAGAGCTATCCCTTAAGATGTGTTAAGGCGAAGTCCACAGTATTATTTATGTATTTACTTATTTACTTAATTACTTACTTACTTATTTTGGGGAGGTTTGAGACATGTTCTCATTACATAGTCCTGGCTGTCCCAGACCTCACATAGATCCACCTGCCTCTGCCTCCCAAGTGCTGTGATTAAAGGTGTACACCACCACTCAGGTTTTACAGTATAATTTATGATGTGTGTTTGTTCTAGTGGTTCTCTCCTTTCCTAATACATTTCCTCATGTTGTGGTAATTACCAACCTTAAAATTATTTTTGTTGCTACTCCATAACTGTAATTTTGCTACTGTTATGAATCATAATGTAAACATCTGTGTTTTCTGATGGTCTTCGGCCATGTTTGAATCCCCAAAGGGGTTAGCCACGGATTGAAAACCTCTGCAAACAGTGTTCCTACCACTGCATTGAAAGGAGGGCTGCATCTCCTGGGTTTCCCACGTGGAAAGCTGTCCATTCAGTCTTTCAAACTTAAGTTGCGATAACACTGAAATCATTTTTCTCTGTGGTTAAATACAGACACCAAAATGTGTTGTTTTAAAACATTGTGACTGTGCAGTTCAATCGCATTGATTTACATTCAAGCAGGAAACGTTTTTAAGGAGCTTCCCTTATTTGAATATACTGGGGTCAACCAGCCTGGCAGTGGCAAGTCTGCAACTCCGGAGTGGGTTTTGTGAAGCCCAGGAGCTCAGCGCTGCCCTCTGCCGAGCATCCGGGAGACGGCCATGGTGCAGGGCCGCGCGGGACCAGCGAGGGGAGCTGCAGGGCAGCTTTTCCAGGGAAAGCGGCTGGTCGTCCCCACTAGAAGCCACTCTGCCTTTTGTTTGTTTTGCTGCCGGAGGCCGCGGAGCGGCGGGTTCCTGCTGGATGCCACGCGCTGACGGGTGTGGATTTGCCGGGTTCGCCCGCTCGGATCCCACTGCCCTTGCCTGCCGGGCCCGCTCGGGTGCACGCGCTGCCGGGCTGTGATCGCCGCCAGTAAGTGGGGCTGGGGCTGGAGGGCTGCACCGCGACCTGTCGCTGGGTGCTGGGCGGTACCGGCTGACCCGAGCGAACCCACGGCCAAGAAGGCTAGAGACTGCGGCTTCTCGGTGGACCGACCGCGGTCCTGTGGTTCTCCTTTACCAAGAAAACTCCGGAGCCCTGGGCTCTTGATGGGTGTGTTTATCTTTCAGTCTGAAGAAGCAGAGCACCCTGGCCGACTTGAAACCTCTTGCGGGTGGGTTTGCGGGTGGGTTTGCGAGTGGGTGGGTGCTGACGACTCGAGATGATCATTCGCCTAACTAGGCCCTTGTCAATCCCACCCGGGTCTGAGCAACACACTTGCTCGCAACCATTTTACTCCAGATTTCCTTTTACTCCGATTTCTTTCTTTCCACTCCAACCAGATGTTTGGAGGAGGATGTTGAAAGATTTTGTTTTTCAGAACAACGTTTATGTTTTATTGTTAACCTTTTAAAAGTTTGACACTAGCATTTATGGCTTATACAGGAAGTAAAATTAATGCATCTTTCTGCAGAGGAATGTATTCATTTCCATTTGTTACTAAGGAATATCTTTTACTAAGTCTGAGGAGACTCCACCATGGATTTTGCCCACCTGACTGATCTCTGAGCTATCAACACTGTTTTTTGTTTGTTTATTTGTTTGTTTGTTTTATAATTTTGAGCCCAGCACTCTTTGTAATGAGAGGAGTTTGATAGTTAACAGTTTTCATCTCCCCCATTTCCTGGTGAGTCAGGGGCTTCGGGGTGTGTCTCAATAATAATGAATGGCGTTCTTGCTTCATATGAAATTTTAAAGAGCTTTAAATCAGTGTCGTCAATGTATAAATTATTTGCAAGATCTGTGCCTTGACTCTATGCATAACTGTTACAAGTAGCTAATGTATGCTTAAATATGCACATCTGAAATAGTTTCTAAACAATTTGGTAGATTCTTTAAGGCCCCCCTAAGAACTTAGACTTGGAGAACACTGTAAGTCAGAGTAGAACTCAGGGCAGTGTTGGGAGTTTTTAGTTTAAAATGACATCCCGTGTACCCCCTGCCTGCAAGGTGCAGCCTTCCAGTGGCCTCCACACTCTTCTGCTCTTTCCTTCCTACTTTGCCCTATCCCTTTCTTCAGTCACACTGGTAACTGAATGGGAAGAGGGCAGCTTCAATTCTTAATGAGACCAACTAGTTTCCTATAATGGAGGAGTGTGCTGTAGGGTCCATGATGCCTACCTGAGTGGGCATCCTTGCCAAGGGGACTGGGTGTGTGTACTAGTCACAAAGCAATCATTTCTCCTACTGAAGTGTCCTCCCTATGTGCCATGCACAGTCATTGACAGGATAAGGAGCTGGCCATCAGGAAAATGGAGCCTTATTTACTGACCACTCACTCTCTCAAAGCCCTTCTCATAGGCTCCCTGTTCTGTTCTGGTTTTCCCTCACAGCTTTCTAAGTTTCCTAATAAAGGTGGGGATTGTTTCAATTTTCAAGCATTTGAATTATCTATAGCTATTTTCCCTTCGTCCTTTGTATCAGCGAGTCACCAAGACCTTTGAAATGAGTTTCATATTGACTCTTCCTTCTGCATCTAATTTAGTTCTTGCTCTTCCCCTCCTGCAGCCTGAAACACTTAGAACCACCTTGTCGCCAGCCTCCCAAGCCTGTTAGTGAGCCCCCGTGGGATGTTTGCCCTCTCTGTCCTCTTCATCTTTTGCCCGGCTACATTTTTCACACAGTCACTTTTTGTTCTCTCTCCTGGCCATGAGACCTTTAGTTCATCTGTTATGTCAGTTCTACACTAATCCATCTGATTTTCCAAGGCTGTTCATAATGGACCTCACCCTTCACATCTAAATTCTTTGCACTCAGTGTCTTATTGTAGGGGCTAGATTCCTTCCCCCAAATGTCACGAATCTTACTCTTTAGAACCTCTCTTTATCCACCACACTCCCTGTGCTCACAGCACCCATCTCTGGGGGAGGAAATCCTTTTGTGTGTTTGTAAATACATTCACATGTATATGCAGGTGCATGGACTTGCATGTGTACATGTATATACAGGTGTGTGCACTTGCATGTGTACATGTATATACAGGTGTGTGCACTTGCATGTGTACATGTACATGGCCAGAGGTCAACACTGGTTGTCCCTCTCAGTCACTGACTTATATTTGGCTCTGTTAGATGACAGGTGAGACTGTGCCTCGCTCGCTTCAGCTTGTGTGTGGGTTCTGGGGATTTAACTCAGGTCCTTACACTTGCACAGCCGATGCTTTATCAATTCCCAAGTCTCGTGAATCTTTTTGTCATTACTTGTTTCTCTTCTCTTTCCTAAAAGTCTTGAGATATTTGTTCACCAGCCTGTCCTTACACTGTTCCCTAATTGGCTTAGGTTATTTTAAGTCTCTTGAGGCCAAGAATTGTATTTTATGGATGGCAATATGTCTTTCTGGTTTCAGAGTGAGGCAGAATTGTGGTTGGGCTTAGTGTTACTCTTTAGTCACATGGCTGTGTCAGATTCTAACAGTGTTACTCTCCTCTTCACGACACTTGTCCTAGGAAGATGGTCTACAGTGCCTACTTAGCAACGGCCGACCAAGGTGTGCTTATCCCTTTGCAGCTACTGGCAGAGTCCTAAACAAGTGGCATACATTTGGTGGATTTGTAGTAGACAACTTATACTTGAGCCTAGAGGAAGACCAGACTCACCATGCAGTGATTCTTGCCCTTATTGACAATGCTGGAGCTCACAGTATTTCTAGCTGCTGCTCCACTACTGAGATCTGTTGCTAGTTTTCCTTCTGAACTTTGCCAGGAACATTTCTGCCTAAAAAAAAAAAAAATTGAGCAGCCTCTTCTACTTCATTTTGTGGGAACTTGTCAAGTTAAAGATATACCTACCCAATGCATTCATATACTTATGAAAGATATATGACTATATATTTTTATCTGTATTTATTTGGTTTGGTTTTTGAGACTGGTTGTTTGAATGAAAATGACCCCCATAGGCTCATAGGGAATGACACTATTGGGAGGTGTGGCCTTGTCGGAGTGAGTGTGGCCATGATGGAGGAGGTATGTCACTGGGAACAGGCTTTGAGGTTTCAGAAGCTCAAGCCAGGACAGTGTCACTGTTTCTGCTGTAGAACTCTGAGTTACTGGTCCAGCACCATGTCTTCTTGTATGCCACCATGCTTCCCACCATGATTATAATAGTCTAAACTTCTGAACTGTAACCAAGCCCCAGTTAAATGTTTCCTTTATAAGAGTTGCTGTGGTCATGGTGTCCCCTTCACAACAATGAAACCCTAACCAGAGGCTTGCTCTGCAGCCCAGGCTGGCTATGGACTTATGATCTTCCTGCCTCAGCCTCCCAAGTGTTGGGATTGAAAGTGTGAACCATTACTCCTAGCTTTGACCATGTGCATCTACTTACCTGGTTTCTGGACAGAATTCTGGGTATAGTGACCATTGTAGTTTCATCTCTGTTGTTGTGATAGAACACATTGACCAAAAGCAACTTAGGGAAGGAGGGTTTCTTCTATCTTACAGTTTACATTCCATCATGGAGGGACTCAGCAGGAACTTTAAGCAAAAACCATGCAGGAATGCTGCTTGCTGGGGGGGCTCAAACTTATGCTTAGTTAGCTTTCTTACGCATCACCTGCTCAGGATACGGTACCACATACAGTGGACTGGGCCTTCTTACATCAACAATTCAAACAATCCCGCACAGACCAATCTAGGCAATCCTTCAGTTGAAACTCCCTTCTAGATGACTCTAGGCTGTGTCAAGTTCACTGTGAAAGCTAACGAGGACAGTTTCTATGTACGCTGATGTGTAAATTGAGGACCAGTATCTCATTTGACTGTCCATTCTTCATTAGCATTCTTTGAAGGCCATAGCATTTTTTTTACAATTAAATGTAATTAGTTAGTTAATTTTTGAGGTAAGGTCTTGTGTAGCCCTGAAACTTGCTATGAGCCAGGCTAGCCTCAAATTCACAGAGATCTATCTGCCTCTGCCTGCCGAGTACTGAAATTCAATCCATGCACCCCCACACCTGGCTCTATGGCATTCTTTTTTTAAAGTCAGGATCTTAGTAGGTCAGGCTGCACTCATACTTAAGGTAGCAATGCCACAGCCTCTTGAGTGTTGATATTTCAGGTGTAAGATACCACA
The DNA here is from genome assembly GCF_004785775.1 of Grammomys surdaster. Lineage (NCBI taxonomy): Eukaryota > Metazoa > Chordata > Mammalia > Rodentia > Muridae > Grammomys > Grammomys surdaster. Next base: position 4,929,742 of record NW_021604676.1, read on the forward strand.
CCTAGCATGGCATCCGGAAAAAGGCCTGTCACTAGAGTGTCAGACTCTGACCATGGACTTTAGTGTTTATAGATGGTGTGGTTGCCTAAGAAGTACACAGTGATATGTGCTGGATGAGCTAGACACGTTATTCTGAGATAACAGTGAGACTATGCCCTAATTCATGCTAGTTTGTACCTTTAGACTGCAGCTCCAACTTCCTTACCAAAATACACATGTTCTGGCCACGTGTGGTGTCTCACACCCATAATATCAACATTCAAGAAGCTGGGGCATGTGAATTAGTGTGTTTGAGATCAACCTAGAGTACATAATAAGTTCCAAGACAGCCTGGGCTAGAGTGAGATATACCCCCAACAACTCCTTAACAAAAACCCCCAACAACTCATTTTATAAAAAGACTTTGGCAGAGCAAATTGCATTAAAATCTTAGGGAAATATTGTGGGAAGAGAAAAATGCTGCTGCCTTTACTTGAAGCCCAGGAAGCAAAAAAAGCAGGTCAGACTGTCTCAGAGACGGTAACTCTTTGTGCTCTGGTAATTTCTCTGCTTACCCTGAGCTACCGGCCAGTGAGAGGAACGTCGCCCTATTCAACAGTGAAGGGAAATGTTCAGCCCAAGCTGAACCCTTACAGTCCTATTTCCTTATGAAGTTACTGATGTGTCTCTCATACTTTGAAAGGTGAATTCTTCATCGGAAGTGTAATTGATGGACTCACTGTACATTGTGTGTTCTGTGAAATTAAGTGTGGGTTCAGGGTTAGAAAATATTCATAAGCCTTTTACCAAGGTTTATGGGAGCATTTGATGCACCTTTGGTAGACGAAAGGCTGTTTACATTTTCATATTTAAAAGTATTCCACTCTGAAGATGATAAAGATTTGATGCTGCAAAGGCATGGTGTTGGGTGATCTTCAAGTTTACGTACAGAAGAGGAATTTCCAGTTTCCTTGTGTTAATCCCAAAGACGGAAAGAGAAAGTCCACCAACCCAAATCACCATGGCCAAGTTAATTTAATTAAAGCAAGCTTCCTTTATACATGAACTGCCTACCCCTGAGGTGGGATTTGAGAGGTCAGCATTGGACGTGACAAAGTAAGGGTTTTTATAGCTCAGGGAAGGGGGCTTTCCAAATCGGGGATTCGACAAACAAATAGGTGGGGTTATAGAAGCAGCACATAGCAAGGTGGCCATCATAACAAGTGGTCAAGTGGTCGTAACCTTCTAAAACAAAGGTATGGTGGCAAGGTGGGCGTAATAACTTTTGAAATAAGGACATGGTAGCCGATTCCTGGAACAGGCAGTACAGAACGAGTCGTAATTAAGGTTGCAGGTGGGGCATAGCCCAATGTTTGAGAAAAATATTTCATCATAAATAGGAATGGACCAGCCGGGCGGTGGTGTCGCACGCCTTTAATCCCAGCACTTGGGAAGCAGAGGCAGGCACATTTCTGAGTTCAAGAGTTTGAGGCTAGCCTGGTCTACAGAGTGAGTTCCAGGACAGCCAGGGCTACACAGAGAAACCCTGTCTCGAAAAAAACAAACAAACAAAAAAAAAATAGGAATGGACCTAGTTGTCTTTATTATAAAATGACTTTCAAGCCGAAGGTGGAGGCAGGCTGGTCCATCACTTGCTGTTATGCTTGGGATTGAGATCCAACTGAATATAGCATTTAAATCTATACTAGTTAGCATTCGGGTATATATTTTCACACTCTAAATATTTTCCTACATTTTCAGCTTATCATCCTCAGTTTTTAAGATGGAATGGCCATGGTCGTGCTTCGTATTTCATTCAGTTCTTTTCCTATGGTGGAGGACGTAAGTTCTTCAGAGAATGATTTCAGATGACACCGACAGAAAAGAAAACAAGATCTATCGAGAGATATGTGTTTTTCAAAATTACTGCAAACATTTTAGAAGGACTCATGTTTTTGTGGCCAAGTCCTAATATGGTTGACCAGTTCTCCCAGAAGGAGGCCGGGAAGAGTGGGAATGGAAGCAGCTCATTGATACAGGGAAATCACCCACAGTCAGAATGATACCTCACAGATCTGTAAAGTGCTCAGCGACGCACCTTTTTGATGGCTAGTCTGTGTCCCTCTGACTGCCAGATTCTTAACGCTAGGAACACAGTTATGAATGTGTTAAGACCTCTAGAGATAGAGTGTGAGGTTAACTATACTTCTGTAAGTGTGGCCTTGTAAGAGAAGTTCTGTGGAGAGTGTTTCCGTTTACACAGGGATTTCCTGTCTGGGGTTAGGAAACTATACCTGAGGACCAGGTCCTGGGCTCTGCCTGGTTTTCCTGAATGAAGCTGCAGTGGACTCCCAATTGTTTACCTGTTGTCTGTGCCCCTTTCCTGTGGCAGCGCAGAGGTGAGCAATTGTTATGGAGATGTGTAGCCCCTGGAGCCTCAAGTGTTTACTGTTCCTTCTGCAGAAAACTACTGATCCCTGCTCTGTTATTTTCATACTAAGCCACTATTTTATCCTTAGTGCATTTTAGTGAAGCATGGTAAACTAAGTTACTACCACTCCTAAGTTAAACGTGTTGTAATTCCAATTTGACAAAGATTTAGAATTACCATGGAAACATACCACCGTGTCTGTGTTTCCTGAAAAACTTATCAGGGAAGACTCAACCTGGATGTGGGTGGTACCATCCCAAGGCTGTGGTCCCAGACCCAATAAAAATGAGAAAAGGTGCTGAGCACTGGCACCCATCTCTCCCTGCTTCCCACTGCAGATGCCTTGTGACCAGCCGCCTCCCTTCATCCCAACGTTCCTACTGCGATAGCTGCACCTTAAAACTGAGTCTAAAGGAACACTTCCTTCTTTAAGGATTACTTTAGTTGCTTTAGTGAGGTTTTGTCTCAGCAATGAAAGTAAAATCACTAATACCAGAGTTAAGATCATGAAACAGTTCCTGGGGCAGAGAAGAAGACCCAGCAGGTAATTGATCTCCTCCTTTCTTGTGCCTTCAGGGTAATGGCTGAAGACATATTTAATGCACTCCTTTGTCATGGTACAGACAAACCAAGTTCTATGTAAAGAAGGTTCTTTTGGTCTCAGAGCTGCTATTCCTACTTCAGGAAAAAATAGTCATCTAAGAGACAAAATGCTTGTAAGATTTGTTTGCTGAAGCGTATACAGGGGAAGAATCCCCAGAGAGGGAAATATAAACGACATTGGCTGTTTTTAGGCAGCTTATAAAGAAATCCACAGTATTAAGTTACTCTCGAAAGTTTGTTACACATTTGAACTAGGATACAGAAAGTAATTAGAAACCTGTAATTTTCATAAGTGCTATGAGAAGGGTGTCAGAAGCTTGCACATAAGCAAAAACACATAAGCAAAAGATCTTAAAAAAACACCAAGGCCAAGGGTCAGAAGCACTCCCTGGGAGTCTGGAAAGTCTGAGCTGCTTTGGCCAACCACAGCAGAGAAATCCCTAGTTTGCACCTAACTCTGTGTGTGTGTGTTTGTGTGTGTGTGTGTGTGTGTGTGTGTGTAATTGTGACATTGATTCCTTAACCATCAAGGTTCTAAAATAAAGAATGGACTGCAGTTCTGCTGTCCCTGGCCGGTTTTCTAGGCTGTGAATGAACAGGGTGCCTGATGGGAGTCCCTGGTCATAAGCAAATGTCCTATGAAGCTGAGGAGAAGGAACTGGGGCAGGGCACAGGAAGGTCCAGTGTCACCTCACTAGAAAAACAGTAACATTCATTTCAAACATTTGCCAGAACTCTTTGAAAGAAAGCCTTTTTCTGTTTAGATAGAGCATTGCCCAAACACCAAAGGCTCCTAGATCAGCATGGAGGGCCTCCCTGGGACTGGAGGCCTAAGAGGCCTGCAGCTCCAACAGCTCTGTGGTGTTCACTCTTCTGCTTCAAACGAGCCCCTGATCTTTGTTTTGCCCTTGAAGAAAGATGCACTGAGAGGTTTCTGTACCCAAAGAGGTACAGAAAATAAATAGCGAGGTCTAAACTTCACATTTGGGCCAGCCTTTGAGAACCTGCTATGTGCAAAAGGGCACAAAGAACAGAGAAGTGTGGGCTGCATCCCTGCAGAGAACTGTCTACTGGGTCACTCACCGTGTAGCAGGGGCTACACAGGTGAGGACAGGCTGTGATGATGTCATGAGCAGGGATCCTTAGCTGTGTCTATCCATGGGACAGGACAAGAGGTCTAAAACAGATTTGTGAGTTGACCTAGGAAAGAAAGGGGAACTGAGAGCCTTCCCCTTCAACCTACGGTAGTCAGATACCTTGTAACAAAGGCACAAGTAATGAATGCAATACCCATCTGTAGTATGCATCACAAAAGTGGATTCACAAGCATGTTTAACCTCACAACTGTAGGAAAAGATAATAGTTGGCCTTTTGGCCAAATTGTAAGGAACTCAACGATCTGAAGCTGTTCTCTGCTGTTAGACTGAAGTCCCAGTGAATCATGGGTAAATGTGAGAGAGAGGAGCAAGAAACTTGAATGGGAACCGGAACTCCAGACGGTTAGATACTAAGTAGTTTTGTGGTTACTTTTGGTTGTTTTGAAACAGAGTCTCTTGTATTTCAGGCTAGTTTCAAACTCTGGTGGCCAAGGATGACCTTGAGTCCTCCTGCCTCACATTGGTAGTAACAGGATTACAGGCAAGTACCAGTGTGCTCCACTCGTGCAGTACTGGGGACTGAGCCCAAGCTTGGAAAGCACTCTACCGATGGAACTACATTCCTAGTCCCCATACAGGGATCTTAAAGGCCCAAGGGTAACTGCACATAAAAATACTCTGGGGAGAAGAGGAGAAGCCTCTGTTTTGGCCAGCTAGTTTGGCCAGTTCTCCAGACATCTCTGAGTAAAAATCTACCAGAGTAAATTTTTAGCATTTTTTTTAAAAGATTTATTTTTTATGTATGTGAGTACTCTCTGCTCTCTTCAGACACACCAGAAGAGGGTACCAGATCCATTACAGATGATTGTGAGCCACCATGTGGTTGCTGGGAATTGAACCCAGAACCTCTGGAAGAGCAGTCAGTTCGCTTAACTGCTGAGCAGTCTCTCCAGCCCACTTTGAGTATTTCTTACAGTGGCTTTATGTTGTATTTATAGCGTGCACTCTTTCAAAATGGAAACACATGGTAGAAGCAAGCACAAAGAGAACCTCAGGCAAGTACACAGTGACCTGTTGTACATGTCTGTGACTATAGCCTGCTCAGTCTTTATGACTGTATGGCTTAGAAATAATGCAGCTCATGACTGAAGGCTTGGTTCCCGGCTGGTGAATACAACCATTGAGAGCTGGTGGGATCCTGAGGGCTTTGGCCTAACCAGTGAATTACTGATTTGACAGCAGCATTGACAGCAGAGGTGATGGGAACCTCTGGGGTGTAGGACCGTGAAAGGACAGCATGCTTTCTGGTCAAGCACCAGTTAGAGATGGCCAGAGTCCCAGCAGGTTGGAGACCCCACAGGTTTCCCTGCAAGGGACAGCATGCATTTTGCCACACTCTCAGACTCCAGGCTCCTGATGCGAGACCAAAGACCTCTACCAATCCATGCCTTTCAGGCACATAGGACATTGCCCCTACACAGGTAGAGGTTGTGATTACAGGCCCTGAAGCCTCAAGACAGATCTCCATATTAATGAGATACCTGAAGGCCAGAGGGCATAGCCAATTAAGCATTCCTTCCTAGATCCTCCTCCTTGCAAAAGGTATTTAACCTCAGGCCCGGCCTGAGAATACTGGGGTATTGTTGAGGTAGTTATTTAAATCGGCCACTGGTCAAAACCAACTATCTAAACTGAGGCGGCTCTGCCTAGCTCTGTTCTGCCTACTCTGCTCTGTTTCTCGGCCGTAGGCCACATGTGCGCCTCAGCTAGAAATGGCCAGCCAGAAACAGCAGCCCTGCCACCCATGAGACACCAGCGTGGGAGATGGCTCTGCCAATCTTCCATGCTGTCTCCGCAAGGCTGGGCATTGCCCAGACCATCCCACCATCCACGCAGGCCTAGTAGGAAAATGAGACACTAATGCTTGAATTATCCAAAAGCTTATATATTTGGTAATGATCAGTAACAAGATGCCCATACAATCAGAAGTGTAACCCAATACCCAACCTAGATATACCAACTACCTTTGACTGCTACAGACACTTGAACATCCGCTTCCATGTTCCCCCCTCTCCCCTCTCCCTTTTCCCCTCTCCCCTCTCCCCCTCCCCCTTCCCCCTTCCCCCTTCCCCTCTCCTC
>NW_021604676.1:4936090-4951628 GCF_004785775.1 Grammomys surdaster
CCCTTCCCCTCTCCTCTCCTCCTCTCCTCTCCTCCTCTCCTCTCCCCTCTCCCCTCTCCCTCTCCCTCTCCCTCTCCCTCTCCCTCTCCCTCTCTCTCTCTCTCTCTTTCTCTCTCTCTCTTTCTCTCTCGTTCTCTCTCCCCTAGCTCCTCCTCTGCCTTCTCCTCCTCTTCCTCGCCTTACTCCTCCCACCTTAGTTCCTCCTTTAGGGCATAGTTTCATCCATTTTCTGCCATGAGAATAAACATTTTAAGACCATGGACTATCTTTCTTCTTTGGGGTCCTCCATGGGGAACTGTGGAGAAGGTTTTCAACTCAAGCCACCACCTAATCTCCTGCCATGGAGACCCAGGAAGACTGGGGGTTGATCCTAGTTGGAGGAAGTAGATCACTGAGGGTGTGTCCTCTAGGACATATCTTGTCCCAGGCCCATTGAGTCTCTTTCTACGTCCTGTCAGCCATGAGCACAGCTTTGCTCTCAACGAGCATGTTCATCCTCTGGCTAAAGGATACATGGCAGAGGATAACAACAAATATATCTCAACATAAATCATAAACTTAAAACATTAGGAGATTGTTTTGTTTTGTTTGTTTTGTAACATGATTGTGCGTTTGTTGGGTGTGAGCTTCATAAACACTGTTGTTTCACAGTGTCAGAGGTTGGACAAGCCTGATAACCAATCCTTTTTTGTCACAGTGTTCTGTTTTCCCACAGTCCAAAAACAACCAAGCCAACCAACCATGGGCTGAAACATCTGAAACTATAAACTAAATAAAATATATCATTTCTCCTCTTAAGGTATTTGTGCCAAACATTGTTCCCCAGTACATGTGCTGATAATGAAAGACAGTTCATCACATGCCTGTCAGTGTACCCTTCAGCTGCGGTATCTGGGTTTCTTTTAGCTCTTCTTGATAGAATAGTATCAAGGGCATTTATTAGGTCATCCAGCAAGAAACCAAAGGCAGATATGTTCAGGGAGTGTACAGTAGCCCTGCTAATGGCAGACAGGGCTGAGCCTGCAGCTTTCAGTTTATCCTAACAGATGAGATTCTGATCTTTGTAAATGTCTCCCAGTTACAGAGGACTCCACGTGTTCTGACTAGTGCAGCTTTATACAACCATGCTCAAAACAGAAACTCAGGCTGCTTCCCTGTCACCGTCTTACTGCTCTGTACAGCCCTCCTCTGCCCTCACCCACTCACGTCCCTTGCGGTATCGCATGCTGGTGCCATAGCCCCATCTCTAAATAGTTTTAGTAGGAAGTGCTGTGTCTTTGCTGGGTTCTAATTTATGCCTAGGATTAGAGCAGGAGGCATCAAGGCCTGGATCTGCTGGTTTGGAATTAAACCAGGGTCTGTAAGCTAATGTCGCTGTGGAGTGGGCTTGGTGGCACCGGCAGAGCGTCCTTTGTTCTTATCACTGTCCATCATATGTTGTGTCCCAGAGCAGCAAAGCATCCGTTGTCTGGCTTCAACTTAGGACATGAGTCTATCATATTTGAACCACAAAAATAATAACTGAACAATACTGATTTCAGATATATTTTACCTTTTCTTGCTTGTGTATGCATAGAGTTGATTTTTGGTTGACTGCTTGCCTGACTAACCCCACTTTTTAAAAAATAATGTATTTTTATTTTATGCACATTGACATGTTTTTGCATGTATGTCTGTGTGAGGTTGTCAGATCTTGGAGTTACAGATAGTTGTAAGTTGTGGTTGCTGGAAACTGAACCAGGGTCCTCTGGAAGAACAGTCAGTGCTCTTAACCACTGAGCCATCTCTCCAGCCCCTCCCTTATTTTTTGTCAGAGTGGAAAATAATTGTAGAGAAGAAAGTGGCTCCCTGAGCTGAGTGGTCCTAATCTCAGGAGCTATACATAGTAAAACTAATCTTTTCTCTAATATCACTTTGCATACTTGGAAACTCCTCGACCTCCTTCATCTCCAGCATTCTGTGCTCTCATCAAGGGCCCTCGCCATGTTCCTGAATGTCTCTGTAAAGTTTGGCATCTAGACATGAACAGCAGCTCAGCTTGCTCTCAGCCTAGTGCTGCCATGTTGCCCAGCCCAGCGAACACTGTTCCTGCTGTGTTTTCTGTGAATGAAATGCCATGAAATCTCGAAGTACCTCCACTTGGTTTGAGCATTATGTTTCTAAATAAGGCTCTGCTAATGCATGCCCTGAGGAAGGGGGAACTTGGAGAGCTATTTGTAATTGCCTAGTATTCGTGCTGGGGGTTCAATGGTTGTTCTGTTTTAGGGATGGTTTTGCTGGGTTTTGTCAGTTGGTTGGCTGGCTGGTTGGTTGGTTGGTTGGTTTGCAATTCTGTAAACATCAAACCCAGGCCTTGTGCAAGTAGGCACATGCTGTAGCACTGAGCTACATCATCAGATGAGAGGTGTTCTGTAGAGTTTTCATTCAGTACCCCAGGTAGTAAACTTGTAAAAAACATTTTTCCATTGCCCAAATGACATAATCACACATTCCACATCCCAACCTGTGTCTGCCCCTGTTTCTGATGAAGTCAGGTCAACTGCCTTTGTCTGGGAGTCTGTCCTAAGTTCCTCAGCTGTGACAGTGGCCCCGCTAGTTTCTCTGCCTTTGCCTTTTCTGCTCTAACAACTAGTCTCCAGAGGATTCTTCCTCTCCTGTTTCTCTGCAAGACTCTGGAGGTTTCTCTCTGCAGGATAAAGATTAAAACTCCTATATGATATACAAATGGGCCCCACTCTGAGGTGCTGTTTGCCTCCACAGCCCTTGCCTCCCATGCATCCCAGTCCTCCCTGGAGAGCTTTCAAAATGATCAAAGCTGCTTCCCACGCAGCCTGCCCCCTAGGAGTGGCCATGTATCAGGATGTTAGAGGCTCCCCAGGTAATTCTAAAGTTCAGCCAGTAGGTCCATAGGCTTTCTTTCCTTCTAAACACAGCAAAGTATTATTCCTACCCAGCTTTTGTATGTGTGTAGTTTTCTCTATATGTATCCCTTTCTCCCCTTCTGTGTAAGTCTCGTTTATCCTTCAGCATCCTAGGACTGCCTTATCTCAGAAACTTGTCACCTCTTCTCACTCCCAGAGTTGCCTGCTCTCTGCCATGTTCTCTGTCATAGCAGATACTACATTTTCCTTATGTGTGTCAACTGTGAGTTGTTTCAAGGGAAAATACTTTCCTTACGCTTAATGAACTAACTCCCCAAGTTTACATGTTTAGCCTCTCAGCAAAGTGACTACAGTTGTACCTGACATCAGCACATGAAGAAGCACTAGTCTTACCTGCCGTGAAGTCACTGAGTAATCACTTGACATACAGCACACAAAGCTGCTGCCATGACACAGTGACAGTCAGATCTTGCCTAAATACTTGATTTTCCTTTCCTGATTATAATGACAAATTACAACAAGAGGGAATTGTTAGGGAAATTGTGTGTTAAGTGATTCAGTGCATCTTAATTTCAGTAAAGTGCTTCATTCATAAGAAGTTTTCTTAATAATCCAGGAAAGCGTTGTTACAATTATCCAGTGTAAGTGGAGAAGGAAATAGTGGTGCATTAGCTGCAAAGCAAAGCTTTTGTTAACTAATTGCTAGGATAAGGCCATGGCAAGAAGGAAAGCGGGGCGCCCACACGCCACTGTAATATAGTCCTTATTAAGCTTTAGTCAACACAGTTCATCAAGGAGGTGGAAGAGTGTGAGAGGATCCAGACGTGAATGCCGGAGATAATTAAGGCTGGAAGCTGGGTCCTGTGAGGAGCCGTGCAGTTAGGCTGCAGAGAGCTGAGTGACAGTTGATTATTAACTTTATGTGCATACACACTTTCATGACATATTTTCTCCAGAACACTAAATATATCGAGATTAGCTCAAATAGCAATATGCAAGGTTGGTTAGACAGGAAGAAAACTATCTAATGAACTAGAAAAAGAAAGCAGCCTGGTCATGGCGGGTCCCTAATTTTAAAAGCAACAGCTTATCACTATTTAAGGAGCAAAACTGATGTAACCAAAACAAACAAACAAGCAAACAAAACAAATAAATGGGCCTGGTAGGATGGCTCAACAGCTAAAGGCTCTTGCAACACAAGCCTGGTGACCTGACTTTGATCCCCAGAGCCCACATAAAGGTGGAAGAACAGAACTGACTCCACAAAGTTGTCCTCTGCCCTCCACACTCATGCCATGACACACCTGCCCCCCCCCCCGCATGTCATGCCCTTTCATGAACATAACGCACACAAAGACACAAAATAATAATAAGATTTAAAAACAAATGATGTAGTTCATTAGGTGATTCTTGACAAATCATAGTTCCAGTCAGTTGTTTTGGTTGGTTGGTTGGTTTCTGGAAGATGACATACAGCGGTGGCTTGGGAGTCTTTTAAGACACTACAAAAGAAATTGCACATGCCGCAGGACGTACACTCATTTAAACTCGATCAGGGTGAATGTGGTGAAGAGATTCAACACTGCTGCAGGCTCCTGGGCAGCGGCCAGATGCTCCTCGTGTCAGGCTGAAGCAGGTCCTGGCTGCAAACAGTCCATGATCGTGTGCGGAAGAACCCTGTTGAATGATGGAGGTCTGGGAAGGTCCCGTTAGGTAAATGCACATTTGTATTTTTTAAATGAAGGTAAACTGTTCAATGTGATTTATGTGCCTTTTAAAAAGACCCACTCCCTCTACTATTTTGAGTAGAAGCTTTTAAACTGTAGTAAGTAAGCTTTTTAAGCTGTAGTAATGCCAGATGTGCAGACAGGCTACAGGAGTACCCTGTCCCTACCTCCACTTGCTCAGACCACCGCTGCGGAAGGTTGACTGCCTTCAGCCACGGGTGTTTATTTCTCCCAGCTCTGGGGATTAGGAAGCCTTAGGGTCGACGTTCTAATGGATTTGGATTTCTGCAGGTGAGAGACCTTTTCCTAATCTGGAGATTGCACACAGATGGCCTTCACATGGCAGGAGCCTACCCTTTGAATCTCATTTTTAACCCAGTCACCTTTCTAGGCTTGATTTCCAAATACAGTCACGTTGGTAGTTAAAATTTGTAGTTAGGAATGGGAGTGGGGTGAAGGACACAGCTCAGAACACAGCACACCCCTTGCCCTGATTTTCCCCACTAACGTTTTTTCCTGTTTGCCTCAGACCTGCATATGCAGGCAGACACACAGAATCCTGACGGTGCTCACCTTTACAGTGGCTCAGTTACAGGGCTTCAGCTTTAGACTGGGCCCCATAGTGACATGCATTCCATAGAAACTGTAGTTTGAATTCTCAGTTTGATCTTTCCCAGCCTTGGGTTATGTGGTACCATCCTCTCTTGATGTTGAGTGGTGACACCAAGCCACAGCTCCTCAGGCCCACCGTGCCATCAGGGGCCGAATAGCTGATCTTACAGAAGACATTGCTGGCGTTATGCTGAGTTTTTGTTTACATCCATCATGGCTACAAAAAATACACACCTGTGTGTATAGGTGCTAAATTATTTAATCCTCGATAGCGGGGGTCCAGCTGTGCTTTCAGTGTGGGAGGGGAGGCTAAGCCGAGGGGTGGCATTTGGAATACCAAATACATTTTCCACTCACATCTTCAACTTATAGTGGCTTTATCAGGACATAACCCTATACACAGCTTAAATCATATTATCCTTGTCCTTTGTCACTAGATCTTTCTGGGTGCATTTTTCCAATAACACAAGTGGTATACTGAGCCACAACATAGGCATCAAGTTCAATAAATTTAAGACATATACAATATTTGTCTAATTTGCTTCCATTTATCTGGTATCCATTGACTGGATAATGACTTTTTATATAGCATTTCTTTCCTTCTTCATTTTTTCTACAGCATAGAATCCAGTCAAAGCCTATACTTAGAAACATGGGATCTGACAGCTGAGGAGATACCGGCTCAGTGTAGTAAAGTGTCAGCTGTGCAAGCGTGAAGACTTGCATTTGGATCCATATAAAAGCCTGGGCATACATAAAGCTGAGTCCTAGTGCTATGGAGGGAGAGCTGCAGAAACAAATGGATCCTGGAGGCTCACTGCTTAGTCAGTCTAGCCAAAACACTGGGCTCCAGGCTTAGTGAGAGACCCTGTCTCAAAGAAGGTAGAGAGCGATAGAGGATGAAAGCCCAAGTTGATCTCTGGTCTTCATATGTGCATGTGCAGGTCAGTACATCTGTGCTCATAGGAACACACCACACACGCACTTGTACACACATACAAGCACACACCTGCATACACATACAAGCACACACCTGCACACACATACAAGCACACACCTGCACACACATACTAGCACACACCTGCATACACATACAAGCACACACATGCACACAAATACAAAGAAATACATGAACATGCCACACAAACATACATCTACACAACGCACATATATACATACACATACACACATACACACACCACACAAACACACATGCACACACACATGTATACACACACACGCATGCACACGTGCACACATATACACGAAGGTATCTGAGGTCCTCCAGAACAACACTGCACTTATGCTTTAAGTTACTCACTTTCTCTCCTCCATCCCTATGCTTCCATCACTGCTCCTGTGTTGCTAGTGTTCCTTTTTGTCATACAAGATACCCAGCTTTCCTTCATGACTCAGTTTCTTTAAACACTCTTCTTATTGCCTCCTGAGCACAATTGGAATTGACCCATCTGGAAGCCAAGCCAACTAACCCCACCCACATTCCCTCCAAACACCTGGTACCCTGTGCCTACTTGAAACGCCACCTCCCTCCCTCCCTCATTCCTAACGCAGCTGAGCCCTCCTTTGAAAGAAGGACCTATATTTATAAATATGTATTAAAATTTATGTGCTCTATGAATATTTATGATCGACGGTAGGATACATCACTGTAAAGAATAACACAAAGAAGTAGTGGGTAATCTGTTCCTGAAGGTCAAGAAGAAACCACATGCCCCTCCAGGGGGAAGGAATGAGCTAAGCATGAGGAGGCCGAACTTGGCCCTGTCACTCTCTCAGTTGTATGAAAGAGTAGGGAAGCCAGGATTGCCCTATAGTTCTCAAGGATACTCAAGTCATGCACAGCTTTCACAAGAACATGCCTAGGCTTATTTTTTATTGTTGCCTTTCAGTTTGGAGCTTAGACACAGATTGTTTACAAGCAGTAGTGTAGTGTTAGAAACGGCACCTAGCACCTCCTTCTAAGTAACCATAGAGCTGTTGAGTGTAACAGTGTTACAACTAAACCACAGACTGTGGTTGCATTTCATCAAGTCTTCACTGCCGTCCTTTTCTAAGGCTCCTGTCTTGGATCCCTTGTCGAATTTAGTTGTCCTAGCTCTTTAGTCGCTGCTAACCTGATAGTTTCTCTGTCTGCTCTTGTCTTTTATGATGCTAATGATACTTTCGAATAGTACTGGCCAGTTGTTCATAGAAAGTAGTGTACCCCTTGTTTCGGTTCTGTGTGCTGTTTCCTGGTGATTGGGCTTCCTGCAATTCTGCACGTTTAAGAGAATACGGTAATCTCCATTTTAAGGCACTGACTTGATGTTGTGTCTTTCTCATTGCATCACACCTGGAATTTATAAATCACATGTCCTTGGTGAGGAGGTTGAGCTCACCGTTTACACAAGGATATTTGAAGGGTTTGTTTTGTTTGTTTTGTTTTGTTTTGTTTTGTTTTGTTTTGTTGTGAGACAGGGTCTCATTGCATAGCCCTTTCTGGCCTGGAACTTCCTGTGTATACCTGACTGGCCTCTAACTCACAGAGATCCACCTGGTTCTCACTCTTGACTGTGCCGCTACCAGGGCATTTGGATTGTTGTTGTTGTTGTTGTTGTTTTTCCTGGATCTCTTCCTATATAGTTAACTCTTTCCTAGAAGTCAACCAATATACTTTGAGATTATGCAAATGTCCTGTTTGACCCATCCACTGCTTTTTCATGTCAGCGGGCCTCGCCTCCTGCAAGTCCTACTGTGGCATTGACTTTAACAGTCCATTCCTTCTTTCCCTCTTTCTTATGCATTCATTGACTGGAATTCATTTGGAAGGGGGAGCTGTGTAGTCAAAAGTTATGTGCAGAAAGTCACATCCTTCAATCAGTTTCTATCATTTGAATCTTTATTTAGCACTCACAGTACACCTTTATTATTTTTATTATGTTATGAATGTTTGCCTGAGAACATTGCAGCCGCATGGATTACAAAGCTTCTTTATTATAGGTAGACTGAATGACTCTCAATTACATAAATTTTAAAAATATCAAGGACTTATTATTTTCAAAAAAACCCTACAACGGTGGGTAGTTGCTACATATCATATGTGTAGGCCTTGAGTGATTCGTTCCTTGTCTGATCATCTAAAAGAGAAAAAAAAAAAAACCAGAGCTGATGCTACTTAGCTACACATAGCCCGTGATTCGCATGTCAGCTTTCTTTCTGCAGTGTGATATGGCTTCCTCTGGCTTTTCTATGTTTGTTTACACTGCTGATTGTAGCTGATGTGCAGAGCACACACTTAGCATGGCTGCTCTTCGTTCAGCAGCCCTCGTACACCATAGTTACACAGCTTTTCCAGACAAGCCCTGAGTTGGAGAGCACTCGTTGCATTGCTTTCCAAGCATGCTATCTCTAGCTTTATAAAGACACGTGTTTGTATTTGAAAGAGAATATGTAGGCCAGGAGTTGACAGCTTTTTCTGTGAGGCCAGAGCATAAACACTCTAGGCTATCCAGTACTCAGAAATACTCAGTTCTGCTATTGTGGATAGAGATAACCAGCAAGTGTAAACATGCTTTATCCCAGTAAAACTTTACTTAAACGAGTACATGGCAGTCTGGTGGTTACAGTTCAGTGAGCATTGTTTAAGACTGCAAAAATACACAAATTCAAAATGTTCACCAGCAGTTGTCCTAACCATCCATGCTTTCCCGCAGGCAGAAGACTGATCTTTGAAAATATGTATTTGGGAGACAATCACGTTCTGTTGAACACCTTGTGCTGGTGCTGCCATCGAAAAATCTGGTTACAGTCTGGGGAGGCCTGCTACCATTGCAGGACGGAACCACCTCGGCCCTGAGATGAGTGTCCCAACAGAGCAGGCGCACCATGAATAGATACACAACAATCAAGCAGCTTGGGGATGGGACCTATGGTTCTGTCCTGCTGGGGAGAAGCATCGAGTCTGGAGAACTGATTGCCATTAAAAAGTAAGTTTATACTTGACTCTTGCAAATTCACAGTCAGCTCTACCTATCAAGGTGATTCCAACTCTGTCCTGTCCATTCCCTGTCTTTGAAATGTTTCTAAGGGGGAGTGAATGGGAGGCATGAAGAAGAATCAGGCAATGATTCTAACATTATAAAGAAGCCATAAGACTTCTGGTAAGGGAGGGATGAAGTTAATAAACTTCATTTTCCAGGAGAGGAAATGTGTGATTATCTGGTATCTGCTGTCTTGTGTTCTCTTGTACTTAGTCCTTGTAGCCACAGTTCAGACCATTGCATTACTTACCTGTGGCTACATAGCAGTTAACTCCAGGCTCGTGGTTTAGAACAACATGCATACATTGTATCTCAGTCTCTGTGGGCCAGCACAACTTAGCCGAGTTATCTGGTCCAGGAGCTCTTCTGAGGCTGCAGTCCAAGTGTTGCTCAAAACTATAGTATTAGTGACAGCTGGACAGGGAAAGGGTCTACTTCCAAGCCCACTCATGTAACTTTAGGTGGCAGTTAGATCCTTAGCATTGTTGAACTGAGGGGCTTCATTGTCTGCTGATTATTGTCCAGCAATAATTATCTTCACTGAGATATAGGCAGTAGGAAAGCAATAGGAGCTGAGAGATGGCCCAGAGGTTAAGAATGCCCGCTACTCTTACAGAGGACTGGAGTTCAGTCACCACTCCCAACAACCTATAATTCCAATTCCAAGGTGTTACACTCTCTTCTGGCTTCTGTGGTCACCTACACACACATGGCACACATAGCACACTGTCATCCATATATACACTAAATAAACAAACAGGTTGGTTGGTTTGTTGGTTGGTTTTGTTTGTTTCAAGACAGAGTTTCTCTGTGTGGCCCTCTGGCTGTTCTGGAACTCATTGTGTAACCTAGGCTAGTCTTGAACTCAGAGATCTACCTGCCTCTGTCTCCCGAGTGCTAAGATTAAAGGCATGTGCCACCATCACCTGGCATAATATATTTTGTTTAAGAACGAAGTCTATCCTCCATCTTTTTACTCTTTTTACATATCTTTTTGTTCTTATCAACCAATCATTGAGGTGACTTTCTCTCAGAATGATGTACCGCTACTAGCTAGAAGCAAGTTATTGAAGGACGAAGGATATACATGATTATAATATCGGGAGACAGTGGTCTTTGGTGACCATGTTGCAGTCTGCCTGCTGGGCCACCTATGCCTTCTTACCATCTCCACTAAGTCCTGGAACCATTTAAAAATTATTCCTTGAACTGAACCTACATCCAGTATACATTCCGTTTTATTCCCAATGTGTTTATCCTCTCTTATCTTTGTTCGGTTTTGTTTCTATGAGGCAGTCTTGCTGTGTAGTCTAGGCTGGCTTTGAATCCACAACTCTCTGCCTTACCTCCCAAGAACTGGACTATAGGTCTGAAGTACTCCTTCTAATTCCATTTCCCTGCCTCCAGACACCTCAGAGCCTGAGTTCTCTTGACTTTGCTCACACCTATGCCTCAGCTTCATTCATCTAGTCCTGTCAATTGTACTAAAAATCCATCTGGTCTACCTACTTCATTCTCACTAGAACCCCACTTTCAACCTATTGCCAGTTGCCGTCTCACTACCAGATCCTCTATAAGTCTCTTGGCTTCTAGTCATTTCACTGTTCATACCAAACTGAAAAGGCGGTCGATTAAAACCACCAGTGACAAACATTCTGTCCTCCTGCTTCTTTGTAGCCTTGTGCTGGATAGTTTTATGTCAACCTGACACAAGCTAAAGGTCATCTGAGAAGAGGGAACCTCAATTAAGACTCTCTACAAGGTCAGATTGTAGGCAGGCCTATAAAGCATTTTCTTTTTTTTTTTTTTTTTTTTTTTTTTTTTTTACCAATACCAATACAAGTTTATTGGAATTTGGAATGTAAACAGATGTTTCAAACAAACAATCTAACCTTATAAAAATGTATGGCATTATTAAATAGTTACTGAAGAAACCCTAAGTGTGATGTGGTAGATATCTCAAGCATGTTAGGTCCCCAGTGCTGAGATGTGGCTGCAGCCACGGAGAGGGGACTAGCTGGCAAACCATGTCAGTGACCAATCCCACCAATGAAATCAGCCCTATTAAAAAAACAAAACACAAAATTTAGCTTTTGCTAACATGAAGGTTAGCACAGTGGATCTATAAAGCTTTGACACTTGCTCCAGGAGCCCCACTTCCTCCCGCATGCCATGGCCATCACTCTCCATCTGCAGGAGTCATAGGACAGCCTTACCCACAAGCCAGCACCTGCACGCAAGAGCCTGCTTTCCATCACACTCATGTGTGACCAATCAGAGCTGCAAATGCTCATCATCCTGATATAAAGCATTTTCTTAATGAGTGCTTCGTGAGGGAGGGCCAAGCCCTTTGTGGGTGGTACCATCCCTGGGCTGGTGGTGGTGCTGGGTTCTATAAGAAAGCAGTCTGAGTTAGCCAGTATCAGACTTCCATAGCCTCTGCATCAGCTCCTGCCTCAAGGTTCTCACCCTGTTTGAGTTCCTGTCCTGACTTCCGTCAGTGAATGACTATGGATATGGAGGTATAAGTCAATAAACCCATCTTGGTTTTGGTCATGGTGTTTCATCACAGCAATAGTGACCCTAGCTGAGACAAGCTCCTTGTCTCAGCTAACTTCAGTGTCCACAGCAGAGCTGAGACCTGGTCTCTTGTCTTGGTCTCAGCTCAGTCATGTGTCTTATATTTAATCTTTCACCTTTCCCCTGGTTTTGCTACCCTTTGCCCTGGCTTCCTGGAATCACTTTCTAAATGAACTTCCTGTACCAAAGCCTGGGAGAGTCCAGCGTGACATCACTTTTGTTCAGTGTCATCCTCTTAGCAACAAGCATCAGTTCTGAGGCCTTCAGGTTGCTGCAGCCTTATCTTGTTTCTCCATCTCTGTCTCTCTCTTACCACTGCCCTCTTGCCTCTTGGTTGCAGTCTTCACCTTTCGGTATCTTGAACTTACCTAATATCTTTCTGCCCTGATCTTGTGATAGGCCCTAATGCACATGCCTAGCTACATAGAGCCAGTTCTTCACTTCTGTAGTGGTAGGGCTGAGGTAGCAGGCCACAGAGGAGTAGACCAGCAGCTGAGAGCTCACCTCTCGAACCACAAACAGAAAACAGAGCCCACTCACTTCAAATGGGGTGAGTCTTTGAAACCTTG
Organism: Grammomys surdaster; assembly: GCF_004785775.1. NCBI lineage: Eukaryota > Metazoa > Chordata > Mammalia > Rodentia > Muridae > Grammomys > Grammomys surdaster. The sequence continues at coordinate 4,948,501 of NW_021604676.1, forward strand.
AAGCCCCACCCCCACTGCCCATCGGCATACTTTCTCTAGCAAGGCCACACTTCCTGAGACTTCCTAAACTGCCACCTATTTGACCACTGGACATAGGCATCCCCTTCAATTACTGAAAATAGTGAGATTCCATATCTGGCATCTGCATTGAAATTAAAATATAGTTCCTGTGGTATCCTAGCCAAGTTTCAAATGCTTAGTTTTTGAGTTTTTTAAAAAAAATTTTTAATTAATTCTTTGAAAATTTTATACATATGTACAGTGTATCTTGGTTATATCCACTCCTAACTCTCCCAGGAACTTTCCCTTCCACCTTCATCATCTCCCTCTCTTCCTCCTCCTCCTCCTGCTTCTCTTCCTCCTCTTGCTCCTCCTCCTCCTCCTGCTCCTCCTCCTGCTGCTGCTCCTCCTCCTGCTGCTCCTCCTCCTGCTGCTGCTGTTCCTCCTCCTCTTCCTCCTCTTCTTCTTCTTCTTCTTCCTCCTTTTCCTTTTCTTTTTATAACCCAACTCCTTCCCCGAGTCTAAGAACTACTGTTTGCCTCAGCCTGTAACATCATAACTATGGTTACAATACTATCACCAAAAATCTCCAAGTTCTATTGGTCAGCACTGGCCGACATAGAATAAACTTGCGTAGGCTTCCTTCAGGCCAAATTAGTTAGTTAGTAGTACAGTCAGATGCTAGTCCTGGCTCTTTGCACTGCACCAAGTTCCTGGTTAGGGTTTTTGTTGCTGTGATAAACACCATGACCAAAAGCAGCTTGGTGAAAAGAGGCTTTATTTCTCCTTCCAGCTCTCTGGTCATGCTCCAGACCAGAGGGAAATCGGGGCAGGAACCTGGAGGCAGAAGCTGATGCAGAGGCTATGGAGGAGTGCTTCTTACTGGCTTGCTCCTTGTCGATTGCTAAACTCAGCCTATGTTTTTGTACAATCCAGGACCAGCTGCTCAGGGATGGCAGTGCCGACAGTGAGCTGGGCCCACTAGCCTCAATCACTAATCAAAACAGTATTCCATAGACCTACTGCAGGCCGGTCTGATCGGGACATTGTCTCAGTTGAGAATCCTTCCCAGATATATCTAGATTTGTGTCAAGTTGACAAAAAACCAAGCAGCACATCAGGTTCCCACTGCTGCTGAGAACTTTAGTGACTTACACTTGACTGACATACCAGGTTTTAAAATGAGATTGTTTTTTTAAAAGATAGTATAACATTTTATAAAAATTGAAACCAACATTGGTTAGATTCAGAATAAAAAATTAATATTTATTTTTATTTGTGTGTGTGTACACCACAGAGGCCAGAAAAGAACATTAGATCTCCTGGAGCTGGAGTTGCAGGCAGTTTGAGCTGCCGGTTGTGGGTGCTGGCTCTGTGGGTAACCATATCGCTGAGTGCGGCTTCTCTGCAAGAGCACGCAATACTCTTTAACACTAAGCCACCTCCCTCACCCTGAATAAAGACATTTTTAAGAAATGACGTGAAAATTTCATAGGCTGAGGCCTATGGATAAGCATGCTATTTCTTTTTCCTCTCTTTCAGAATGAAAAGAAAGTTTTACTCCTGGGAAGAATGCATGAACCTTCGGGAAGTTAAGGTATTTATTAATTTTTCAGAATGATTCTGTTTGGCTGATGAGAATAGCTGTTTGTGTGACTAGATTTATAGTTGACATAGTCACTCCATTTGTGTTTTTCACCAATGCTGTAAAAGCAGAGGAAGGGTATTACACAGTTGGTATCTGACAGGGGAAGACTGTGAAGTCACGTAATGAATATATTGTTTCCAGGATGCTTTTGTGGTTAATGGATTGCTTCAACCAGCATATTTCAGTGACTGTTGCTTTGCTGAAGCATGGCCCCCACTGGTGTCATTCCTAATTACTGATGCTAAGGACAATCGGACTGTAGCATGCATTTCCTAGATACGATAACAGTGCCTCTTGCACTTTCTTGCACTAACGTGTACTCTGTTGGATGTCATGGAATTCTTTGCCTAACACTGAGCTTTGTCAGCATTGCACAGAGTGTGTTTTCACTGTTTTGTTTGTTTATGTGTTCTTTTTGTTTTGTTTTGTTTGTTTGTTTGGAGTTTTTTTTTGTTTGTTTGGTTAGGGTTTTTTTTTAACTCTTTTATTTTTTCTTCCTTTCTTGGTTGTTGTTTTCTTTCTTTTTTTTTTTTTTTTTTTAGAGAAGGTCTGCCTATGTAGCACAGGTTGCCCTTGAACTAGAAATCCTCTTTAGTTCTGCAGCTTCTCACTTGATTGACAGCTGTGATTGACAGGCTCCCCCACACCTGATAAAAAGAACCTTCTGTTTTTGCCTCCCCCAGCCCCACCACCAAAGTCCAGCACTGACAAGCAAGCCCCAGGCCTCACACCTACTCAGCAAGTGCTCAGAGCAGAGCTGCAACCCAGCCCCGGGCCTTTGCTTTTGTTCCTGTTTCTTCCTTTTCTCTTCTTCCTCTCTTCTCTCCATCTGCCTCCGTTGTCCTCTTACGTCTCCCCTGGTGGACTGGTCGCTGGGTTTTCCATATGTAATTACTTTCCTGTGCACTGGAGAAGTGCTTTGTCCATCATTAGTCCTCTCAACCCTGTTTGAGAAACCCAGAAGGATGTGAAATCAGCCCATTTAGTACATAGAATAAGGTTTCAGGTCTAAAACAGGGGCCTGTAAACTGTCCATAAAGGGTAAAGCAATAAGTCTTTTAGACTCCATAAGCCTGAAGATATTGTTGAAGATATTGTCAGTGTATGTATGTAATGACTGAAAATGTTGTCAGGTATGCTGGTGCATGACTGTAATTCCAGCACTTGGGAAGCTGAGACAGGTGGATCTCTGAATTCAGGGGCAACCTGTTCTATGTATCAAGTTCCAGATCAGCCATAGTGAGATCCTATCTCAAAGAAAGAAAGGAAGCAAGAAAGGAAAAGAAAGAAATAAAAGGGAAGGGTTTGAGCATGGCGCTACACATTTTTAATCTCAGTACTCGAAAGGCAGAGGCAGGTGGATCTTTGTTGAGTTCAAGGAAAGCCTGGTTTACATAGCACATTCCAGGATGGCCAGGATTAGATAAAGAGACCTTGTCTCAAAGAAGAAGAAGGAGGAGAAGGAGGAGGAGAAGGGGAA
>NW_021604676.1:4951728-4967373 GCF_004785775.1 Grammomys surdaster
GGAGGAGGAGGAGGAGGAGGAGGATAACATTTGGATATAATTTTATTACAAGTCTTCCAATTTGAAGAATGGCATTTATGGCATTTGTTTGCTGGGAGTCCGTAACATGAAGCTTAGTTACCGTTTAAGGTATTCAGGGCTAGACAGATTGCTCAGAAGTTTAGAATACTCACTGCTTTTGTAGAGGACCCAGTTTGGTTCCCCTCCTAACACACACACATGGATGGCTCAGAACTACCACCAGTTCTGGGGATACAACACCCCCTCTGGCCTTTTTAGGCATTTGCAAGTATGTGGTGTATATACATACAAACATGCCCAAACACACATTACATGCATTTCTTTCTTTCCTTCCTTCTTTCTTTTTTTTTTTGTTTTGGTTTTGTTTTTTTCAAGACACGGTTTCTCTGTGTAGCCCTGGCTGTCCTGGAACTCACTCTGTAGACCAGGCTGGCCTCGAACTCAGAAATCCGCCTGCCTCTGCCTCCCAAGTGCTGGGATTAAAGGCGTGCGCCACCACTGCCCGGCATTACATGCATTTCAAATTCATATTCTATGCTCCCAGTTGGGCTGTTGGCCTCTGAGAAGCAGACACTGTCATATACCATATTTATTCTTAGGGTATAATACATTGTAGTTTTAATAGTGAAGAAAGCATTGGCCAGTCGCTGAGGGGTCAGAATTGTCACTGGCGATTCATCCGTGGAGTGTGCCCTGTGAGAACTCTTGGCTCGTTTTGAGGTACTACTAATGTTTATCTGCTCTTACAAAAAAGGCTTGTCTCTGCTCCTTCAGAAACTTTCCCATAACCACACACGATGCTTCTTTCTGAAAGTATATCTGGATAATGTGACTACACAAAGTTTAACTTGCTTGGTAATGTTACTGAAACGAGAGCTTCAAGACTGTTCTTAGACATGGGCCTGTGATTCATGCTTCACACAGACCACAGCCTGAGAGCTGAACCTCTGCCCTCCTTGTAGAAAAGCTCCAAATCTGACTTCCTTGTCTCTGAATGAATTTGCTGTAAAGCTGCTCATGCCTGTGCCATGCTTCAAGCAAACGGGCAGGAAAGGCGGCTGCAGTCAGAGCAGCCAGTGTTGTTCCTCATGGGAAAGCAGGAATCCAACCCAAGCCAAAGAAATATTCAAGCTTCCTGGGTCATCCTAGAAGATTGTAGCCAAAACAGCTGAGGATCCATGCCAGCAAAATGACTTGGCAAGAATTTGTCCTTTGGGGTGAAGGTTCCAGAAGAGTCTTCCTTGGCCTTTCTCTACTGGCCCTGTTTCCTCTCTGTTCCAAGCTCCATCATCCAAGTTCTGATCATTTGGGTCTTTCTGGATTTGAATGTTCACTTTAACACTTTCTTTTGCACACATTTTGCTTGGTTTATTGAGGTTTTTTGGTTTGGAGTTTTTTGTTTGTTTATTTGGTTGGTTGGTTGGTTTTTATAGCTGTTGTTGTTTCTAAAGGTTTTTTGAGACAGAGTTTCTCTGTGTGGCCCTGGCTGTCCTGGCACTTACTCTGTAGCCCAGGCTGGCCTCGAATTCAGAGATTGACCTGCCTCTGCCTCCCAAGTGCTGGAATTAAAAGCCTGTGCCATCATCACCTAGCAAAAAGGGTGTTCTTGTTAATGAAATTCAAAGACAGAGATGCTTCTACGATTTATCAGTATTGGTCTCATTGCCCTGTGGGGGAAAAGGCTTTTTAAGGTAACGGGTTCAAACTCTGATCATCCAGCTAGGACTCCCAGTAACTGAGTATCTTTGGATATTGTACTTGAATGCAGGTGCTACTCACTAATAGGTCAGCGGTTTTGTTCACCTTTGACAGATGGTGTATACGACAAGCCATATGTACAGGGCTACATTCAAATGAATTTTAAAAGCTCTGTATGCAGGATAAGTAATCAGAAACTCCTGTTTCATCTTCTGAACCCTGGCCATGTTCCTCAGCTACTGCCTGGCTTTCTCACCTTCGTCACTCTTAGACCTTTCCCTCAGAATTTCATCAATAATGTGTCTTAATTCCTCCCTGGTAGTTAAAGCTCACATTGTAGGAAGGACCATTTTGTCTTAGGCACACAAGTCTAATGAAGGTCTAGAATCAGGCTGTGGACCCCAATCAGGCTGTGCACCCCAGTCAGGCTGTGCGCCCCAGTCAGGCTGTGTGCCCCAGTCCTTTTGGCAATTTCCTGTTGAACATGTCTGAAACCTACTGTCTGGTGATCGCAGCCTTAATCAGCTGTGCTCTCTAGTGCTAGAAAATTTAAAACCACGGCTTCCTTTATTGGTTGCCCTTGCAACACTTGCACAACCTGAATTCCATGGTCAGGAGAGTGTGAGCCTAAAATAGTCTAAGCCTGTTGCCGCAAAAATAGTCTTGACCTATTGTTCTGGGCTGGGTGCAGCCAGGAATACCAACTTACCTTCAAATGCTTGCCTTCTAGCTTTCTAGTCAGTTGATCAAAGTCATCTTTCTAGATAAAATTATAGTGACTTCAGAGAAATACTGTTTATTAAATTACCAATAAAATGTAATTCATGACATCTTCTCAGTTCTAAGATTAGATACTGCTTTCTATGTGTGCTTAGGATTACTTTCCCTTTTAGACAGATTTATTTTTCTAACTTTGCTTTGTTTCTCACCATGTTTCAGTCTTTAAAGAAACTCAATCATGCCAATATAGTAAAGCTAAAAGAGGTTATCAGGGAAAACGACCATCTCTATTTTATCTTCGAGTACATGAAGGAAAACCTTTACCAACTCATTAAAGAAAGGTATGGTTTGCTCATAACCTTATCCCTTTTAACAAAGTGTCTTTGAGATGTATTTTATTATTTTAAATTAACCATGTAGGGAGTACATGTGTGTACAGCTCTCACAAAGGTCAGAGGTGGGAGCTCTGCGCCATTGCTGCAGTTACGATGAGCCACCCCAATGTGGGTGCTGGGAAATGAATTTTCAAGGGCCCTCTACTGAAGGCAGTATGTGTTTTTAACCTCTGAACCATCTCTCTAGCCACATAACAATTTTTTTGAGTTAAAATTGCAAAGTAGATGTGCTTTTTGTTTTGTTTATTTCAGTTTTCTAGTTCTTTCTAGTTCTGTAGTCTTTTAATAGTCATGCCTCTGGACTCTAATGATGAAATCTGCTGGCTAGATGAAGGACCCAACCATATTCCTGTGCCTGGGAGCCCTGGGATAGCTCCCAAGAAAAAGCTTGCTTGTTTCTGTTCATTTTGTAGTGTTTGAGAAGAGACCTCATTGCTAGGCTGGTCTCAACCTTGCTGCATAGTTGAGACTGGCCTGGAACCCAAGATCTTTCTATGTCAGCAGCTCTTAATCTGTGGGTCATGACCCCTTTTATCGGGGTCACAAATTATATTCTGCATACCAGATATCTACATTATTATTCATAACAGTAGGAAAGTTACAGTTATGAGGTAGCAGTGAAGTAAGTTTATGGTTGGGGTCACTATAACAGGAGGAACTAGATTAAGGGTAGCAGCATTAGGAAGGTTGAGAACCAGTGCTCTATATGAATCTTCTGAGCCCTGAGATTACAGATAGGCTACCATGCCCAGATTACTTTTAAATAAAGGTTCATTATTATTAGTAGTAGTAATAATAATAATATAAAAAGTTTACTCTCTTCTTTGTAGTAGAACTGAATATATATACTTGGTGTTTATTACTTAGCTTCACTATACCATCAAGTGATTATTTTTCTCTGGTATTTATTATCAAAGGATCTGGTAAATTTTCCTGAATTTTGTACTATATAATCAGAATGACACAAACACAGTAGATTCTCTTTAATACAGAAACTTGGGTTTTTAACTTTGTTTTCTTCTGATCCATACAGAAATAAGTTGTTTCCAGAATCTGCTATAAGGAATATAATGTATCAGATATTGCAAGGACTGGCATTCATTCATAAACACGGTAGGTGTTTTACAATGTTGTGCTTCTGAATAGTGGTGAAATGTCATTAGGTAGGTGATATAGGAAGTATTAACGTGCTCTGTAATGTGCTTCTAGAAGAGACCGTAGAACTGACAGGTTGACAGTGGCCTTCAGAATTCTGGTCTATGGTTCCAGAATTTTTCTGTGTGTGTGTGTGTGTGTGTGTGTGTGTGTGTGTGTGTGTGTGTGTGTGTATTTGTATGTGTCACAGTTTGGGTGCAGAGGTAAGAGGATAACTTGCAGGAGTCTTCCAATAAGTCCTCTTCCTTCTATCCTTACATAAGTTTTGAACTCATGTCATCAGGCATAGAAGCAAGATTTTCACCTGCTGAGCCATCTTACTGGGCATCAAACTATTCTGGATACCATGACCAGGAAGATACTTTCTTATGGGCCCTTTGGAGGGGGCAGTATACCACATAATTTTGTAGTAAACACAGCATCAGGCTGCATAGGCTGATTTTCTGTCCTATCCTTTACTGTGAGGGCCAGTCACATCACCCGATCAGAGAAAGCAATTCTGCTGTGACTCACTTCAGGGATGGTGAGGGTAGTCTGCTGAGAGCTTTAGAATGTCCAGAGGGAAGCATAGCTGTATGCCCTTCAGGAAACTCTCCGTTTGTGTTTTCCCTCTTACCTGAGTTTGTGAAAGGTTGGGCAGTAGTAACTCTGAGGCAGTCATCTTCATCAGCTCTCTGGAAGGTTGCTGGTCCCAGCCACTGCAGAGGAGATGAGATTGCATTGGTAACTTTCCCATGAATATGTAGCCAAACCTGGACATCTGTAGGGGAAAACCAGAGTCCTCTGAGAAGGTTTTTCGAGGTCGTTTTAGCAGGTATACAGTGGCTGATTTTGTACAGGCAGAAGTCCATGAACTCTCAGTCTCTGGATGTTGTCACTGTAAATATTTCACTAAAAAAATGTATTTATTACTCAGTAAGGAGTCTGGATTGAAACCTTTTGGCGGTTACTAGATTTGGTGTAAATTGTCAGTGGGTAGAAAAATTACCTCTAAGTAACTCTTCACAGTTACCGAGTAGATGAAGCACAGGGACATAGGCTATCCCCTGTCCTCCTCCTGCCCAGGCTTTGTAACCAGTGAGCGATACGTAGGGCTGAGCTGACTTGTAAATCCAGCTTGGTAAACCACTGAGTACAGGTGAGCTCTGATCCCACTGACTTCAGACCACTGGTTCCTTAGCCTTGTTCACAGGAATTCACAGTGGGTGGTGTGTAATCGTCAAACAGTATTTTAGGGACAACTAGGAGAGGGCACTGAGAGCTCAAAGGAGAAAAATAGGGAACCAAAAGAGTTCTTTCTCTGCCAACTTATTTTCAAATAGGATACAGTCACAGAGTTTTAGTCATTTGTTCCTTAACTCCGGAAGCTGAGTGAAAGGCTTCCTTTACTCCTCTGAATGAGACTCAGATATTTATTCCTAGGAAGTACTAGCAGCCTTTCTCCTGAGGCTCTACCTAATGAAGTATTTATGTACTAGACACAGACCACCTATGCACTTCCCTACATGTTCATCCACATGTAGCTGTTTCTGTACATACACACGCACACATGCTTACACCTGCACAGACCCTCTTGCCCCTCACAAGTAAACAGGGGCATGGTCATGTGCGCAGACACAAATACCTTCAGCTAACAGTTTAGCACCCCTCAGCAGCCCCTTGGAACTCTGCACTGCCATTTCCTCTCAAGCCTTAGACACTGGGAGTGTATGCAGTATGAAGGAAGGTTCATCGGTGGAGATTCGGGCCTGGGCTTTCATAACCTCGCCGCCCTGGCCATCACCGGAGGTCGTTGTTGACATTTTCCCAACAGTGATATGTGTGGTTCTGGTTGGAGCCAGCGCCATCTGTTACCCTTTTCATTCCTTGCCAGCGTCACAGATAGAGAGAACAGAAAGTAGCCATGCCTTTCAAAGACGTCTGACAGGCCCACAGCTCTGCAGAGAGCACACTGCAGTAATGCTGGGAAAGCTCAAGTCCTGTCTCCTTTCTTGCTGTTGCTGTTGTTAATGATGATTTGTTTGTTTTTAACTTAGAGGGTTGGCGAGGCTGTGACTTGACTTCGGTTGAGTGCACATGCGCTTAGATATGCACCCTTTCCTGTGGTCGTAAAGCTGTCGGAAGCACTTCATAGCGCTGTCTAGTGAGTTTCAGCCCTTCCCTGTAACTCGTTCTCACAGTGAGAAGGTGCAGCTTGCCCCTGGGAGTACTGTCCTCTGAGAGAACAGCACAGCGGGTGGTTGCTATGGCCACATCTCCTGTCACTGAGTATTTTACACCCCAAGGGGAATGAACACATGGCTGTGCTTGGTACTGACTGAGCAATGTCAAAGCACATGTCTCTTGCTGGAATATAATCCAAATCGTATGTTTCCTGCTGGCCAACCCTTACAGCTGTTTGGGGTACACATCCCCATCAGATAATGGAAATGGTTTTGGTGGTGTTTTCCCCTAGAGGTGATACTGTGTCTTTAGCCCTCACCACTGCCTTAAGTGTGTGACCTTGAGGTGACCCTTCGTGTGTCTGTGCTGGTGTTCCCATGGCCTACTTTTTTTCTCTTGATATAAACACTGTAGTTTTAGATTCAGGGAAGGAAGGAAATTGAGGAGGAAGGAAGAGGAAAGAGGCTGAGAATTATCTGAAATTACTTTTACAGCAGGAAGATGTGCCACATAAATTCCTAATGTTTGAATACTCTTCAGTCATCTCCCCTTGTTTAATCAGTCATCAATAACAGAATATCGCAAGGCTAGGGAAAGCCTTCCTTGAGGCTGTGTTTTCCTTTATTCCTTGAAGTTATTTATGAAAATCTTTATCTGAATGGAAAGGGAAGCCCCTGTGTTATTCAGCAGGCAGGCAATGCCCTGAACTTGAATTAGAGCTCTGTTTCTGTGTTCTGGAAGCCGTTTTGAACTGGAAGGTTCTTACTGTGGCAACAGTCTGCTGTTTTGTGATATCTAAGTGGTACAACTAGAAGGATTTCCATTGTCAAGTCGGGAGCCAGGAGGAAGAAGGAGGCTCGTTGTTATGGGCCACACTGCACACTTCAGCAGAGCACAGACCCAGGCAGGAATCTGACCAGAGCTCTACTGCCAGCTCCCCACAGATGGCACTTGTCACTAGCCTCACAAGCCTTGATTCTTATCTGCAAAAAGATACCATATACACAAGCCACATTGGCAGTTTGGGTGAGGTTACCAGAGAACTGTCTAGTAGTTTTCATCATAATGACTGGCTCTTGCAAGGCACTGACATGCTGGCACTGCCCTCTAAAAGCTCTATAGATATAATGTGTTTTACCCTGCAAAGCAAACCTGTGAGGTAGTCGTTAGTCTCTATCTTACTAATGAGGAAAGTCAGGCACTAAAGGGCTGAATGACCATTGGCATCCTTGCTGGTCTACACATGCACATCCTAAGCTGACTTATCTCTTTAAATAGTAATGTTTCACTAAAACAGATGAAGTATGAAGAAAGAAGCCACTCAGAGTGGTAATGAGAACTCTGAATCTTCCCCTTTTGATGAACGTGCATGCTGTCTGTGGGATCTCTGTAGGACCGAGAGCAGAAAGGATACAGCCTGACTGTTGGGGGAGGGGTGCTTGGTGCTTAGAAGAGCTTGGCTCACAGCGGACTCACAAGCGATGCTTGCATGGGTACCAGTTGATACGGTAGGATGGGCTGAGTTGGAGAAGATGAGAGTTGTTGATGTGGGTGTTATAGATGGTGCCAGAGGGAGTTGCTGTGGGGAGGAGGTTCAAAGACAGATGAGTCACTGTAAGAGAAATGCCATATAAGTTTCTAAATAATAATTACACCAATTTGAGGAGGGGGGAGGGGACGTTTACTAGGAGAATCAGTGTTACTGTGGACTTGACAGACTCAAAGCACAAATCAAGGTGTAGGTGTCTGAGCCAAGAGGGAGAGAGTCGTACTTGGCACTCTCAGGCTCTGACAGGTTTTTTTGGTGGGATTGTTAGTGACTTGTTGCCCCCTGCCCGTAACTCAGTTTTCCCATCTGTTGGTAAGAAAACAGAGCCTGCTGTTTCATTTTTCACTGGAGGGTTTATAGAGCGCTCAAGTTTTTAGATAGAGAACTCACCATCTAATGGTTTTCAAGGTTCTGGAAACCATCCTAGGTACACTGACAAAAGACAACTCTAATATTGCATAATTCTTCATTTGTTTCCAAGATGGCTACACATAGTCATGCCTTCTGGGAACTGGCAGATGTTGGCAAAAGTAAAGGTCCCAAGCACAGTGACTCAGTTATACCAAGATTTAGAACAGGCGTCACTCATCTGGTGGGTAGATAATATATTTTTATTGGGTTCATAATAACCATCTGGATTTGTCTATATCAATTTTTTTCTCTTATTTAAAAGGCTATTCTTGACTAATATTGAACCACTCTTGAGTTTCTTAAGCTGACAGCCTGAAATTTGGTTCTTCTAATTATCTATATTTGGTTAACTACAAATCTGGTTAGGATTCCTGAAGAAATCTGTCTATGGGAGGCCACTAGGTCTCTTATCAGGACAGTGGCAGAATAAAGATGAAACACTGAAATATAATGTATGTTCTCAGTTTACACGTACACATGCATGGACTTACATCTACAAATACACATATGCTGTAAAGTAGCCAACTTGCTGTGGCTATCTTTTGTCTAACCACACCTGACTGATCTCAGTTTCTGGGGCTGTGCAAAGCAGGTGGCCCTGTGTTGTGAAGGAAGTCCTTCTTCCTCTTACACATGCCCCCCTTGAATGTCTGTGATCATTTCTGTGCCTTCGTCCTCATGTAGGCATGAGGTTCTAGAGTCTGATAGTCCACCTAAGCCACCCACCGGGTCTGCAGATCCATCTTTATGCTATACAACTCTGCTTTTAGAGTCTGACCAGACGCTAAGCCCAGTTGTCTCCAGGATGGTGAACACAGAGGAATGTCCTTTTCTTCCCATCTTGAATCGCCACGTAGTGCCTTTTCACATCACAATCACTTTCTGCTAGAGCAGAAAAAAAAGGGCCCTAGTCTCTTGCTTTCTGTAGTGCTACAGTATGTATAGACAGTGAACTTCATTGTCACCCACTGTGATGTGCATATCCAACCAGGAACTCTCATTGTCTGTTGCCACCCTGCTTCTGAGCCTGTGCAAGTCAAGCAGTTCTTAGTTTCTGTCTTTTAGGACGTCCTCCCTACAGCTCTGGCCTACTCTCTGGATCCTGCATATTTCTGTCTGTGTAGATTCATCACTGTGAACGTCCTTCCTTCTTCCTACACACCTATGTAGTTCCTTCAGATCAATCAGCAATCATATCCTATGAGACTACCTGGCTCTCCCTTGCGTGCAAGACATTCAGAAATGTAAAAGGCCTTAACTGTTAAAGTGCTTCTGTCGGCTCTTTGCTGGCAGGTCTAGGCAAGAGGAGAGTGGTCCGGTCCTGCCAGGTCTCTCCGAGTCTGAGCAAAATGGTGAATGTCGACGCCCAAAAGAAACACACCAGGCTGGGAGTCTTGTCAAAGCAGGAACTCAACTTTATTGCGTCAGCTTCTTGCGTATATAAACTTGGGGCATAGGGAGGAGGAGTTTTGGTGGGGTGAGATGACATAGGAGGCAGAGAAGGGTGATGAAGGGTATGGGGTGACTGACAGGGCCAATGGCAAAGCTCTACATTAGCAGTAGTGGGGCAAAGGCAGGGCCAAACAGGTCTTGTTGAGTCACCCCGGTATGGAAGTGACTGAGATAGGTCTCAAAACCTGAGACAGGCTTCAGTTTGTCCACAAGTCCCAAACCAGGGCCCAAATGGGGCCCAATAGCTTCCATCTACATAGTGAAAATGCTGGCCATATCTGTACATGTTAGAACTCTACACATGATTAGGAGAAAGAACCTTTTCTTCCTGTGAAAGCAAAGACCAAGAACCATGGCCTTATAGGTTGATCAGAATCCACAGAGCCCAACCTGCTGGTTGGCAAAGCTTCTGAGTAATTTCTTAGCAGAACGGAAGAAGGGCACCATGTGAAATGGTTTCGTAGACAAAAGGCAACTTAGTAAGCCTTGGAGAATGGTCAAGATTGGGATCAATACAGATGAAAAGGAACAGGGTACATTATCAATGGCAATTAATACAGTGAACTTAAAGGAAATGAAGAACGTCACCTGAGTGAAACACGGGTGATCGGTGTTGGAATTATGTTTTGCGGTGTGCCTGATTGACCCTAGAGCAGCATCCTTGCTAGTTGCTTCTTTACCACAAGAGTTCACTCCTCAGTTGAAAAACACATTTATCTTCTTAGGTAGAATAAAAGAGGTTTGGATTTATTAAACAGTTTAAAGAGGCTATGGAAAGTGTGTGTGTGTGTGTGTGTGTATGTGTGTATAACATTGTTTAAATTATTAGAATGTGTGAGAATCCAGAGAAGCTGGTGGAAGGGAATGGTGCAGTCTCAGGCAACAAAAGCTGCCTAGAAGACAGAGTGAGAGGGAGAAAAGCCAGGAGGCATTGAGGGAAATGCTGGACTGTCCCATCATTATAAAAAGAACAGATTCAGGCTGGAGAGATGGCTCCGAGGTTAAGAGCAATGACTGCTCTTCCAGAGGTCCTGAGTCCAGTTCCCATCAACCACATGGTGGCTCACAACCATCTGTGATCTGATGCCCTCTTCTGATGTGTATAAAGACAGAGCACTCGTATACACAAAAGTAGGTGACTAAATAAATCTTTTAAAAATCCACACAAACAAACCAGATTCAACAGAACTACTGGGTCCTCAGCGATATAGTTAAAAGTTTGAGGAAGACATATTATTTGGAAGGTTGTTGTGGACAAGCTGATGCAGAGACAAAAGTGACATCCAGTCAGGATCCTGTTAAGAATGGCTCAGGATATAATATCAGAGATGATAAACATAACAACACCGTTCGTGGCATCAACTAAGTTGTCTTTCCCATCCAAATGGCGGTGAGATTTAGGAGCACCCCAAGTGATGCTGTGTGGGCGGAACCTTAGGGAGGAGGTGGTTTGAGGTTTAGAGAGCCATGTACATTCCCAGTCACTGGATCTCTGCATGCACCTTGAAGACTCTCACATTAAAGACCTCCTGACTACATCTTGGTAGCACCACTGACTGTAGCTGAGACTTCTTGTTCAGTGCACCATCTTTGTTCCTCACAGTGAGTTTTGTAGCGCTTACCAGAGTCACAAGGCTGAATAGACAAGACCCATCAACCTGCAGTATAAATTTTATACCAATAAAAGTTGTTGTCTTTTAACATGGTGTTAGTCTCAACCTGCTTCTGCTGACTTGAACAGGGTAGGGATAGCTCCTCACCCCCAAGACAGTTCGGTTTGCAGTTATCTCAGCCCATAGACCTCTGTGTATGTAAAAGCATGGAGATCAACTTTGGAAGGATTTTGCGTAAGGAAACGACTAAAGCCCTGAGAGAGCTCGGAAGGGGTGATGGCTAGTTACAGATGTTGTCAAGAGTATTAGAGCAGCAGCGTGCAGTGCAGAAGGGAGCGTGCGATGGAATCCCTTCACTCTCCCACAGGTTTCTTCCACCGGGACTTAAAACCTGAGAACCTCCTCTGCATGGGACCAGAACTTGTGAAAATTGCGGACTTCGGATTGGCCCGAGAAATTCGGTCAAGACCTCCATACACAGACTATGTGTCTACTAGATGGTAAATGCTTTTTTTCTCTGAATTATCTAATTGTGCTTTTTTTTTTTTCAAAAGATACAGTTATAAGGTATCTTATGTGTAATGACATCAGGTGTAATGACGTACACCTCTAATCCCAGCACCCAGGAGGCACGAAGATTTTTATGAGTTCATTGCCAGCCTGGTCTACATAGTAAGTTCTAGGCTGGCCAGGGCTATATAGCAAGACCCTGTCTCAAAAAAAAAGAAAGAAAGAAAGAAAGAAAGAAAGAAAGAAAGAAAGAAAGAAAGAAAGAAAGAAAGAAAGAGAGAGAAAGAAAGGAAAACAACAGAAACAAACATTATTCTGATGTTTTGACGACAGTATTAATCATAACGATTAATTTCTCACTAAAAGGAAAAAGTAGTTCAAGCCCTGCAGCTGTTTTGTTACTGAGTGAAGTATAAGCTTGTTTAAACAATTTTAAAAGGAAAAGCATTGTGCTCTCTGTAGTCTAAGTACTTTTTTTAGAGTTTTTAGATTTATTATTTTATGTAAGTGGTGTGTGTGTGTGTATGTGTGTGTGTGTGTGTGTGTGTGTGTGTGTGTGTGTGTATACCATATGCATGCCTGTTGCCTATAGTGGTCCGATCCTCTGGGACTGGATTTGCAGATGGTTGTGCACTCTCATGTAAGTGCTGGGAATTGAACCTGGATCCTCTGCAAGAGCAACATGTGCTCTTAATGGCTGAGCCGTCTCGCCAGCCCCTATATAAATAATTTTTGTGTGACAGATCTTCTGAGGATAGTGTCCCCATGTCCTCCTTCCCTGCTCCCTCTCTTTTTTCCGACCCAATTTCTCTCTGTGTTTCTGAAGACACTACAGAGGAGATTTCTGTGTGGCAGGAGATGGCTGAGCCTTAAGTGTATGTCTTGTTCTCAGGGAGAACCCAAGTTGGGTTCCTCACCCTTCTCAGGTGGCTTATAACCAACCATTTTTCACTCCAGCGCCAGAGGGATGCAGTGCCTCTGGACTTGTGTGCACATACCCCCACACAGAATTCTTTAAAGGCTTTGGAGCGCCAGGCAGTGGTGGCGCACACCTTTAATCCCAGCACTTGGGAGGCAGAGGAAGGCGAATTTCTGGGTTTGAGGCCAGCCTGGTCTACAGAGTGAGTTCCAGGACAGCCAGGGCTACACAGAGAAACCCTGTCTTGAAAGACCAAAAATAAATAAATAGATAAATAAATAAATAAGTAAATAAAGGCTTTGGAGGAGGTAAAAGTGAAGGAGGAGAAGGGGGCGGAGGTGGAGGAGAGACTTTAGTTAGACGACTCTGAGGAACAGAGGCTGGAGTTTAAAACTGTGGGCCACAGTCCCCCATGGGGCCAAGTACATGAACGTGGGGTTGTGAAATATTGGGCAAAGGTGAAATGTTTCTAAATGTACAACTAAAAGCTAATTCAAGATCAACTATGTAATGGATTGGAGGGTTCCCGCCTGTGATCCCACGGTACATGTAGGACTTTGCCGCAGCTTTGGTACTGAACATACGGCATGCATGCTTTTCAGTGTGTATGCTGTTCCCACACACAGTGCCAAGGATCCTGCCCCAACCACCGCAGATTCCATTCAAGACTACTGCGTGTTGTAACTGCAGTGTTTTCACCGTCCGGGAGAATTTTTTGCTTTTGTAGAAAACAAAGACTTTCAATATTTTCCTACTATCATTCCTAAGCAAATTGGTATCAAATTAAGATCTCTTTGGAGTGTATGGTGTTAGAATGTTTGATTTTTAAAATTGGTGTTTGATTTACTGGTTGAGTTTTGTTTAAAGAAGATCATTAGATGGTACAGAAACTGTGGCTCAGTGAGTAGAGTACCCACCCACCGTGCGTAGAGCCCTGGGCTCAGCCTCTATCACTTCATCTAACCCCTGTTTATCCTGTAATCCCTGCACTAGTCACAGGAGAGTCAAAAGTCCGAGGTCATTTTCAGCCACATCATGAGGATTGAAGCTAGCATGAGCTGCACAAGACTCTTCTCACCAGGTGTGATGGCACACACCTGTTAGTCCCAGCACTTGGAGGCAGAGGCAGGCAGATCTCTAAGTTCAAAGCCAGCCTGGTCTATATAGCAAGTTCCAGGACAGCCAGGGCTACACAGAGAAACCCTGTCTCAGGGGGAAAAACATCATTAGGTGAATCTTTTTTAAAAAGATTTTATTTATTTTATGTATGTGAGTACACTGTCACTGTCTTCAGACACACCAGAAGAGGGCATCGGGTCCCATTACAGATGATTGTGAGCCACCATCTGTAACCATGTGGTTGCTGGGAATTGAACTCAGGACCTCTGGAAGAGCAATCAGTGTTCTTAACTGCTGAGCTATCTTTCCAGTCCCATAGGTAAATTTTTGCTTTCAGCTTTAATTTAATGGTAAGATTATATGTACACTAAAGAATGGATTAAAATAAATGTGTAGTTTATTACTAGTAATCTTTAAATTTTTATGCCTATTTTGCATATACCTGAGGAAATATAAAAATTTCTGAGGTAAAACAGTCATAAGTGGAAAAGTCTGAAGAAGCCTTGAGTAGACCCCTGTTTCTTTTCTTTCTCTTTCTGCCTTCCTCCCCTCTCTTTTTCTTTCATGTGTGTAGAGTGCATATGTGTGGGATATATGTATGCATCTAATTCATGCTCATGAGTATATGATGCTCACACAGGGGGTGAGGCTCAGAGAAGAGCACTGAGTGGCTTCCTTTATCACTGGCAGCTCACCTTTTTGGCTGGGCTGAGTAGCCAGCATGTTCATTAAATCCACCTGTCTCTGCTCCCCAATGCTGGAGTACAGGAAGCCATGCCTGGCTTTTTACTTGGGTGCTGGGGATTTGAACTCAGTGTCTCCTGCTTTTATAGCAAGCGCTCTTACATAGTGAGCTATCTCTGCAACCCTAAGACTGTAAGGTTTTTATTATTGGCCGTGACAGTTGACGAGTCCTCATAAGCCCCTGCACCACATTGCATTTAAAGAAACTGTATACTTTTACTGAGAGTTACTTATTATTGAATTTGATTTCTGACCAGTAGAAGCAACAGCTAGCTGCTAACTTTGTCTTTTCAGGTACAGGGCTCCAGAAGTACTCCTGAGATCTACCAACTACAGCTCCCCCATTGATGTCTGGGCCGTGGGCTGCATCATGGCAGAGGTGTACACCCTCCGGCCTCTCTTCCCTGGGGCCAGTGAAATTGACACAATTTTCAAAATTTGCCAAGTGTTGGGAACACCAAAGAAGGTAATGAATAGAATAAAGGCTCATAGGCCAAAGCCAGCAGCTTCCTGTTCTGCCCCTCCCCAGTACTGTACATCAGAGACACACTGGAGATTGTTTCAGACCATGACCATTTTCTGCTCAGGTTCTCTAGCAAGGCCGTCTTCTCCCCTTCGTTATGTTTGAGCTATGGGGTTTGTCCTGACTCTCTCTACTTTCTCTCTATGTACCCTTTATACATTCCTCCATTCGTATGAGCACAGTCATGTGTACTGAGCCTTCCAAGGGCACTCTCTAGCCCTGCTTCTCTCCTTTGTAACTGTTCGAATCCTTACAGCTGTTTGGGGCCTTCCTTCCTCACTCAGTCACCCCTGGATGAATTCACCTGAAGCACAGAGCTTACCGTTTAACACGCTTCCTTCTTCCATCCCCTGTTGCTGTCTGTGGTCTCATCATAGTCCCTAGAGGGCCAGTCTTGAGGCCGAGTGGCTTATGGCTCTTAGGTTTTTTTGTTTGGTTTGGATTTGAGTTTCAGCTTTGAGACAGGGTCTCATCATGTAGCTCAGGCTGGCCTGGAATTCATAAATACCCACCTGCCTCTGCCTCCATTGAATTTCTGGGAGTAAAGACATGTAAGCCACCATACTCAGCTGAGGGGCTGTTGTTTCTTCTTCTTCTTCTTCTTCTTCTTCTTCTTCTTCTTCTTCTTCTTCTTCTTCTTCTTCTTCTTCTTC
>NW_021604676.1:4967473-4989754 GCF_004785775.1 Grammomys surdaster
CCTCTTCCTCCCTCCTCCTTCCTCTTCTGATTTATTTATTTATATGAGTACACTGTAGCTGTCTTCAGAGACACCAGAAGTGGGCATCAGATCCCATGACAGATGGTTGTGAGGCATCATGTGGTTGCTGGGAATTGAACTCAGGATCTCTGGGATAGCAGTCAGTGCTCTTAACCACTGAGCCATTTCTCCAGCATGAGGCTGTTTCTTCTTGCAGATTCACTTTGGAGTTGGAGCTGGGACCATGGATATTTTTGCTTGTTTCCCACCTTCCACCCCACCCCTGTGCCCACCCCCACTTTCTGCCTTCCAGGCTTTCTCACCAGCATCTTTCAGTATGTGACTAGTCTCACCTTCCTAAAAAGCAGTTCTGCCTACAATCTGATCTTCACTTAAAACCACTGATGCATCTTCAGCCCCTCAGCTCCTTGCTTCATTCCTACAGACAGGCTGGCTCTGTACCCTGGAATATCCCCATGTCTATGTGTTGCTTGAATGAGTGTCTCCCTAGTGACCATCAGTGTCCCTTTCTTCCTCCACAGAACTCCTCCTGCTGCTTCTCCAGTCTCTGCTGTATCTAAGTTCTGTGCTGTTCACAGATTTGTCTTGTGTCTGTTTTCCCAGTTCCCAGTACCATTGCTGTTATGAATTCTATGTTTATATTCTCTCCGCCTCCTTCTCTTTTCTTCTTCCTCCTCCTCCTTCTCCTCCCCCCACTGTTTTTTTTGTGTGTGTCTATGTGTCTATGTGTGGAACTAGGTATTAAACTAAAGGCCTTATACATAGTAGACAAAGTTCCTGTTGTTTTGTTTGTTTGCTTGTTTGTTTTAAAGAATTATTTATTTATTTATTTATTTATTTATTTATTTTATGTATATGAGTACACTGTAGCTGTCTTCAGACACACCAGAAGAAGGCATCAGATCCCATTACAGATGGTTGTGAGCCACCATGTGGTTGCTGGGAATTGAATTCAGGACCTCTGGAAGAGTAGTCAGTACTCTTAACCACTGAGCCATCTTTCCAGCCCTTGTTTTTTGTTTTTTTTGTTTTTAATTGTTTGAATGAATCATTACTCCCACCATGTTAATGATAATGTTGTCAAGGTCCTCTTCTGGCCTCCCTCCTCTGACCTTCCTCCTTCATGTGCCCTTCTGGTGGCCTTTGTCATTTTTTATTATTATATCTTAAAAGAAATGTTCTGTTTTGTCTTTTAAAGATAGTGATATTTTTAAGGGAAGGACTTATATGGAATTATTTTTGGATACTCAACAACACTAAGCATTCTCTCAGGAACTGTCTGATTGGATGGTATTCATAGTAACTGTTAGCTCCAGGAAGAGGTCAAAATTCTATTGCAGCATGCCTTACAAAACAGTAGTGTTGAAACTGGAGAGAACCTCATGCCTAGCTGCTCAGATTTCCCATGGTTCTCTCCAGCCTTCAGTGCCCAGAGATGGGACGTGTGAAGCTGTGCTGAGTGGAGCAGACAGAGTTGCTTCTGTCTTCTCAGTGTAAATCTTTAGCATCATCAGGCTGGTGGTACAGTAATACGTGGGGCTTCACGAACTCATTGGACTAGGAACCAGTATTTTGGTTTATCTCGTTTTATTTTGTTTTCACCTCAAAAGTATATCAGCAGTTTCCAAAAACCCATGTGTCAGGGAACACAGCAGAGAAAACACCATGGGCTTCAACCCTCAGTCCTCCAGAGATGGACAGTCTTCCATAAAGGTTGTAAAATAAGCGAAGCTGATGGGAATCAAGGTCTTGTCTGCTGTTTCTCAGATTGCATGCAGGGTAGTCTGTGTTAGGGTAGCCCTGGGCCTCAGCATATACACCTGCCTTGTGAAGTCAATGGAGGCACAATACAGTTGTCTTTCTGTTATGGGCGCACCTGGAAGGCCCCTGATTCCAGTCACAGTGACAGTCTGAGTACCATTTCCTGTCTTTTCCTGCAGACTGACTGGCCTGAAGGCTACCAGCTATCAAGTGCTATGAATTTCCAGTGGCCCCAGTGCATACCCAATAACTTAAAGACTCTAATTCCAAATGCTAGCAGTGAAGCAATTCAGCTACTGAGAGACTTGCTTCAGTGGGATCCCAAGAAACGACCAACTGCTAGTCAGGTTTGCCTGTTTGTTTTTTGTTTTGTTCTGTTTAAAGCATTTCTTAGGAAATCTATACCTAACTCTGAGTATTTCTATAAATACATTATAAGTTTTTCATTTGATAACATGGTTGAAAATAGTGTTGACTCCTATGAACTGAAGGAATTTAAGGTAATTTGAACCTTGTGCATAATTAAACTAGTTAAGATTAAACTGTGTTTGTTTTGAACATTAGCATATAGTTCCCATGATATGTCACAATATGTGATACATATATATATGATCTGCAGTGAAAATGAACATAGAATTGTCAAGGAATAAAGAGCAGTTCAGAGAAGAGAAGAACTGTGTACCTGTGAGTCTTTGGAGGTCTGTATCAGCGTCATTCAGTAGTTAGAGATAAGCCTGCACGGATTGCCGAAAAGTAACCACGCCTTATAAACAGACAGCGCTCGTGAACAGATAGCCGAGACAGAGGGCAGGTGGATACAGCCAGGCAGGTAACCGCAGCTAGCTAGCATTTTCACGACTTTGTACATGCCATGGTCTGTTTTATGTGATTTCAACCTAATGAGGACTCTACGCGGTAAATATTTTTGTCTTCTCTTCTGTAGGTAAGAAAACTATATCTTAGATAGTTTGAGTGGTTTTCCCTCGTCACTTCTTTAGTAATTGGTATATATAGAAGCTGCCTATAATCCAGATGGCAGGGCTTCTGAATGGGGCTCTTCCTCCTCTCTGACTGCCTGCCCTCCCCTGGGCTACACTGATAAGTTATGAAATGTACCCCAAAGAGCTGAGGTAGCTCTCATCACTCACCTGCCTCCTGCAAGCCTGGTTTGCATTAGTTGTGTTTGAGCTTTTGTCAGCTTGGCTCATGAACAATTCATCATACTGCTCGGAGCATTAAATGAATGACCAGTTCTATCCAGAGAGGATGATCTGGGATATTTTATTACAAAAGCAGCAGAGCTATATGAAGAACGTAATGTTAGCTTAATGTTAGATTTGTGATAACTGGAGAGATGACAGTTGGGGAAGGTTAAGGGGACAGAAAAGTCCCTTTCTCTCTCTCTCTCTTTCTCTTTCTTTTTTTTTTTTTTTTTTTGGTTTGGTTTTTCGAGACAGGGTTTCTCTGTGTAGCCCTGGCTATCCTGGAACTCACTCTGTAGACCAGGCTAGCCTCGAACTCTTGAACTCAGAAATCCGCCTGCCTCTGCCTCCCAAGTGCTGGGATTAAAGGCGTATGCCACCATCGCCCGGCTGGAAAAGTCCCTTTCTCAAACCCTTAAAGAGTTACAAAGTTTATGCACTTCAGATGTATAAACAAATGGTTTGAGGGCAGAAAGGAATATTTCTCATGAAGCACTTTATTCTTTATAGGATGCCTCTAAAATATTAAGTTCTTTATTCTTGGTTTTATAGAACCAAGAACCAAGGGAGGACTAGTATCAGAAAACCTAAAAATGCCCCCAAATCAAATCAGACTTGCAAAAATGCTAAGAGTTACAAAGATTTCTTTTCAGGTTACACACCAGAGTCCAGGACTTTGGCAAGGTACCCACATTGTTTGACTCTGAGTCTGCACTTACATATAATAATTGTAAATTATAACTACAACTATAACTTATGTTCCATACTCATTAAGAAAATGCTACTTTCAATGATGTCCATTAACAATTTCTAGGGAATACATACAGAAGTTCTTATAAGCTTCTACACGTTAAGGTTTATTCCTTGATTAACCGGAAACTCAATTATCCATAGCAACTTGCTTCTAAAGCTTGTCTTAGTGGGAAGGTTTGAGTATATTGTGTATTGTATTCTTGATTTGGCCTGAGTATTGGCAGAGATACCCACTGCCTGCTTTATTATTGATGTTTGGTTTGTCAGTTGGTTTTGAGACCAGATCTTCTATAGTCTGGCCTCACCTGAACTTCTTGTTTAACCAAGTCTGGCCTTTGACTTCTGGTCTTCCTACCTCCAAATTCCTGAGTGTTAGGATTATAGACATGTCCCACCATTCCCAGATTCATGCCATTTGCTTTATCCAGATAATTTAAAATATTTCAACTAATATGTAAATGTTATGTTAGCTCAGATATGGAAAAACAGAAGGGGATTACCAATGCAGGCTATTAGTTTATACGCAGGTTTGGCTAAGAGCCTGTAGTGGTTACACGAGCTACCGTCTATTGATCATAATGGTGTTTACTGTCCCTTCTTTGCTTTTCCCCTAATATCTCATTTGTCATTCCAGGCACTTCGATATCCTTACTTCCAGATTGGACACCCACTGGGCATCATCACACAGGACTCAGGAAAACCACAGAAAGACGTCCAAGACAAGACAGGCCCACCTCCTTACATCAAACCAGCCCCTCCTGCCCAGGCCCCAACCAAGACACATACACTGATTTCTTCACGACCAAACCAAGCCCGTCAACCCCCTCAGCATTTTGTGTACCCCTACAAAGGCGACGCCTCTAGGACAGAGCAGCTGAGCCATGTTCAGGAGGGCAAGCCAAGCCCACCGTTCCTCCCATCCCTCCACAATAAGAATCTTCAGCCAGTAAGTGTCAAGTGTCTACACAGACACTTGTTTCTTCATCTCAGTTATTTTCTTCTGACTACAGATAGTGTGTGAAATATTTTCTTTTTCAGCGCGTAAGGTCATGTGAATTTATCCTCACAGTACTGTGGTTGTGGGAAGGCTCATGATCCGAGGTCTGATTTCAGTTTCTGCTTTCCATAACAGCACTATTCTGTATTAGCCCTCCGGCTGTTGCTCTAATAAAATACCACGACTAAGGCAACTTAGAGAGGAAGGAGTTTATTTGGGTTTATGGTTCCATTGGGTTAGAGCCTGCAAAGGCGTGGCGGCAGGAACAGGAGGCTGCGGGCTCACATCTTGACTGCAGACACCAAGCAGAGAGAGCACACAGGGAATGGGGCCTGGGTTTGGTTGGCAGAGCCCAGCTCCAGCGACATACTCTGCCAGCCAGGCCACACCTCCTAACTCTATCCAAACAGCGCCACCATGTGGAGCACACGTACTGAAGCATCCCTATGACAGACATTCTCATTCATACCACCACCTGCTCCTGCTAGGGAGCGGAGTAGCATTGACAAGTGGACTCTAGAGCCAGAGTTCTGCTCTCAGCAGCTTGGCAACCAAAAAGCAAGTTCTCTGGCTTCTCTGTTCCATATTATCTCGCCTGTTAAATAAAAACAATTATGTCTACCTAATATAATTATTTTGAGGACTGACTTAGTTAATACTTGAGAAGAATAGTACCTAGTATATCATATCATCAAAACATGAATAGTGCTAGTGTATTTATGTCAACTTGGCACAAGCTAGAGTTGTTTGAGAAGAGGGGGAAACACCCCCATTAGATTGGCCTGTGGCAAGCCTGTTGTGTATTTCTTAATTAGTGATTGATGTGGGAGTGCCCAGCTTACTGTAGGTGGTAAAACCCCAGGGCAGGTGATCCTGGGGTGTGTAAGAAAACAAGCTGAGCAAGACTTGGGGAGCAAGACAGTAGCCATGGCTTCTGCTTCAGTTCCTGCCTCTGGGTTCCTGCCCCGACTTCCCTCAGAGATGGACTGGAAGAGTAAGATGAAATAAGCCCCTTCCTCTTTATTTGCTTTTGGTCATGGTGTTTTCTCACAGCAATAGAAACCCTGACTAATACTTCATAAAACTCAGGAACTGCTGGGCATTATTACTGTTCATCCCTACAGAGTCAGTTTCTTTATCTATGGATGAACATCTTAATTTATCTCTCCCTCCCCTCTCAGACCAGTTTGTTCCTGATCGTGGGAGATCCTAATGCCTGGGACGATGTTTTGAAAATCCTAGAGCATGGGAAGTCATTCTCTCTGCAGACTGGTACACCTATTATTATGATGAATTGAAGTCAATGCTGGGCTGTTGTTAATCGAATGCAAATCCTTTTTCAGCTAGTTTTTAAATAAGCAGTGCACGATGCCAGAAGTATTAAGTTCTCTGGAGAATTACAAACACTGAGCTGTCTGATGTAGTTCTTTGTAGACCAGGCTGGCCTTGAACTCAGAGATCCACCTGTCTCTGCCTCCCAGGTGCTAGGATTAAAGGTATGTGCCACCACTGTCTGGCCCGCTAAGGCCTTTTTGTCAGGGTGTTCTATCACAAAAGCAAGAGAATAATAAGTCAGGATACTTTCATGGATCTTTCTTTTTTACATTCTTGTTTCATGTAACTTTGTAAAGTCTTGTTTACAAAAAATTGGTGCAGGTTAGAGACAGAAGTTGTGGGTCTGCATTTTCAGACTAATGGAGCCTGTAGGCTAGCACCATACTTCAATCCTTCTTACTGTAACTATGGAAATAATGATGGGAATAATTTCAGACTAGAAATTATTTATTGGTGGCTATACAAGGCTGTGGATTCCATTCCCCAGCATGTGTGCACGTACACACACACACCCCTACATACACACAGACACACACACAGACACCCCTACATATACATAGACACACACACAGACACAGACATATGCACAGACTATTGATAGATAAACCCTGTTAATGTTGCTTTTTCTTTTCCTTCTTCACCATTTGTATACACAGAAAATCCTAGCTGGCCTGGAACAGAAAAATAGTGAAATCAAGCCAAAGAGCAGGAGAAGATGGGGTCTTATTTCCAGGTCAACAAAGGGTTCTGATGATTGGGCCGACTTGGATGACTTAGATTTCAGTCCCTCTCTTACCAGGATAGATGTGAAAAACAAGAAGAGACAGAGTGACGACACCCTCTGCAGGCAAGTGTGCTGTCGACAGACGGCAAGTGTCCCATGAGTAGGCTGTCTTGGATCTGTGTCTCCTCTTCCCTCCTGACTTAAACCACATTCTCTTGATACAGGTTTGAGAGTGTTTTGGACCTGAAGCCATCTGAGCCGGTGGGTACAGGAACCAGTGTCTCCACCCAGGCTTCCTCCCAGAGGAGAGACACTCCGACCCTGCAGTCCGCAGCAAAGCAGCACTACTTGAAACACTCTCGCTATTTGCCTGGTAACAGAAAGGGTACAATGGCCTCAATGACCAATAACCAATCTCGCCTCTGGGATCACGTGTAAACGTGATGTGTAAATATGCCCTGTTCTGGAGGACGAGTGCTTCCATGTTGACTCTTGTGCCCTCCTTAGTCCACAGTATAGACCACATCATATAACTCATGCAGAGCTGAAACCCTGTAAGAGCCATCAGCCATTGCTCATGAGAGGAAATCCAAATTTCTTAGAAGCCGTAGGCATGCCTCACACTGTATGCTGTATCGCCTCTGTGGTTTAGTGTGCTCAGCACACACCGGCCTCGGAGTTGGTGAGGACATCATAGAATACTCGAGCCTTGCATTTTTATTTTACATAGGCATCCTGAGATGAGAGATAGTGTAGGGAACGTGAGCCGAGCTTCTGAAGGTGGGTGGCTTGGCGAGAACCGGACAGTGTGCCTGGAGCATGTCTTTCTCTCTGCTACTCAGGGAACCAGGAGAGGAGTTGAGTTGTACATCCTAGGCAGTACTGTAGATACTGAATTTTGTATTTCGTAAGTACCATAGACATTGAATGTATTTTGGTAAGTGCCCAAGCCTCTCTCCGGACTTCAGATCCCAACCTCACACCATTATCTGATCATAATTAACTCAACAGTCTCTGTATCAAGCAGGCACTCGAAGCTAAGCACTGAGAACTTTATGATGATGCACAGACACATGCACGCACACACGCGCGCGCGCACACACACACACACACACACACACACGCACGCGAGTACACACTCACCCTGCCTTCCAGAATTGCACAGCGCCACATAGCTCCTTCACCTTCACAGCCTCACGGAGGCATTATGGAACTAACCTGCAGGTGAAGGTGAGTGGCGCTCACGGGCTCATGGTGAGACTTTGGCACTCAGTCTCCATCACAGAGGTGACACACTGGTCAGGAAAGATTCCTCTGAGCAATTGACTGGGCACCAAAAAGTAAGAAAGAACCAAATGCAGAAACCAAGAGGCGAGCACACCAGGCCACAGAGAGAAAGCAAGCACCAGGGCCTAGAAGCAGGAAAGGCTTAGTTAGCTGTGAGAGGAACAGTGGCCAGCCAGTGTGTGCAGGGCTTAGCAGAGGGAGGAAGGCCTGGGTATGTGGCCTGGGCTATCTGTGGAGACCTTAACTGGATTCCATTTTTTTGTTGTTGGTTTTTGTTTTGGCGTGGGTTTTTTGTTGTTTTATGGACTTAGCCTCACCATATAGCCTTGGCTGTACTGGAACTCACCATATAGACCAGGCTGGCCTTGAACTTACAGAGATCCTTACAGACAGCTTCCTGAGTATTGAGATTAAAGTTGTGTACCACTTCACTTTGCTGAATTTCAATTTTTTTAAGATAGGGAAAATCCTTGAAGGTTCTTAACTGGAGTTGATGAGCCTACAGTTAGGGTCCAGCATCCTATGGCTGTCATCTGGGTAAGAAAAGGGGAAGCTAGTCTAGAAGTACATTCTGGAGTAAAGCCTCCAGATGCATTAGATGCTTCTCTTGAGGTTGGGAGTATGATAGGTCCAGGCAGGCTATCAGGGTCTTGACATCTCTTAGAAGTCTGTAGTGATGGTTCACATGGTGACAAATGTGGAGGGATCCAGGCCTGAGGGAACTACAGAATCCTCTCCATCGCAGCTGAGTGGGGAGGATGAACAGACTGTGTAAGCTTCCGTTCTACAGAACAGCTGTGCAGCCTGGCTTTGGCAGGAGCATGGAGCATAGTAAACGTTGATCTTGACCGCTTCATGGCTTCAATGTGCTGTCCTGGGTGGGTGGCCGTGCATGTGAAGGAGCAGCGTTAATGAGGCTTGTACGCCCAATGATGTCATCAGCTCATGGTGAGGCGATCCAGGCCATGAGAGAAGGTGGAACCTCAGAAAACAGATACAAAAAGAAGCCAGGGGCTACAGAGCTGTAGCATGGGGTATCGGTGAGGACTGGAGAGAACCTAAGTGTCACTGGTAAGTGTTGCTAAGTAGAGGGAGGAGTAGAATGTTTAGGAGTCCCGAGGGAGTCCTCCTGAGGGAGGGTACTGGAAAGGCAAGACATGGACAGATCTGTTAGCTGAAGCATAAGAAAACCTCCCAGACTACCCACAAATGAGACAATTTGTTCCACCCAAAGATGGCCTCTTCCTTTTGTATCTGTCAGGTTTCTGTATTTTTGGGTTTGCTGGTTTGTTTGTTTGTTTGTTTGTTTGTTTTAACCACAGAAATTTTTTTGTGTTCTGTATTACTTTCATTTTTGAACTTTGGTATAGATTTATTTTATATTTCAAATAAACTTTACTATGTCTGACTAAGATATTTCTAATGCCACAGGCTATACGTAAATAGTAAGAAATGTACTGGGGTGACTGTAAGCATGTGTCTTAGTCACTGTTCTGTTGCTATGAAGAGATATCATAACCAAGGCAACTCTTATAAAGGAAACATTTAATTGGAACTGACTTACAGTTTCAGAGGTCCAGTCCACCATCAACATGGAGGAAGTATAGTGGTATACAGGCAGACACGGTGCTGGAGAAGGACCTGGAAGTTCTACATCCAAATCCACCAACAGCTGGAAGAGAGAGACACTGGGCCTGGCTTGAGCGTTTGAAACCTCAAAGCCCACCCCCAGTGCCACACTTCCTCCAACAAGGCCACACCTCCTGATCCGTCTCAAGTAGCTCCACTCCCTAGTGACCAAACATTCAAATCCATGAGCCTGTGGGGGCCATTGCTGTCCAAACCAGCACAGCAAGGGTGCAGTGAGACCACCAAACTGGACCACTCCATGAGCGAAAGGAATGGTTTATTTGGGGAAATTCAGAGTTGACATGGCTATCTCTTGAAGGTCAGAGAGTAACAAAAGGTGTAAAAGCTTTACCGGTTTTAAAGGAAGAGGGTAGCTACAGGGTTGGGGTGGGAGTGGGGGTGGGGGTGGGGGTGGGAACCAGTCTGGGAAGTTTAGACTGTTTTGCAGGTATGTGTTAATAGATGCTGCATTGTGATGCTGTCTGCTGCAGTGGGGATAAGGGAAACTGTGGCTCTTCCTAGCTTACAGAAACCCACGTCACAAGTTCTGCAGGAATGCTTGTTTAGAGCTTTTGTATATCCACCCACAACCCTTCTGTTTACCCTGTCAGAGTCCGGCCTGAGCTGAGCCCAGAATGTCATTTACAACCTTGTCAGTGGCACTGCTGCTGGGAGTGGGGGAGGGGTGGATATGCTTTGGACCTAACAGTGACAAAGTAAAGTGTCCACTATGTCATGGAGTTACCATTAATTGTTCTTATGGCAAGAACAGCAAAAAATCTACTAATTTAGAAAAGATGTCATATGTAGCACAGTCATGTTGCCTGTGGTTCTTAGGTGATAAGACTGTCAGGGTCTCTGCGCAGACTCACAGATTGCTCTCCGTTCTCTGACACACCCTCACGTCTTCTCCATTTTGTCCCTGCACACCTGGTAACAACTGTTGCCTTGGGTTTTGGGGGTTTTGATGTTTTGTTTTGAATTATCTCTCTGTATTTGTTTTATAATCTCTGTATATCTGAATTTTTAAGAAAAAAAAAATCCCATGTATAAGGATGGAGAGATTGCTCAGTAAGGCTAGGCTCAAAACCAAAGATAGACTCCACATATGAGTGAAATAGTGTAATTGTTTTCTTTGTGTGTTACTAAATTTCCCTTGGCTAGAGTCCATATCAGGCAGATGCTGAGACCCTGTTCTCTTTATGACTGGTTAATGTTCTTTTGTGTAGATGTGCCATTGCTTCTGTCTGTCTGGTTGATTTTGTATTTTAAACTCATTTCTTCTCCTCTAGGAATAAATATAAGAAATGGCATGCTCCCAAATCCAGGCAAGGACTTTCTTCCGTCAAATTCATGGTCCAGTTCTGGAAAATCTTCAGGAACTGTATCAGTAGTGAGCAAAATAACTTCAGGCAAGTAACAGTGATTAACTCCCGAGTGACCAGAGGCAAATTCTGATGCTGTGGGGTTGGAGAAAGTTCCCTAGAGAACTATGGGATGAGGCCCTTCAGTCTGAGACACAGGCTTCTCTTCAGTTTCTCTGCTCTTCTCCCCCTTTCTTACCAGCAGCCCTAGGGGGTTCAGCCAGCTCCTGCTAAGGTTCTGTCCTCAGGGGGGTGGGGGAGTTGAGCAGTTCTCCCTGACCCAGGAGGAAGCCAAAAACAAGTTTACAGACTTACTGAGTCTAACCTCTGATGCCCTGGTGTGCTTTGGACACCTGGCTCCTGAAGTCACATCTTCTGTGCTCCAGCTGGACTTTCTGACTGGTGAACCTACCCTGCACATAGCATCAGAGTCTCTTCTGGTTGGAAAGTGGACAGATTGTCAGGCCCTCCCTGCTGTTTTTTAAATAAAGTCCTCCAAAATGGTTAGGCAGGTAGACAGTTTCCCTGTGCTGTTTGCCTGGCTGAGTGCTCTGCCATAGCACCTAGAACGCCCCTAACCCTCGCTGCCCCTCATCTCCTTCTTCCATTAGGGTTCATGTAGGAATACCATGCCCAGGTACCCATCATGCCACCTAAGAACACACTTAAGCCTCAGAGTCTAGCTAAGCTTCCTGACCTCACCCCACACACACCAGGCCTAATTAGATGTTAAGTTTTCCAATGAAATTCAGTGTTTTGCATATTTTAAAGAATAAAGTGTGTAGCAAGTATATGTATGGCTATATTGTGCCATGACTGGTTACTATACTGGATCACTGTACTGGATTATCTGTTACTATGTTGGACCACTATTCATTCCTTGCTTTCTGACCCCGTGAATGGCTGTTTGTAGTTTGTTCATCAGGAGGGGCCAGGGTGGACATGACTGTATCTGTTTCCCTGCACACAGCCACCAGGCCCTCGGCTAGAATCAGCATTTTAGGTTAAGGATCTGCCCATCTCGGGCTTTATAGATGTTGCTTCAGCTGGATGTAGTTAGTGCCTCATCATTGTGACACTTGGCACCCAAGGCTAAAGTGAATCTTGATCTGTCATAAAATGCTGTCCTGTGTCTAAACTTGTATGTCTTAAGAATGAAGTTTGTTCCTTGTGTCTATTGATAATTTTTTTCCTGAGGGTGATAGAGTGTTTGTTCAAATTCTCCTCTCATTTTTCTTCCTGTCTCCTTGCTAACCAGTATAGGACAGTGCATTCTGGGACATTTTCCCACTATCCCCTAAGCAGTTATCAAATGCCTTTTTTGCTGTCAAGACAATGCAGCTGTACATTAATGCTTCCTCACAGGTGGAACTTTGTTTAGTGGTCAGTAATACCATTCTCCATTGCCCTTGTGTGCCTTTAAGTTTAGGCTTGTCCATGTGTCTTTGTTAATAACTATAACATAGTTATATATTATTCACAAGTTATACCATTAACCTCCTAGAATACAAAGGCCAAAGGGTAGTATGCAGTCTGCCCTTAGCACACTTTCAAGTGGAAGTGATTTAAACAAGCTTTGCCTGGTGGCACATACCTATAATCCCAGCACTCAGGAGGCTAGCACACTGCCCATCTGAGGTCAGCCTGGGCTCTGTAGTGAAATTGCCTTAGAAAAAAAAAGAAAGCAGGGAAAAGCAAAAAGGGAAGATGGCAGTTAGACATATAAAGTGACCTTTTAGGACATTTTTGTTGGGGCCAGTGAGATCAAGTAAAGGTCCTTACTGGGCAAGTCTGGAGACTCAGTTCCATGAACCATGAAAAGGTGGAGGGAAAGAACTGACCCACAGGTGTCTGCTAACACCACATGTGTGTCGTGACACTCCCACACATCATACAAACACAATGAAAATAAATTTTAAAGTAACTTTATGAATAGTTAGTTTTTCTAGTTATCAACAGGATAGTTAGTGTTTATAGCATGTAAATAAATCATTAGGATTAACCCTACATATGATCTGTAAGCGAATCTGCTAAGTGAATTACAGTCAGCTGTATTTCAGAATTTGTGTACACTGAGATGGAAGAATATTCCATAAGATGGAGTAGAAAAAAAAGTTTCAGAACAGCTAAACCAATTCTTGTGGAAAAGCACAGGAACTATCAACTATGTCCCTTGCTTAGTTTAACAGCCTCCCATTTAGTTGCTGCCCATGGAAAGGCATTTCCTTTGCCTGTGGTGGCCTTTCTGACTGTGGTATGGTGGCATGGCTTCTCAAAGCTCTACTCAGTCTCCTTTTTCCCTCAGAAGTAAAACCGTACTTTCCTGAACTCTTGGTGCCGTGGGCATGTCTTTGTAGTAATGAGCTTTCCTTTCCTCCCCTCAGTTGGCTCAGGCTCTACGAGCTCTAGTGGACTGACTGGAAGCTACATCCCTTCCTTTCTGAAAAAGGAAATCGGTTCTGTTATGCAGAGGGTACAGCTGGCACCCCTCGCAGCTCCTTCCCCCGGTGAGTTCATATCCTCTGTAAGTTAGTGCAATAGTTCCTGAGCTGCTCTGTGGCGGGAGCAGCATTTGCAGACAGAGTCCGGCAGCACTCTGTAGAAGGTGTGAGTGAATAGTGTATAAACATATTCTAAGTCTGATGTGCATAAATGCTAAGGAGAAAAAAACCAAAGCAGGCAAAAAGTGGGGACTTGGGGACTGAAGCCCAAGGAGCCAAAGAAAGTTCACTACAAAGGAGACAGTAAAAGTGGGGAGGAAGTTAGTGGGCAAGCCCTCAGGCACCGTGAATGTAGCAGATAAGGCCTAGGAAATTCAGGAAACAGTGAAGAGGCCAAAATGCAGGGTGCATAGGGGCAAGAAAGAGACTTGGGGTCGCTACAGATGATAGAGTCTTCCCACAGATCTCTCCCTGCCTGCAGGCAGGGAGACAGGGAAGGAGGTAATCGGCACACGTGCGTGCACACACACACAGACACACACACCCCTTGTCGGTCCATTGCAGACATTTGTCCCTGTGCTGGCCTTCCTGCACTTGGCTTGGGTGCCACTCAGCATTTCTCTTCCATTGCAGGCTACTCTTCCCTCAAGGCCGTGAGACCTCACCCAGGGAGGCCTTTCTTTCACACCCAGCCCAGGAGCACGCCTGGCTTGATTCCACGACCTCCAGCTGCGCAGCCTGTGCACGGCAGGATAGACTGGTCTTCCAAGTACCCATCTCGGCGGTGACTGTCCCAGCCACGGGCCATGCTCCTCAGCTGACTGACTCCGTTGTACCCGCACAACCACAAGGCTGTGTAAAAGCACCCACATTTACAGCTGTTCTGAACTAATGCATTTTAATATTTCTTTTAAATTTTTTTTAAAAATATTGATTTGAATGCAATACCCTCTTTTTGTATAAAATTATTTTATTCTAAAACTGGGTCTCATTATTTTCTTAAACAACAGCATTTTGTATACATGGATTATGTTTTAGCATTTTATACAATCAACTTTGTAATGAACTTTTTAAGGATTTAAGTGATTTTTTTTGTTCCTTGTTCCATGTAATATTTTATACAGATTTTGAAATATGTAATTATATTGATGCAGTATTGTGACAGGGTGCATTTTAAGGCAGTGGGATATGGGATTATTTACTCTACATATTTGAATTTTATGGAGTGGCCATGTTTAAATGTGGCCATTTGGTCTTTTAGGCTTTCTCAGACTGATCTTAGTAAGGCGGCCCACTCACTGCTTTTCTTGACAGCCTGTCTGGTTGTCCTGGGGACAGAAGTTGTCTTGTTTTTTTGAGACAGGGTCTTGTGTAGCCCAGACTGGCCTCCCATTTACTATGTATCTGAGGACAGCTTTGAACTCCAGATCTTCCTGTGTCTACCTTCCTGAGTGCTGGGGTCGCAGGTGTGTACACCATGCTTGGTTTTACCCCTGGGCTTTGTACAAACCTCCCAGCCCTGATCCTATCTTTGATGCGATTATCTTTCATACAACTTTTCTGTCCTAAACTGTCACTTTATTTAAATACATTTCACTTTATTTTTGCCCCCCAAACAAAGAACTCTTCATAACTAGTTTGTGAAATTTTATTACAATCATAAATACAGTTGCAAATATCCAGATAAACCTAAGCATAGTCGTGTAAGATTTCTACATTTTTGTTGCTTTGTATTGGTTGAAATTCCTGCTGGCCTCCAGCTTCACCAGCCCACACCTAGGGGTGGGGATGAAGGGACTGAGCAGGGACAGCCAGCTTGGAGACGGCAGGAGCTGTGGTCACCTGTTGTTCAGGTGAGCTTTTTTTGTTCTTGGGGTCTGCCAGCCAGGACCTGCTTACCCACAGCACCACCAGCTAGCCTCCCTCAGGCCCAGCTTACCCACAGCAGACTAGTACTTAGCTAAAACTCAGCTGAGCCACAGAGGCAGGGTGGGGAGCTTGCAGCCCATTGCAGGTGCCTCGACCTGTACCCCTGTAGCCAGAGAGGAGCCTCCCTCCTGCCCCCACAGTCCATACTTCTTTCCATTTTTAAAAAATCCAGGCTAGAGAGATGATTCGACCACTCCAGTTCCAAGGGATCCAACGTCCTCTTCTGGCCTCTGGGTACCTGCACTCATGTGCACATAGCCGCCCACTGGCAACGAACACATACATGTAAAATCTTTATAAAAGTCTAATTGTTAAAAATCCCTTAAGAGGGAAGCTTTCTTATGTCCAAAGTACCTTTTTTGTTATTTTTGTTACGATTTTTCATTGTTTTAATGTAAAATGTTCTTAACATATGTTAGTATAAGCAATTAAGCTTACGTCCCTGCCAAGAAGAATGACCCAAAGAGCCAAGTGTCTTTCTGTGTAGCCTGGCTGTCCTGGAACTCACTCTGTAGACCAGACTGACCTCGAACTTAGAGATCTCTCTGCCTCTGCCTACCAAGTGCTGGGATTAAAGCCGTGTGTCACCACACCCAGTGACTTTTTTCGTTTTTTAAACTGAGAGTAAAGATTGTGTTAGCTGAGTTTTCCACCCCTGACTAGGAGCAGCTCATAAACTATCCAGGCCAACGTCTTATGACGATTTAGTAGTGGGAAGGATTGAGGGGAGGGGATTTAAACTTACCTAAGAAGTCACAATTACCAGGGTGTTATGTCCAGACTGTGCCACATCTCACCCCCACCTCGGGTGGTATCTTCTGAGCTTAAGACCTCTGTTGGACAAAGGCTGTTCCATTGAGAGGAATGTTTACAGCAATTCTGCAAATAACAAAGCTAGTCTGGAGACGGAAGCATGCCGAGGATACCCTTTCTTCTGTCTCCGCCTCCACTCCTGACTACAGGCAAAAGGAAGGGTCACCGCCTCCAGTGCAGTAGCAAACCTCACCGGTAGATCCACTCACATGCCCCCAGGGCCCAAAGGATGTTTTTGTTACAGTTTGCAAATTCAGCAAAGCAAACCATATGAAACGTTCATTTTTGTAGATAAAAATGGTAAGGTAAGGTGAATTCCTAATAAGTTAGTAAATGATTGCTTTGGTGTATTAACAATGACTTCCAAAGGGCTCTGCCCTAAAATCAGAGAGCAATTTATGCTCTGGAGAATCTGAAGCAAAAAGTACACTTGATGGTGCACTTTGATTCTGAAGGGCATGGAGAAAGCACATCACAGGCATGGGCTTGAGAGGGAATGGTTCCCTGTTAAGCTAGCAGCAAAACCTTAGAAAATGTATATGCAAGCACAACTTGAAAGCGTTCGTTTCTGTATTATATTCTAAACCAACAAAATGCGTGTTTGGAGATGAGTTCTTTACTGTGAGGTTAATATTTATTTTCCTTTTTTTTTGTGTTATGTATAAAAAGTAAATCTCATCCTGCTCGGCTAGCTGGAAAGCTGCCTATAAGTTGTAGATACCATTAAGATATAGAAATAAATCTTTAACACCTGTGGATTCTTTGTCATCTAGCCAGTGTTAACTAAGGTCGTCATGTTCTTTTTTAAATTGAAAAAATTCCAGCTACCCCGCTGTTTGATGCTATGAAATTGTTTTCCTTCATGTTCTGTGGACCCTACCCTTCACTTCCCTTCCTTGACTAACAAACAGCTTCCCTTGGCAAGTAACCATAAAAGTTTACATGAAAGCAGCAGCTAGGTAGCTGAGCAAACCGGATCACTGAAAATTCAAATTCTAAAGAACTGGCAAAAACCTCAGAAGTACTTTTCCCTCATCAAAATGGGTAAAGGGGAAATTGTTTGCAAGCTACGTAGTATAGACAGAAATAGCTCTTTGTAAACAGTGATAGTCGAATTTCCCTGTTGTATGTTTTAGCTACTGTGGAATTATGAAATGGAAAACAAAATGCTGACAGGAGTGATGGGTTAGAAGGCACCTAGCCATGCCTGTACCTCATTTACAATCACAAAGCTTTGGAGGCCTGGAGAGTGGTCCAGAGGTTAAGAGCACCAGGTGCTCTTCCAGAGGACTGAGGTTCAATTCCCAGCACCAAGGAGGCAGCTCACAACCCTTTATAACTACAGTTCCAAGGAATTTGCCCTCTTCTGAGGGCATCAGGCATGCATGTGGTGCACAGATATGAATGGAGACAAAACCTCCTTAGAGATAAAACTTAAATTATATTGCATCAGATGAAATAAAGAAGATTTATTATTAAAAACAATATCAAAACAGCTTTCTGGCCAGTCAGGACCTGTTTTGCTGGCGTGGATATGCTGAGGTACCAGGGGTTGCCTCACAGAGACAAGGGAAACTATGTTGCATAACAGCTGCTGCTAGTAGGACTGTTTTCTTTACAATAAGTCCTATTACCGAGTGTAGAAAACTGATCCTGAAACAATGTTTCAGTCACAGTGCTTGTCTAAGGACCACATACAACTAAAACAGTGACACTGTCATGTTCCGGAATTATTAAGTCCTGAATATGTTTTTTTTTGTTTTTCGAAACAGGGTTTCTCTGTGTAGTTCTGGCTGTCCTGGAACTCACTCTGTAGACCAGGCTGGCCTCGAACTCAGAAATCCGCCTGCCTCTGCCTCCCAAGTGCTGGGATTAAAGGCGTGCGCCACCACTGCCCGGCTATGTTCCGGAATTATTAAGACCTGAATATACAAAGGCAAAACATGTCAAACACTCATTTCCCTTTCAGTTTCAAGTGTAAATACGGTTGGAGCTAATGGGCACCATATTTTCCTAGGAAGTCATATTTCCATAACATCAAGCTGTTGTCTTGTGCCATTGTGTTGGGAATGGTGGGGCAGGTGACACAGGTGCTTTCAACTCACTATATGACCAGAAGCAATATGTTTCTAAGAAAACATTTGACATACTCATTGCTTTATGTTGTTCTAAGCAAATGTTTGTTTAGTATTTTTTTACAATTGTTTTTTACAATTTCCAAACTAATGTACTGTATGTTTGTATAATTTATTTGTGATGACCTGCTCGTGTAAATTATCAAGACAAAATAGGGGTTCGTATCATCTTAACTGGTGTTGGGTTTTCTTTAAACATTGATAAACGTGACTTGAACACCACCTGGACAAAGCCTTTGGAGCCCTCACAGCTCAGTACAGAATGCAGTTCAGTTACACTGTCTTGATTCCAAAGCAAACTTCCCATCATTAGAAGTCAAAGCACAGAGGTTAAAGAGGTACCCTTCTGAAATACAATCTTACTTTTTTGAATGATTTATCCTGAGATGTTTGAGGATGTCAATACTATAGATGGAAACTTCTGCTCCAAATAAAATTACAACTCAAAAAACATTGACTAGAATTTTTTTCTTTTGTACCTTTCACTAAATGGTACCTTTAAGATTAAGAAAAAACTGCTGTTACTGTAAGAGCACTGTCTGTGACTCTCTAGCTAGTCTTCTTTCATTAATTAATTCCTTTGTTACTGTATCTATAATGCCTCCTTAGTAATCTATTTTGTCTGCATTCACCTCAGTAGAATTGGGAACATAC
Organism: Grammomys surdaster; assembly: GCF_004785775.1. Taxonomy (NCBI): domain Eukaryota; kingdom Metazoa; phylum Chordata; class Mammalia; order Rodentia; family Muridae; genus Grammomys; species Grammomys surdaster. The sequence continues at coordinate 4,986,519 of NW_021604676.1, forward strand.
GCTTAGGGCAGCGGAACAAGTAAGTTTTTTTTTTTTTCCAGAATTAAGCGAACTACATGACCAGAGATATTTTTAAAAGAGGAGCTTTCTTTTAAACTGTTTTAACTATTTCTTGTTCCTGTTTTCAATGTGCTTAGTTAATCAGTTTTTTTTTCAAACCACATTCATCTACAGTTGGTCTTTAAAGAAACTCATAGTTCACAGAGTACTGGCAGTATATTCCAGGATATTCATGTTCTGTGTACTCTTTAACTCATTGAAGATCTGCCAGTTCAAGTATTAACAAGTTAGAGACTGTCTTTTAAGCAGCTCAACTTCTCTGAGAATGTCTCTCACCAGGCTTTACTGCTCATATATGTTTTGCAAGGAAAGGGCTTAGTGTATCTGGTTGGTTTCAGGGACTTCCTTAAACCTTTGAGTTGTTTACTTCCTGAATCAATGGGCTTCTTTATAGGATAGAATGCTTTCCCTTTAACATCCTGTCTTAAGGAGTTGAAAGATGTAAGGTTCTATCTCGGAGGAAATTACTATAAAACAAAAGTATAAGCAAAACTAAAACGATGTTTCTTTCATAGTCCAAGGAATGACACTCCCAGACCCTAGGCTTAAGTCTATATGAGATGTTATTTACACAATTATTTCTCACTAAGAACTTTTTTCTTGCTTAAAAAAAAGAAAAAAAAATGCTACCCAGATTTAGGTTGTTATGACTTGAGCTCAGTTCACTACACAACTGACAGTGCCAGCGCCGCAGTGACAGTACTGAGCTCAGGTGTAGGCCTGGGGGATTAAAGAAAGACACAGACTCGGGTCATTCGTTATGAGAGAATGCCAAAACTTTTACTGAGCAGGTTCAATATATACACCAAGTCAGGGAAGAAAAAACACAAACAGGAACTCAACTGGGGGGCAATTGTCAAGTGTAAATACCCTGCCTGGGACACCATGTCTACATCAGGATGTTTTGTTACTTGGTAGACAGCAGCACACGGAAAGTCTCAGCCAGGGCATGGCAGCCCTTTGGAGTCCTACAGGTCCCCTGTTATTATTTTATAGGCGAATAGCATCTGTCTTAGGTCACCTTCCATCAATAATACCAATTACCCATCATTGGGAATCCCTGCCAACTTCAGGGCCTCTATCTTAGGTAGGTAAGGACTGCAAAGGAGGACTAACTATTCTCGGTAAAGGCTGAGCCAAACCTGGGCAAAAGGGTTCCCTCATGCTAGCAACACAAACACCTGCTTAGTAATTGCCTGGGACTGGGACTGGATCTGCTATCTGTGAAAGTGGCAAAGAAATATCAATCCCACTGTGGCTTTTCCAGTAGTCTTGTTGGTGGAAACTATTACCAGCCAAGTTGAGCTACTTATCCCCATTGACATCAGAACTGGGGGGTTCTTCACAAAGCTCCAGTAGATCTCTGCCTGGGCGAGTGACAGGGCGTACACAATGCTCAGGAGTCCAAACAGAACTTTCAGTATCTTTAGGAAAAACACAAACAGAACCTCTCACCCTGACTAACACAGGGTCAGGGCCTTTCCACACACTTGATGACAATTCTTTCCATTTCACTAAGCTCAGTGCCTTCTGGGCTCGTTTCCAATGTCTGTCTGCTCCAGACAATGCATCCTTATCCACTAATAAAAAATTTAAAATATATAAAATAAAGGATAATCTTGCATGAGGTGAAGTAAACTCCTGTAGTGAGAGATATTTGAATCTCCAACCTGAATAGAACCGGTGAATGAAAACACAACTCAATAATTATGAATATATTCTGTAAGGCTAGATTGGGCAGATACCCCTACACTACTCTGTTCCCCAGCTAGGAGACTCTTATAACTTGAGGGTTTTCCAGACCCTGCATCTGTCCTTCTACCTCTTGCTTCTCAGTCGTCCTCCTCCATCCTCCTCCCTCATCCTCTCTCTCCTCCCTTCTCCCCAGTCGTCCTCTCTCTCTTCTCTCCCCAGTGGTCAAAATCTCCGTCGTCTTTCTCCTCCATTGTCTTCCTCCAGTCAACCTCCAGTCCTCCCCTCTGCTCTCTTCCCACCAACCTTTATATCTCCACCTCTTCTTCCTCTGCCCAATCACTGGCTACAACCTTTATTTTACAAATTAAGATGGACAGAAGGTTCACTAGAAATCACCTGTGTAATGGCTTACACCTCCTCTGCAGCCTTTCACAGGAAAGGGGAATTAGTATCAAAATATAAGGCCGGGGCTATCCACAACAAACTCCCCTTTTTTTGTTTTTTCAAGATAATTTTTCAAAGTTAAATGTGCTCTTAGCCTGACCTTGTGGATTATAAGGAACCCCAGTCTTATGGGTAATATTATATTCATCACAAAATTTATTAAAGGACACACTACCACAGGCTGGGCCATTATCAGTCTTTATTTGGCAGGGAACCCCAAAATAGGCAAATGTCTGCAGACAATGATTCTTAACATCTTTTTTTTCCCACTGTGAGCTGAGGCAAAAATCATACCAGAAAAGGTATCAATGGTAACATGAACAAACTTTCTTCTCCTTTATATCTTTTTCTAGACATCCATTCTTCCCTATACTTCACAAGTATATAAGCAAAAAACATTGATGTACTTTTGGGGTCTTTTAGATAGGCCCACCAGAGGGGTACCCTGTTGATATCAGGCTGGAACCTGGTGACATCACATCTAGGTGACCTCTACATCATTGCTAAGGCAACCACCATACACTCCCAGAATCCACCTGACTACCTCACCTTAAACTGGGAGAGGCTATGTCACCGCCCATATAAAACAGGCAGAACTCCCTGACCTTGCTCTCTTTCTCCGCCATCTTCTCCCATTTCTCCCCCCACCACCACCTTTGCCCTATCTCCTGAATAAACCACCCCCCTCCTTGGAACTGTTTGGTCTGGTGTTGTCTGTTCTAAGCTGCACACCGGAGTCTAACACTGGTGCGTATTCTGTCTAAACTCCACTTCCACAGTTGCCTGGTAACAACTAGGTATGCTCCTCTTCAGAGTTACCTGGAAACAGCCAGGTAGGCCTGCCCACTATAAAAGGGGCTGCTTACCCCCTCCTCACTCTCTTACTCTCTTGCCTGTAGCTTCTCTCTGTCCTCTCGCCCCTCCCCGCTTCCCTTCTCCCTCTCTCCACGTGGTCATGGCCGGTCTCTGCTCCTCTACTTCTCTCTCTCTCTCTCTCTCTCTCTCTCTCTCTCTCTCTCTCTCTCTCTCTCTCTCTG
>NW_021604676.1:4990154-5027712 GCF_004785775.1 Grammomys surdaster
TCCCTCTCCCTCTCCCTCTCCCTCTCCCTCTGCCTCTACTACCCTCCTGGCTCCCTTCCCCATGCCCTGAATAAACTCTATTCTATGCTATACCGGTGTGGGACTGGTCCTGGCATGGGCCTGCTGAGACATCCCCTTCCCCCATACCCCTCCACACACCCATGGAACATCATACCCCAACTGCCACACTCAATGCTCCCAACACTTGAAAGAAACAAAGTCAGTCACCATCCCAATTCCTGATGACATTTAAGGTAACCTCTGACAAGAACAGGAGGTAGAAATTAACTAGGCAGGTTAGGATAATAAGACCTCAAATAAAAATAACCAGTTTCTTTCTTGGCTAAGAGCCAGAAATGAAAGACTGGTGAGGCAGCTGAGTGGTTTGGAGCATTTTTACTCTTACAGAGGACCAGGGTTCTGTTCTTGGCAACACTATGGTGGTTTTTAACCACCAGGAACTCCAGTTTCAGGAGATCCAACTCTTCTAAGCTCCTCGGGTATCAGGTACACATGTGGTGCACAAACATAAAAATAAAAATTTTTAAATGCAATAAAAAATAAAAGCCAAAAATTACATTGGAGCTTCTTGACAGCCTTGCCCTTGCCAGAGACCAGATGTGCCAGACGTGTTAACGAGGGCACTGATCCCTGATCTGGCTCATAAACAATTTTTAGTTAGGGTTACCTTTTGAGAGAGATGGATATTAGTGTGGAGTAATAAACGTGTATTAAGATAAAATTCCTTCTGATGAAGAAAATAGAACATAACATTCTATTTGGGCCAAGTCAATCACTCAGAAAAAGAACTTTTCTAGGGAGTTTTCTGTAAGCCATGCTAACAAGGCAGAACAATTAATTAGCCTTACAATGTCAAATCAAAATGTCAATCTACAGGGCCACCAATCTACCTGCTTTTCTAAATTATACAGAAAAGTGTGAGTTGTTCTATCTCTTTTTCTCTCTCTCTTTTCTAATCTAATAATGCTTTCCATAATGCTTTGGGCTTCCCCAGAATTTTGGGTCTACTTACTCTTTCTCTGAAGGTTTTTCTCCCACCATGAAGCCGCTTGTCTATGCTAGACTAAATGGGATGGCTTTCTTCACTACCTCCTCCATTCTCCTCCTCCCAGAGCTTAGAGTTACAGCTTACCTGTCCTGGGCATTTGCCTTTTCAAGTGCAGTAGCATTGTCTTAATAACATTTTAAAAATTAATAAATTTGAGGGCTGGAGAGATGGCTCAGAGTTAAAAGCATTGATTGCTCTTCCAGAGGTCCTGAGTTCAATTCCCAGCAAGCACATGGTGGCTCACAATCATCTGTAATGGGTTCCAATGTCCTCTTCTGGTGTGTCTGAAGACAGTGGCAGTGTATTCATATACATATAATAAACCTTTAAAAAAAAAATAAATTTAAGCAGGGATTGGTCGTGGCTCATGCCCTTATTTCCACGCCATTTGAAAGGCAGAGGTAGGCAGATCTTTTCAAGGCTATCCTGGTCTACAGAGAAAGTCCCAGAAGAGCCAGGGCCATACAGAGAAACCCTATCTAAACAAACAAACAAACAAACAAACAATAAATAAATAAATAAATAAATAAATAAATATTTAAAAAAAAGAAATGAAAAATAGGGGTTACAAAACTGTTCCCAGTCACAACTGCTTGTCACAACCTGCACTCATATTCACACACACTTTTTAAAATATATTTTTGACATTTACCTATATTATAAATATTGTATTTCTATATATTATTATATTTTAACATATTATATTATTTTTATTTTATTTTATTTTATATATTATTGACGTATTCATATATATTTGTATACATATTACCATAATATGTTTTATTTTTTTTTTTTTTTTTAAAGAAAAACAATCACAAAAGAAAGGCAGACTGCCACATGCAGCGCCTCATTTGGATGTGTCTGGAGTCTTGGAAGCTTGACTACCCTACGTTCTCCTACAATGGACCTTGAGAGCTTGTTTGGAGGTTCTAGCAGGGGAGCGCAGCTACTCGTATACCCTTGACCGAAGACCGGTCCTCCTCTATTCGGGGAAGGTCGTCCTCTTCGACCGAGCGCGCAGCTTCGGGAGGGACGCACATGGAGCGGTGAGGGAGGAAGGGGACACCCGCCTAGCCAGCCAGATCAGCCGAATCAACCCTGGCGATCAATGGGGTGACAGATGTCGCAGCCAGATCGCCCTCACATCCGAGGGAAGGCTGGTGACTGCTAACTATATAAAGCCAGAGAATTGAACGATTTTACGTGTGTGGTGATTTTTCTATCGCCCTGTTCTTTATGATAGTGTAACAAAACTAAACTTTTTTCTAGTAGTAAATATCCACTTCATGCTTCCTTGCTGCTAAGTTAAGTTAAAATATTTAAATTAGAATGTTTTCCTGTTAACCAGAATGCTTTCTGGCTATGCAAAATACAACGGTCTCTATTGGTTAAACCTTTTGGAGCCCCGCCCCGGTGGTACGTCCCTCCTACAGCCTAGCTGTGCTTCTGGACCCGGCTCCCACGTCCGGTGCGGCCCGGATCGAGGTTGGTTCGTCGGCTCCTCTGCCAAGGCGGACCGGATGGCGGAAGGTAGATCCAGAGCATCTCCGGCCTCACAAGACTCACGTATCCCTCCGTGGGCCGTAGTCATCTGTGTCACGTCTCCATCCCGTGACCGAAGTGACACACTGAAGCGAGTGAAAAAAGCTACGACTTAAAACACTGTGATGTACCCGGCCCCGCGGCCCTCCGTTGGCTTCCCGTGCCATTTCTAGCTAAATTTGGGAAATCCTGAGTTTCTCAAAGCCCAAGAACGTTACAATGTGCACTGCTAGGATAATACCTTTACAATGAATGCCCCCAGCTTCCCTGGATCCGGAATATGAAACAGACACTCTGAAATCCAAGGCTAAAGGTTTTGTCCTTTCTTTCACGTGTTAAAATAGTGGCATCTTTTTATTGCGCAAGGGAAAACGTAACAATAAAAGAAAACACTCCTCTCAAATCCTGAACATTCCATTATGTCCAGAAAACTGGGATGAGGGTAGGGCCTAGCCTCGCCGCTCTGTACTGCGTTCGTAGGTTTTGTTTGTTTGTTTTAGGGGTTTTTTGTTTGTTTTTTGTTTTGTTTTTTGATTTTTGGTTTTGGTTTAGTTTGGTTTGTTTTCCAGAAAGGCCGAAAGCCATCATGACGTCGAGGCACAAGCTCCACTGTCCTAACGGTAGAGGGCGCATGGAGTTCGTGAGATGGGCGTTAGCTGCCAGTGGGGACATGTCCCAGCAATACCTACAAGGCTGAGGTGCTTCTCATCCAAATCTAATAGATTAATAGCAGGGCAGGAAGGCCAGCAGCCAGAACAGTCATCATCAGGGTGTGACTGCCATCTTCAGAAACAACATCCTTCTTATGTTGAATATTTCCAGGCCCAGGGGCTGGAGAGATGGTTCAACCATTAAGAGCACTGGCTGCATTTCCAGAGGTCCGGAGTTCAGTTGTCAACATCCACATGGCAGCTCACAACCATCTGTAATTGTAGTATTATGGGATCTGATGTCCTTTTCTGGTGTGCAGAAACAAAACACCCGTATACATAAATGAATAAAAGAAAGAACATTTCCAGGCCCAAGTTCTGACGACAGGTAAGGGGCACCCTACAGATTGTTCCATCTCTTTTCAAGAAAAATCTATGGAAAAATTTTGTGTAGTTTGGTAACTTCTGGAAAGACTGATCATAGAATTTTATTTTATATTACTACTGCTACTACTATTGCTGATTGTTTTTGAGACAGGGTCTCACTATGTTTAATTCTGTCTGGTTATCCTGGAACTCACTGTGTAGATAGGCTGGTTTGAACTCACAGAAATTTGTTCCTGCCTTCTGAGTGCTAGGACTAAAGTTACATACCACGTCCCACTGATCATAGAATTTTAAAGCTGAAAAAGGCTTTTAAAAAATCGTTCTCGCTGGGCAGTGATGGCGCATGCCTTTAATCCCAGCACTTGGGAGGCAGAGACGGACCTGAGTTCGAGGCCAGCCTGATCTACAAAGTGAGTTCCAGAACAGCCAGGGCTACACAGAGAAACCCTGTCTCGAAAAACCACCACCACCAACAACAACAACCACTCTCAACATTGTGGTATATGCTTTAATCCCAGAACTTGGAGGCAAAGATAGGTTTGAGACTAGTGAGGGCTACATAGTGAGACTCTTGTCTCAAAACCCAGAAACAAACAAAAAACCCCTCTCATCTCATGTCTCTAGTATACACATGAGGAAGTAGAACCCTCGGATGGAAAGGTCAGTGCAAAGATGGTGAGCTGGTTGTCTGAAATGCTAATGCTTTTTTCTCCAGGTCTGATGGCCTTTCATACAGACCAGTATCAATCTGCTAACTTGGCCTCCACACAAGCCCAGCTTGCTACCTGTTTTTATGTAGCTCATGACCTTAGAACAGGCTTTATTTTTAATTTATTTTTTTAAAAAAAGTTTTATGTGCATTAGTGTTTTGCTTGCATGTGTGTCTGTGCGAGGATGTCAAATCTTGGAGTTACAGAGAGTTGTGAGCTGCCATGTGTATGCTGGGATTTGAACCCAGTTCCTCTGGAAATGGAAAATAGCTGTCCTTGCCTGTCCTGCCTCGGGTGCCATTCACCATAATCTCATCACATACCCTGTGGCTGCAGAATTCCAACATCCACAGTAGCCAACAACCAGCTGTAACTCTACTCACAGGAGACTCCACATCCTCCTCTAGCTTCTGTGGGTACTGTACCTACATAGTGTTTAGATGTACATGCAGGCAAAACACTCATAAAACAAAATTTGGTTTTAGATTATAAAATGCAGATTAAAAATAGCACACTAGAGTGTTCAGGATTGGTCTTAAATACAGCAATGCCTCTTGCATGAGACAGTGAATGAAAAAGAAGAAGGTGTGGCCTTGTTGGAGTAGGTGTGTCACTGTGGGCATGGGCTTTAAGACTCTCATCCTAGCTGCCTAGAAGCCAGTATTCTGCTAGCAGCCTTCAGATGAAGATGTAGAACTCTCAGCTCCTCCTGCACCATACCTGCCTGGATGCTGCCATATTCTTGCCTTGATGATAATGAGCTGAACGTCTGAACCTGTAAGCCAGCCCCAATTAAGTGGTATCCTTATAAGAGTTGCCTTGGTCATGGTGTCTCTTACCAGCAGTAAAAGTCTAAGATACAGCCATAGGGTATTTTTTAAATTAGTGATTGATGGTGGATGGCCCAGCCCACTGTGGGTGGTGTACTCCCTGGGCTAATGGTCCTTGGTTCTATTTAAAAAAAAAAAAAAAAAAAAAAAAGCAGGTTGAGCAAGCCATGGGAACAAGCCAGTAAGCAGTATACCTCCATGGTCTCCGTATCAGCTCCTACCTCTAGCTTCCTGTCTGATTTGAGTTCCTATCCTGACTTCCTTCAATGATGGATGACAGTGCAGAAGTATACAACAAATAAACCCTTCCCTCACCAACTTGGTTTATGGTCATGGTGTTTCATCAAAGCAATAGAAACTCTTAGACATCACATAAAGCTATGCTCTCTAAAAGGCTTTGGCGCATGTGCCCAGAGAAACATCAAACTCTGTACTGTTTCTGGCTGGGTGTTTCTGGATGGGACAGTCATTAGGGGGTCAGGCTTCTGGGGACATTTTCATTGAGTACAAAGTGGATTCCAGGGACAGGATCGAAATGGATAACACCCAGGATAGTCTTTTTCATTTCTTGGTGTTCTCTCATTATTGAGTGTGATTCCTACTACTTCAGCCAAAATTGCCTGCCCCAGAATACACAGTAGTTTTTCCCTTTTCCTGTTAGCACAATATAAAATATTAGCTCATCTAAATAAGTAAGTCAATATTAACTGCACATATGAAGCAGTTCTCTGACCATGAGATCCAGAGCACACTTTGCATAACCCTTCAACTTTCTCGATCTCCTGGATTGATTTTCCTCTTTATTTTCAATTAAACTATGTTTCATAGGCTGGAGAAATAACTCGGTGGTTAAGAACATGTATTACTCTTCAGAGGACCCAAGTTCAATTCCCTTATCCTAGTACTCAGGAGGCAGAGGCAGGGCTACTCAGTGAGCACATCAGGCAAAACTCAAACCTGCTTGTCACTCCAGCTCCAGGGGAAGTAACACCTCTGGCTTCCGTGAGCACCCACATGGACACATATATAAATAGAGTTCAAAAATTTTAAAACTTGAAATAAAGTAGGTTTCATATGACAACATACTTAAATCTTATTCTTTTTCAAGTCATAACAGTTTCTGTCTTTTAATTGGTACATTTAAAACCATTCACATTTTAAAGTAATTATTAGTGTATTTGGGTTTATTGCTACCGTGCCTGTACCTGCCTTCTGTTTGGTGTCTTTCCTCTTTTGGTTTGGTTTTTGGTTTTTGGATTGTTGCTTGGGAGGTTTCTTATGGCAGCAGAGGAGACTCGGGATTACTGAAAACACGACTCCAGCATGAGGTGACTCACAGGAGCTACCTGACTTCAGGACATGTTTGAAGGCAGCTTGGTGTAACTCTCCTCTCCCTCAGCGACTGTTTTCTGCTTGTGTAACTTCAGCCAGTGGCCTTGTGTGTTTCATGAGTTCCCTGAGTCCCAAGGCTCCCTCTGGGAGATTAAGTTTCAAACTGGAAGGAATTTCAGCACGATGCCCCACCCCTTTCTCATAGGTCCTTTCTGCCTTCACTTCTGCAATGTTTCCCGAAACTTGGAAGGGATGGAACTTATTTTATTCCATTTCCGGCTGGCATTTGACCCCCTATGCCTCAAGAGAACCACATATTCTCAACAATTTGACCTGTTAAGAGTCTCCAAACCTCACCCCTCTTCACAGAAAGTATGTTTTTCCCTCTACAACAGGCTGGTAGCAGCAGTCATCTGTGGTCATGACCAAATGTTTAGGGGCAGTTCAACATGTAAACAAAAGCAGTAGCCTCCCTGCTGGAACTGCAGGTCTGTGCCCTGGATTACATTTCCAGACATCCCACGACACTGACCTTAAATCCAATTGGAAACTAGTTGTTGAACCCATGATAGGAAGCAGTGGGAAATGTAGAGTGAAAAATTATAGATACTGGGTATATAGAATTCTTTTTAGACATATAAAGTATTCTTTAGGCTTTCTTTATAAAGACATAGAGAAACCGAGGCATGAAGCAAGTTAGGAATGTAGAAAGACCAGTCACCATTACTGGAACTGGCCTATCTGCAAAGAGTTAGGAAAGAATGTAAGTAAACTAGGTGGAACCAAGCTGAGAACCAAGTTGAGAACCAAGCTGGGAACCGCAGTGACAGGGCAAGGCCGAAGTAACAGGGCAGGACCACATTCTTGAGAAAGATAAGCGTACAGAGAGTTTTCACCTGACCCTGACTCCCGTAGGTTGGGTTCCTTTGGAATGTTCCACTATTTTTATGTTACATCACCCTAACAACCCCTCACCCCCTCCCCATTCCTTGGTTTGTGTTTTTTTCCTTTAAAAACACCTCTCAAACTGGCTGTCGGGGTCAATTCCACTCCTGCGTGGGCATACGAATTGACCGGCAGCTAGTTGTCACGCCCTAATAAACAACCTCGCAATTGCTCTGGTACATGGTGTCTCGAGCAGATTACTGGGTGGTCGCGACTTTCTGAGACTTGAGAGAGGGTCTCCCCTCTGCGGAGGTCTTCAATAGCATTAGTGCATCAGCCATCTTGCCTGTCATGTTGGTAGTACAGTATGCAAGATCCACAGCTGAGCAGAAATGTCAGCAACGTTTCTCCCTCCGTAGCCTGTGTGCTGCCTTCTTGACTACAAAAGTCTGCCATCAAGGAAGAAACTTCCAGCTTAGGGTTAGCTTCATTTCTCCAAGTCATGCAACAAAAGAACACAGTTACTTCAGCCATAGGTATGCTCCTTCAAGCTCTGGTGTGCGGCCAACAGCATTGTCAATAATCTAAGGTTTGTGGGGCCTCAGGTGCCTGCCTGGTCATCAACTCATCCGGAGGTAGCCCAGCCCAGCGCTGGAATTCTTACCTCGCAGCTTTATGGCTGCCTCTGGGATTTCATTTTCCACCTACATAAGGGTGCCTTCATCCAATCTCTGGAGTTGCTAGGTTTTTTGTTTTTGTTTTTTTCTGTTCTAAATATGTTTCCAAATCTGTAAAACTCTCAAAGGTTAGCAATATATAATGAAACCTTTTCATCTATTACAGTCAAATGTCAATTGGTGTTCTATAATTATGGGGATAGTAAAAAGGAAATATTACTAAAATCTAGTATAGAATGAAAAGATTCTCTCTCTCTCTCTCTCTCTCTCTCTCTCTCTTTCTCTCTCTCTCTCTTTCTCTCTCTCTCTCTCTTTCTCTCTCTCAGGCTGAACAGATGTATCAGCAATTCAAAGCGCTTGCTACGCTTGCAGAGGACCTGGGTTCAGTTCCCAGCACTAACATGGCAGCTCATCACTGTTTTGAATTTCAGTTCCAGTATAGAGGATGTCCTCTTTTTGGATCTGTGGGCATGGCACACATGTGGTAGACATACATGCAAGCAAAACCACTCACACACCCGAAATAAAAATACATCTTTTTTTTAAAGAAAGAAAAGATCTCTTCATTTCTGTCATCATTTGTCAAAAGAACAATGTTATTAGGTATAGAAGTGTGGGTGGAGAACTACTCACCCTCGTTCCCATATGCTGTCATCATGAGACCTTTATACATCTTCCCATACATGATAGGGTTTTTTTGTTTGTTTGGGTTTTTTTATGGTTTTTGTTTTTTTTTGGTTTTTTGAGACAGGGTTTCTCTTGTAGCCCTGGCTGTCCTGGAACTCACTCTGTAGACCAGGCTGGCCTCGAACTCAGAAATCTGCCTGCCTCTGCCTCCCAAGTGCTGGGATTAAAGGCGTGCGCCACCACCGCCCGGCCATACATGATAGTTTTAACAAGACTGACTCACAGTGCTCGGCTTAGGCCAGGATCGTACTAGAGAAGAGCTATGATCTCCCTGCTGTGTCTGTTACTGGAGCCAGCTTCCTGGCTCTGATAGGCCATAGCCCAGGACAATGGGTATTGCCTCTCTGTCAGCCACCCCTGGCTGCTAAAATGGCCTAGATCAGAGTGTACAGTTTCTACCCCTAGTACACTTTCTTACAGGAAAGTAATATACACCACATACTTAACCTATGGGTTAAGTTCTAATCTTTTTCACCTGTACTGTTGTATTCTCTACTTCTTTAATCCCCGATTAAACTTCCATTCAGGCTTTAAAGCATTCCAGAGGTAAATAAGCTCAGAGCCTTTGTCAATCCTTTCCCTAGGAAATCGTGCCACGCATCTGTTCTTTTGAGTGACTCAGACAGGCCCCTTTATCTGCTTTCCCTTGTCTTCATCCACTCCTAAATGTTTTACTCTCCCATGACAAACTCAATTTGTATGCTGATCTGAATCACATAGACCCCCTGATGTCTCTCCCAAGACATAAAGATCACACCTAGAAGAACACAGCCACCTTGTGGTCCCCCAAGGATGTTCCACCCTTAGACATCTCTGCCCTGGTGAGATTTGTTTGTTTGTTGGTTGGTTGGTTGGTTTTTGAGATGGGGAGCGTCTCTGTGTAGCCCTTGCTGTTCTGGAACTTGCTCTGTAGACCAAGCAGGCCTCAAACTTATAGATGTCTGCCAGCCTATGCTTCCCTAGTGCTGGGATTAAATGCATGTACCACCACTCCCTGGCTTTGGTGAGATATTTTATTACCCATAGCATGGGAGCATGGGATTGCTTCTCCTGACACAACTTTGGATATATAAGTCCTTATTCAGGTGTCACTTGTGGCTTTCCCTGGAAAGATGCAAACCAAGTCTGTTCACCGGAGACGGGGCATCAGTGACAGAAAAAGGGGAACTTATCTAGAAGCACCTTTATCTTGTTAAAGCACTTAGTTAACCATGGTTACTTACAGGAGCATGACTGAGGGATCACTTGCTGGAGTATGGGAGACACTGGGGACTGCGTCACTGAGAAGTCCACCTCAGCCTGGGTGATGAGAGCGGCACCCCAGAGCTCCTGGACAGCTTGAAATCAGCTGCACCTAGGCAGCTCCTCTCCCATACTTGTTTTACTAATTTAACCTCAAGGAGTAGCATTATGAGTCTGGCCTGTTTCTTAAGTTCCCTGACAATTTTGAGCCTCATCCTCCTACCACAAACCAAATCAAAACCTGCTCTCACCATTAAGAGTTAAGATGATTGTTCTACAGCCAAATTTGAATGACGTGGTCCTGGAACATAGATTTAGTTTACCCCAAATTCTATGTTCCGATGCAGAAGTGAGAACCTAGGAGAGTGTAGACTCTAGGCAGACTCCCTGGTAGGCAGACAGACAGGGAGAGGGGCCGTGCATGGATAGGTAATAAAGGTGACAGATTTCCAAGTCGACCATCTTCCTCAGTCAGGTCTGGCCACACAACCTCAACAAGCATATTAAAAGAGCTCATTTAAAAGTGGAAAGCAGGGGAGGGGGTGCTGTGGAGGGGCACACCTTTAATCCCAGCAAAGGCAGGCAGACATCTACAGAGCAAGTTCCAGGACAGCCAGAACTACATCAGAGAAATCATGTCTCAGCGAGGGAGAGAGAGAGAGGGATGGGAAGAGAGAGAGAGAGAGAGAGAGAGAGAGAGAGAGAGAGAGAGAGAGAGAGAGAGCAGAAAAGAAATTTAGTCAATATGGCCATACTGGAAAGAAGGACAGAAGGACAGGGATCTATGGACCCAGGGACCCATCTTCCCCACCTCAAGCTTATCTTCCAGGTACTTAAATGAGTTCAAAGTTTAAACAGCCTCAGGCATGCACTCTAAGCGGCCTTGTCTAGGCAGTGGTCATGTGTACAATGACTCATTGCTTTTCTGTGCTTCAGCCCCATCTTGTAAGATGCTCTAACTGTTAGAAACTGTGCCAAAGAAATGTTTCCCAGGAGACAAGATCCCCCTCTGACTGGAACCTTTTCTTTCTCTCAGCATGAGATTCCTGGGGAGAGGCCCTTTTCTTTGAGGTCCATTGTTTCAATAGTCTGATAGTCGGAAGGAGAGACACAAAGTGTCCCTTTAAAATCTATCTTTGTCAGCCTGATACAGAAACTTAACCCATTTTGCATCAGGACAGCTGTTTTGAGGGGCAGCACTTTTTAAGAGGAGATGAGGTGGACAGGGCTCTGCTGCCATGGGTGAATTACCGTTACTATGGAGCAGGTTAGGTATTGAAGAGTCAGCCTGCCTCTGTTTTAGGCTTAAAAGTCATCTTACAGTAAGGACAAACTAGGTTTATTCCTGCTTATGATTAAACCTCTGTTTCTCAAAGATATAGCTATGCCCCACCTGTAACCTTAACTACAAATGGTCCTTTCAGTGCTGCCTGTGACTGTTCCAGGAATGGCAGTCATATCTTTTATAACCATCTGCCTCATTTTACAATGCAGGGTAAAATGAAAGGGGAAAAAAATCATCTTTAATGAGCAAGAGGGGGAGGGGCAAAGTCTTGAGTTCATCAGGAGTCCACCCCTAAGAAGAGTGCATGAGCTTGCCCCTTCCTCTCTCATTAAGGGGGACACACCTTTTTTTCTTTCATTTTACCCTGGGTGGTAAAATTTCCATCCTCACCAAGTGAAAGCCCCCCAATTTTGGCTTGCCCAACCTCCGCGCCTCTAATTTGTTTTCTTTTTTAAATTTTATTTTACTTTTTTTTAATTGGATATTTTCTTTATTTACATTTTAAATGTTATCCCCTAGCCCATCCCCCCTCCCCCTGCTTCTGTTAGGATTCTAATTTGTTTTCAAAAATAAATTCTTGAGTCCTGAGTATCTGCTTTAGCATCACAAGACTGTTCCATAGCATAACGTTCGCACTCGCCCATTCTTCTCTATTTGTAACTCATGATTTTGTTGACACACAATTAATTCACAAACTGTAAGCTCTAATGATTTAGTATGTTGCTGCTATAGTTTTATTGAATACAGTGCATTTATCTATATGTTTATATTACTGGCTTCCCTCATAGAGAATGTAAACACTGCCAGCACAGGAATTGGAATCCTCATGCACCCCCTGTAGCATCAGCACCCTAAAGAGTGTACTCAGCAATGGTTGTCGGATGAGTCAGCGAAAACTTCTAGAGCAAACCTGTTCTTCTCCCCGGGGAACAAAGTGTTAACCAGCGCACCCTGGGGGGGTGTGTTCATTTCCTAAATGGTCAATGGCGGATGGGTGGAGCTTTCAGACTTGGAGGACTGTGAACTCTTGTGTAACAGCTGCTTTCCAGAGTGCCAAGAGACAAAATCCTACAAGAATAAGGTGAGTGTGTACACGCGTTCGTGTGTGTGTGTGTGCACAATTTTGCTAAACCTACAGCTTATAATCAGCAACTGTTTTAACTTTGTGGTTTATTAACTCAAAGTTTGTTTAGGCCAATAAAAGGCACACATTTTTTTCTGCATAGTAGATAAGTGATTGGTACAGTCCAAAGGTCGTTTTCTCCACCAAGTAAACAATTAAAAGCAGGAAACATTTCAACTGTAACAGGTAGCAGTGAGGAAATCTCATACCCTGCAGACAGGAGCAGAGAATCAGCAGCTGAAGAAAGGGGCTTGCTGGGAACAAGAAACCACCGCGTGCAGCAGACACAGAGAAAAAGATCTGCAACGCAGACACAACAAAATCTAAAAACCCTTGGTCTCTTCTCAAGGGCTGGATTTGTTTGTTTGTTTGTTTAGTCTCAGAAGAACTTTTCTCCCCTAATTTAGGGTTGGTCAGTTCGAAGAAAAGTTGTTTCTCTCGCCTGTAACTCTTGTGCAAACCAGCCCTGATCCGGCCTAGAACTTGTTGAGTTAGTCCCTCAGCGGCCGACCTGCTGGTGGGAGACAAAAGCCAGCAAGGCCAGTTTAAAGGGCCAGGCTTTTCTCTCAGCCAGGAGAGTGTAGAAGAAGCCAGCCATTTTGGAAGTTCATTATGTTTATTACATATCCATGGCCCCTCTCTCTGTCTGTCTGCTTACTGAGGAATCTGTCTAACTCCTAGTCTTTTATGTTTCTGAAGAAAATAGCAAATGGACACCTATCCAATAGACAGGCTTGCACTGTCTGTGCACAGCTTAAGTGTGACTGGACACACTAAAACACCCTCACATATTATAACTTCAAAAGCAAATACATAAGACTTTTTAAAAAATCGTTTTATTTGTTTACATTTCAAATGATATCCTCTTTCCTGGCTACCCCTCCACAACCCCACCCCATGTCATCCCCCTCTCTCCCCTCCCCTTTGCCTCTATGAGGGTGCTCCCCTACCCGCTCACCTACTCCACCCCTCACCGCTCTGGCATCCTCCTATGCTGGGATATCAACCCTCCACAGGACTAAGGGCCTCCCTTTGATGTCAGAAATGGCCATCCTCTGCTACATATGTATCTGGAGCCATGGATCTCTCTTTGGTTGGTGGTTTAGTCTCTTGGAGCTCTGGGTGGTCCGGTTAGTTGATATTGCTCTTCCTATGGGGTTGCAATCCCCTTCAGCTCCTTCAGTCCTTCCCCTAGCTCTTCCATTGGGGTCCCCGGGCTCAGCCTGATGGTTGGCTCTATTGCATCTGTGTTGGTCAGGCCCTGGCAGAACCTCTCAGGGAACAGCCATACCAGGCTCTTGTCAGCAAGCACTTCTTGGCATCAACAATAGTGTTAGGGTTTGGTATCTGAAGATGGGATGGATCTCTAGATGGGTCAGTCTCTGAATGGCCTTTCCTTCAGTCTCTGTTCTGTTTGTTTTTTGTTTTTTTTTTTGTTTTTTTTTGTTTTTTTTGTCCCTGTCTTTCCTCTGGATAGGAACATTTCTGGGTTAAAATTTTTGAAATGGGTGGGTGGCTCTATCCCTCAACTGGGAGCCATGCCTATCTACCGGAGGTGGTCTCCACAGGTTCTATCTCCCCTTTGTTGAATATTTCAGTTAAACAGGGCTGGTGAGATGGCTCACTGGTTATGAGCCCTGGCTGCTCTTTTGAGAGGTCCTGAGTTCAATTCCCAGTAACCACATGGTAGCTCATAACCATCTACAAAGGGAACTGATGCCCTCTTCTGGCATGCAGATGTATCTGCAGCAGAGCACTCATAACAATAAATAAATTTTCCAATGGGGACGACTTTAGCCGAAATACATAAGACTTAAGTGGGATTTTAACTGAATTTGATTTTTTTTAAAGATTTATTTTATTTATTTTATGTATGTGAGTACACTCTTGCTGTCTTCAGACACCAGGAGATGGAATCAAATCTTGTTACAGATGGTTGTGAGCCACCATGTGGTTGTTGAGAATTGAACTCAGGACCTCTGGAAGAGCAGTCAGTGCTCTTAATCACTGAGCCATCTCTCCAGCCCCCCTGAATTTGAATTTGAAAATACTTACTAGTATTTAGGCATTCACACGTGCTCATGCATGCACCTCTCTGTCTCTGTCTCTGTCTCTGTCACACACACACACACACACACACACACACACACACATTCTCCCTTGGAAAGTCTCAGTTATTTTTTACCTACATAAAAAGGAAGCATGTGCCAGCCAAAGAGTGCCACTGTGCTTCCATGTGTCTACTCCATGCTTTCAGAAGACTTAACCCAAATGACTCAAACACTGGAGTTTTCCCCCGGTCCTGCTCTTGCAGAGAGCTGTGCTAAGATGAAGTGCAGGGGTTCTTGAAGAAGCAAGCTCTGGTAAGGTGTTTATTGGTTCGTTTCTCAGACTTGCCCCAGCCTTTAAATACCACATGACAGCTTTATTCATGCATAGCTACAAGGACCTAGGTAGATTAGAGTCTCTTTCTTTGTTTCATTTTTTCATCTAAGCAAGTGTATAAACCATAAACTGTTAGTGTTTTTGTGAACATAAACCAATCCACATAATTAATAAGAAGTTTAGTTTCTGAGTATGAAAGATGGGGAAGAGATACTTAATCCAAGCACCTGGGTCAAAGCCTCTGTCCCACAGAGGCTGTGTCCCGCAGGAGTGTGGTATGGCTGCAGAGAGCTTTTTGGAGGGGTTGGTTTCATGCATGTGCCTGTGCTAGCTGACCCAAGATCTGGTGATCCGTGTTGACCCGGTTCATGGAAAGAACAGACAAGGGTTACATGCTGACTGCTGACCCCCAGGACAGGTGATTGAATTCTCACTCTACACGGAGTTCCCCAAACTCCATCTGGGCAGGTCTTCTCATTTCTTTTCTTTTTTAAATGTTATTGTGTATAGGTGTTTTGTCTGCGTGTCATGGTGTTCACCATGTGTGCAGTGCCCAAGGATATCAGACCCTCTGGGCCTGCAGTTATTGAGTGTTGTGAGCTGCCATGTGGGTTTTGAGATGAACCCGGTCCTCTGCACTCTTAACAGTTGAGCCATCTCTCTAGCACATACCTATAACTTCCTAATGGGCATCTAGAAACTGTTGCTGGTGGTCCCTAAACATGGTCAGGAGAATGCTGCTCACTTCTGACAGAAGCAGGTTGACTTTTTTTCTCACAAGCAAATCTTGCCGTAATCTGCCATGGAGAAGGGGTATTTTTAGGTTGCTAGGTTTCGATGTTTAGTGCCTTGCACATGCTCTCTCCTTTTGACCTTGGAACTAAGCCCTGCTAAGAGCTGAACTCTGAATGGGTACCTATGGCCTAACTCATGCAGTTGTATTAGGAGAAGTGGTCTTCCATTTTCTAGAAGATTTTGTACTTCTTTTTCATCTAAACTGTCGCCCCAGTTGTAGCCACCTGCTCACAAGGCCAACTCCTTATCCTGCGCTTCTGTGCATCTCCGTGGCTTTACCTCTCGTCTACGCATCCACACAGGAGCTCTGCTCACCGTCTTTCGTCTGGGCTGTAAATGGAGGCAAAGTATACGGTGTGTATGAGGTTGTTTTCCAAACATATTTTTTACTGCTGTCCTTTAGGAAACGCTGAACCAGGAATCATGGAAGCCAAACCCAAGCTCTACTACTTTCAAGGCAGGGGAAAGATGGAGTCGATCCGCTGGCTGCTGGCTGCGGCTGGAGTGGAGGTCGGTTCCTGGTTGGGGATGTAGTTTGAGTCCCATCTCCTCCTCCTCCCCTTCCTTTCCACCTGTTTTCTTAGCTATGAAAAGGGGAGAGATTACAGTCATGAGGTGCAGGGCACGAGGGAAGTTGAGGGCCTGGGATATCCTGAAGCTTCCAGAGACGGGGTGACCTTAGGGGAAGACTAGCTCATTTCCTCCATGAGATTGGTTGTTTTTTTTCGGAGGCCATTTAACCCCCGCCTCAGTACCTCACTCATGGAATTCGTGGCCGCCAGCAGGAGCCCTGGCCCAGATTTAAGTCTGCTGACTGGCTCTTACCTTGACTCTAACTCTCCTCATGGACTTTATAGACTTCTTGGAACTGCCTCTCTCAGTATGGATGCTGTCTCCTCTGGAACAAGGCTCACTGCTGTTTTTGTTTCCCACTCTACAGACTCCTCCCTGAACTGGTCATCTGTCCCACCCCATCTCAAGCTATGAAGGACAAAACCACCCTCACAAAGCTTTAGATGGCTCTGGATGGAGACTAATTACAGCTTTAGCCATCAGTAATGACCATAATCTCACTTGAGTAGGCTCTTTGGGTATATCAGTCTCAAAGATAAACTAATTTGACTTCATATGAAGGAAAAATTATAAAGCCAAAGAAAGAGAAGAGAGGAAAAGAAAGAGGGAAAATCACTGGAGAAGTCTGGGGCAAAGACAAATGTTTGAAGGAGGGAAGAGCTAGTTGAGGCAAAGCAAAAATGGAGATCATTGCGTTGGGGATCCTAGTTGAACTGCCCGGATGTCTTCTTTTCCCTTTCTATCCTTTTAGACTCATCCAACCAGTACCCGCCCACCCCACCCCTACTCCCCAGCCACATGCATCCCAGGATAGCTATGCATGTAGCCAACACATCAGTAGATGACAACAATATGTCACAACATCAAAAGGTTGGACATCCTTGAAAGCTAATTTCTAAATACACACCCCATCACACTCATAGCAGGGAGCTGGCAGCTTTGTGGTTCCTTTTAGATTATCTGAAGGCCATAAGGCATTTCTGGACGGTCTCAGAATCTTTCTCCCTGCTTCCTATCTTAAAGTTATAACAATGTCTCTCTGTCTTTAATCTAGTTTGAAGAAGAATTTCTTGAGACAAGAGAACAATTTGAGAAGTTGAAAAACGGTGAGTCTTGGTTTATTCAACACTGTCTTATTGGAAAAGATAAAAATGTGTTTCTGGAAATATTCATCATGCAGAACACAGGTCTCGGGAATGGTAGCTACTATCAGGAAAGGATAGCCATTCCTACAAGCTCTGCCTGACGCATCCCTGTCTGCCTGCTGCAAATGTATGATCTCTGTAGCCTTCATACATATCAAGTGTCTGAGCACACTGGCTTCAGCCAGCACAGTCTATGTTCGTTAGTTCTGAGTGGGTCAGCACCCAACTCTCTTAAATAACTCTTAATATTGTCTTGGCATCTGGGAGCAGGGTAAGGAGACTAAGTACCCTTTGTGCTTCATATCTCTTTTTCTTGGTGTTTTTAATAAATTTATCAAATTATGGCACAAAGGATAGAATTAAGCCTAAACCATATGCAGTTTTTACTTTTAAATCTTATTCTCTGACAGTTCTATCCACGTATATAAATTATTTTGATCACATTTCCCCCTCCCCATTACGCTCTCTTCTCCTCTCTTCTTCCCACTGACTGTTTTCTTCTTCCTGGCAAGTTTCCTTCCTATTTTTAAGTCTTTATTTATTTTTTTAATTACTGAATTTAGTTAGAATTGTTGGTTGGAAGGTTATTTACTGGGCAATTTGCAAGTGGCTACACCACTGAAAAATATGATTCCTTCTCTTCCTGTATCTATTAACTATCAATAGCTCCTCAAGGAACTATGGGACCCTGAAGCCATTCCTCTATCCATGATGGAATGTTGATGGATCCAATCTTGACGTAGTCACGATAACCATAGCCACTGTGATTTCATGAGTGGAATGATCCAGAGACACTGTATTATGGCATCCTTCCCTGCTTCCTGCTTGTACATGCACCTAACCTCTCTTTGATGATGCTGCCAGAAGTCCTGGAGAGAGCGATATAAAAGTCCTGTGTAGGCTTTCTCAGCTCTTCGACAACTAAGGAGCTTCTGCCTTACCTGCTACTCACAACAAACTGAAACATCTTTTGACCAAGGTTTGACTGTAGTGCTAATCTGTGAACATAAGTATAAGCATTTAGGCGGTAGATGGACAGCATGTCCATTTAGCAAGCCAAAGAAGTAGATTCTTGCTTGAGTTTATGACCTCCTCAGCCATAGACCTTGGATGAAGTTACCTTGGATGAAACCTTTCCTATAGAAGGGGTTGAAAATTCAACCAGAAAGTAGTTGATTATCCCCAAAATAGTCACACCTATCATACCTGCACATTTTGTTGGGGAGATTGGTCCTGTAGCATGCATGGTCTGCAGCTGGGTGAGACCACTGATGGCTCCCCCCACCCCCCAAGTAGCCTACATAGCATGCTACAGGATGATGAAAGATAGCCACAGGGATGAGACTTCCAGTTCAGTTCAGACTTGATTTCTCTATGTCCTGAATTCAAAGTGAATGGTATCTTTAGAAGTAGACTCTATCCTCCAGCTCTGGCGGGAAACCAAGATCATTGCAATAGCTTGCATTATTGGGGGGCTTCTGGGACCTCCAAAACCAGTGGCTCACAGGGGACACTCCTTTACCCAGTACTGGGATTTTTATTTAATAACCCACTACTTCTGGGAACAGCATTTACACATCCCCTCAGTGCATCTCGGTTCCCACATATCTGTCTTTTAAAAAATATTCTTAATTAGGTAACTAGGTTTCCATATGGCTTTTTTATATCTCCTAAGTTTTGGGTTACCCTTCTCTTCTCCCCATGACTGAATGTTGACAGGCCCAGTCTTATGCAGGTTTGATGCAGGCAGTCTCAGCTGCTGTGAGTTGGGGATTATAGCGGCCATATCATGCCCAGGAATTATCATATCGTGTTTCCCCATTATTTGGCCCTTATACTCTTTCTTCCCTCTCTTCTGTGATTTTTCCTGAGCCTTTCTTGCTTCTACTTTTGTATCCCTCGCATTCTATTTCCATCCCAAACCTCCTGAGTCCCCTCCCCTCCCTTTTCTGGCTTCCAAGCCTTTATAGACACTCCAAGTTAAGCATTAAGCACATACATCTAAAACCTTGAGGCTAGGATCCACAATGAGAAAGAGCTTGTTACATTTGTCTTCCTGCACTGGGTTTCCTCACTCAGTAAAGTATTTTCCAGTTCTATCCATTTTCCTCCAAATTTTATACCTTTCCTTTTCCTTAGTGCTCAGTAGAAACATTCCACTGTGTATGGACCACATTTTCATCCTCCATTAGTTGATGGGCATCTTGGCTGGTTCTATTTCCCGGCTACTGTGAACAAAATAACAATGAACATGTATGTGCAAGTGTGTCTGTAGGAGGAGATAGAGTATTACTATGTAGTCTAGGCTGACCCCTGAATTTGTTATCCTCCTGCCCCAGCATCTTGAGTGTGGACTATCATGTCTAGCTTAAATGAGTTTTGACCAAAAGAAAAAGACCAATTACTGGTAGT
Organism: Grammomys surdaster; assembly: GCF_004785775.1. Taxonomy (NCBI): domain Eukaryota; kingdom Metazoa; phylum Chordata; class Mammalia; order Rodentia; family Muridae; genus Grammomys; species Grammomys surdaster. Next base: position 5,009,884 of record NW_021604676.1, read on the forward strand.
ATAATTCTCAGAAAAATTTCTCACACTGAGAGGAACTGCCACTGCCAGTGTCCCCACTGTTGTTGTCCAGCAGTCATGAAATTGCCACAGACTGTCACCAACAATTGCACAGCTCTGGGCAAGATTTATTTTTTTTTTTATTTTTTTTATTTTTTTTGGTTTTTCAAGATCGGGTTTCTCTGTGTAGTCCTGGCTGTCCTGGAACTCACTTTGTAGACCAGGCTGGCCTCAAACTCAGAAATCCACCTGCCTCTGCCTCCCAAGTGCTGGGATTAAAGGCGTGCGCCACCACTGCCCGGCTTCTGGGCAAGATTTTAACTTCTCTGTCTCCTTGCTTCATTTCTGTAAGATGAAAATAATCTGTCCACAGTTTACAACATGCCAGTAGATCTCCCTGAAGTGGAAAGCTATGACCACCTTTCCCCTAACTCCTTTGCAAGGACTTGTTTGTTTTTTGAAATTCTTTTTTCTTTTTTATTCTAGCCTCTGGCTCATGGTATGGGTAATAAAGGATACATGTGCTCACAATAAGTGTAGCTCCATAGGCCTTTCCACAAGGGGTCCATCAGACAGTGGTCCCAGACAGCTCCTGTGGTGCTCCAGCCCTCCCTATGATGTTGCTGTAGCACTGGGGATGCCCTCCTAGGCCCCACAATTCTGAGCAGGATACAGCATAGGACAGCAGAGAAGTCGAAACAAAGTCAGAAGGTTCACTGTCACTAGCTTAGCTGCTCTGAGACTGTGTGACTTTGGTAGATTACACTCCCTTCCCTTGGCCTCTGAGGTGCCTTCTGTAGCAGAAAAGAATTAAACTAATCAGTGACAAAGATATTTCCCTGCTTTCTTGATCTGGGTTTTTAAAAATTTCTCTGAAAAAGAACAACTTCCTGGAGCAGGCATCATTTCTAACTGGTCCTATCACTCCGGAGCGGCAGCTCAGTGATCAGCACTAAGTTAGTCATTCAGTGTTGAATGATTGTGGAAATCCAGTGATGTAGTACAGCAAGTGAGCCTCCCCATTCATCATAATCTGTTATTTGCAAAGAATGGTTACAAGGTCATCCACTTAATGCAACTATGTAAATGGTCAGACGTTTATGCATCAGAAGGTGGACTCAGAGAAGCCAGAGACTTGCCTAACACATCTGGGAAGAGAGGGACACTGGCTCTTTGAAAGCTGTCACTGTTTCTTACCGTGGTGTTCACCATCTTCCAGTACCATTGAATCAAGTGAGCATCATTAGAAGTCAGAGAAATAGGGTGTGGTGGAGCATCTTTAATCCCAGCACTTGGGAAGCAGAGGCAAGCATATCTCTGAGTGTGAGGACAGCCTGGTTAATGTAACAAGTACCAGAACAGCCAGGGCTACAGAAAAGCCCTGCCTCAGAGAGAGAGAGAGAGAGAGAGAGAGAGAGAGAGAGAGAGAGAGAGAGAGAGAGAGAGAGAGAGAGAGGCTATCACAATGCACTAGTGAAGTGTGGTTCCAAGCTTAAGCATTGTCATGAGGACAATGTGCTGGTATTAATGGAAATTGAGAATGTATTCCTTCTGCACTGTGATTACCTACAAATGCATTCTAATCCCAGGTTACAATGGACCTTTGGTCAACAATGGACTACATACACAAATGGTGTTCTCATAAGATTATTCTAGTGACTCTGTAGGCATCTTAGTTTGTGTCCACTCACTCTATTGTGTCCATACAAGGACAAAATTACCTAACACATAAACTTCAGAATGTTTTACTGCTGTTAAGCAATGATACACTATAGTTATTATAGGTAGTCACCAGCTAAAACTTGCTTTTGACTCACTTTGATTACTGGCATTGGTTTACAGCTACTGTGTCCTTCCATGCTTTTGAATCCAGCTAAATAGATATTGTTGTTAGCTATAGGATACTGAAGCTCAGATAAGTAGCTTGTTCAAACATGCATTGCTATAGTGGATTGAAAATGATATTGAACCCAGGACTGTGTGTGATGTGTTCGTGTTGCTATGTCTGTCCTTCCTGCTGTCATGTGTGCCTATAAACTATGTGCTTTTAAAAGAATGCATACTCTCAGACTTTAATCCCAACCCAGAATACCGAGAGCAAGAGATTCTTAGCATCTTTCATGCCAAATGCTCAAAGACTTTTACACAATTTAAGCTTTGAGAACCAGAAATGCTAACTCTGTGTGTATGTATGTATGTATGTATGTATGTATATGTATACTTATATATGTATATGTATGTATAAATATATATGTGTATGTATATATTTATATGTATTAGAGTAAATATAGAAAAATTTTTAAAAATTGCTATTGTCCAATACACAAAAATGCATCAAGTAATCAAAGCTCAGATTTGACACAAAACAAATGATTGTTATTTCTATATCTACTGAGGTCTGTCATTCATCCTTATAACTGAAAACTAAAAACCATCCAGTGGACTTAGTTGGGTCATCCTGCAGACGGACTGCAACCACTGAAGCCATTGAAGATGAGTGTCTTACCCCTCTCTTTCACATCCCAGATGGACGCCTGCTTTTTGGCCAAGTACCTTTGGTTGAAATGGATGGAATGCTGCTGACACAGACCAGAGCCATCCTCAACTACCTCGCTGCCAAGCACAACTTGTATGGGAAGGACCTGAAGGAGAGACTCAGGTATTTTACGTGAAGGTGCAGGTGACTGATTCAGCAAACAAGTCTTAAACATTATACTGATGATCAATTTTACTGTCAACCTGAAACAGATTTCACTTAGCAAGCACTTGTCTGCAGGGTTCTGGGTAGCTTCTATTTGGCCTAGGCTGGAGTTATCCCAGCTAGACTCACCCATATGTCTGCCAACCAGTAATTAGCCAGGTAGCTCTGGATTTGAGTATTGGCCAATTGTTAGTTCGGGAGGAATAGGTCACATACCCACATCCAGGGGTTCTAGCCTTCTCATGATATGTAGACAATTCTAAGAGTAGAAAAATGTAAGGGTTGTAAGCTTCAAACCCAGAACAAGTCCCTCCTTAGTCAGTCACAAGGACAGTCTGGGAAAAAGACCTGTAGACGGAAGGACCTGACAGGACTCATCATACATACTGGAGGATGAAAAGCTGGAAGTTTGGTGTTTTTTCCTTGTATCTGTCTACCACTGTGCTGGACCTGCCTAAGGCAGGTTTATTATTAAACCAAATAGTTCACTTTCATGTCGATAAGTACGCTTAAGGCAAAAATAAAGAAAAAGAAAGAAAGAAAAGGTAAAAGTAAAAAAAGAAAGAAAATTTAATCTATATTTGGGGGTAAGTAAAGGGTCCCTAAGATCTCATCATTGCAAACACTGAAGTGGCAGAGTGGTCAGTGCAGATAGAAGTTACAGTAGTAAAAAAATTCCAAGTTCCATTATTCAGAAAACAGAGAAAGGTCACATAGGAATGAGCAAAGCTCAGAAGCCCAGTAGCTGACCTCTCCATCCCCACACCTTCCTCCTTAAAGCAGATGGCAGGAGACGCAATTCCACAGCCTATGAGTACCATGCGTTTTCATTGTTTTGATATATAGCCCCCCAAGACAGGGTATTTCTGTGTAGCCCTGGCTGTCCTAGAACTTACTCTGTAGATCAGGCTGGCCTCCAACTTGAAATTACACAGCTCTACCTTTCTCTGTCTCCTGTATGCTGGGATTAAAGGCATGTGCCTCCATCTCCTGTCTTGATGTGTATTTTTTTAAGTGGGTAGGGTTTTTTGTTTTTTTGTTATTTTTGTTTTTTGTTTTATTTTATTTATTTATTTATCTTTATAACCTCTAAACCATCGTAATCCCACTCTGCATGTGGCAGATTTCAACATATAGGCACCTATACCTTTCATATATCCTTTCATTCAATAAATGTTTTCAGAGCCTCTACTTTCTCATCTTGTTAGATCTGGCTTGCAGTCCAAGTTTCCTTTTCAATGAGACTCTGGTGTGTTTTCAGGATTGACATGTATATTGACGGCATCCAGGACCTGATGATGATGATTATTGGGGCTCCATTTAAAGCCCCTCAGGAAAAAGAGGAAACCTATGCTTTGATAGTGACAAAAGCTAAAACCCGTTACTTCCCAGTGTTTGAAAAGGTAAGCTTGTGGCTGGAGAGATGGCTCAGTGGTTAAGAGCACTGACTGCTCTTCCAGAGGTCCTGAGTTCAATTCCCAACAACCATGTGGTGGCTCACAACCATCTGTAATGGGATCTGATGCCCCCTTCTGGTGTGTCTGAAGAGAGCAATGGTGTACTCATATACATAAAATAAATAAATCTTTTTTTTTTTTAAAGGTAAGCTTCTATACTTCCTGATATACCGAATATTTAAGAATCAGATTTTTCAAAAAGATAACCAAGGTGGGTACTGGTGGGTAAAGACACCTGCTCTCAAGTGTGAGAACTTGTTTTCAAATTTGAAGACTCTGATGGTGGAAGAAAAAACCAACTCCTGCAAATTGTCCTCTGGCCTCTTCATACATGCCATGGTACATTCATCCCTCCGTACATAGTCATACAACATAAAATAAATGAAGATATAAAAACAGGCTGTATCAGAGCTTTCCTGCTATAAGGTCTGTGATATTTTGAATGAGAATGGCCACCATAGGCTCATATGTTTAAATAATCTTTTCTTAAGTTTTAAACCTGTTTTAGTTACTTTCCTATTGCTATAATAAGACATCATGACTAAAGCAACTTACAGGAGGAAGAGTTTATTTGGGGCTTACAGTTTCAGAGGGTTAGAGTCTATGACCATCAGGACAGGGAGCATAGCAACAGGCAGCAGGCATGGTGCTGGAACGGTAGATAACACCTTACGTATTAAGATACAAGCATGAGATACAGAGAGTTTGCTAGGAATGGTGTGGGCTTTTGAAACTTCAAAGCCTGCCTCAGTGACACATCTCCCCCAACAAGGCCACACCTTTTAATCCTTTCAAATAGTATCACTCTCTGGTGACCAAGTATTCAAATCTATGAGCCTAGGGGACCATTCTTACTCAAACAACTACGACGTTTATTGTGTTTAATTTGTTTGAGGATATTATCCAAAAATGTAGACTGCAGACAGAAACTACAACCATTCCTCGTCACAAAGAGGTATAAGAATTGGTTTCATGGATTTCCACCCAGTTTCTCAATATAAATAAAGGTATTTTCTTTTTATTTATAGATAATTGTGGTTATATTGAAGATATTTATACCACCATTTTATTTCTTAGAAGATGTTCCAAAGCAGAATTTCTATGTAACTCCTACTTGGCATTAGCAAATGTCAATTCTACCATTTTCTTGCTTAAGACCTTTTTCTAATCATTACATTTCTTTAATTTCAAGTTTTAAAAATAATTATTTTATATGTATGAGTATTTTGCCTGCAGGAGTAAGTGTCTGTGCATCATGTGTATACATAGTAACCATGGAAACCAAAAGAACTGTCAGACCCCCCTGGATTCTGGAGTTACAGAAGGTGTATGTGTGTCAATCACTGAGACATTTATCTAGAACTTTTCCCAAGTTATATTATTATATTATTATAATATATATTATCCCCTCTTTGTGGAGTGAACCATCTTTTATGTATTTGCTACTCGAAGCTGATTCTGGTGTCTTTTTATATTTGCTTTCCACTAGGTATGGAAAAATTAACTTTTTTCAAGTTTGGCCTTCTAATTCCACTGGTGACTTATTCTGTGTCCCAGCAGCCAGGCTCATTGATAGTTGTAGCTCCCGTGTCTTTGTCCTGGTTGGTACAGTCTTCCTTTACTTCCCCCGTGCTTTTCAAAGGTTGTCAGTACTTCACCACACAAGGGCCTTGATAATCACTGACCCTTTCCTAAAGAGTGTATCCATTCATGGTTCATGCTTGAGGGTTGGCTTTATTCTTTCATGCCAGGACTGGAGATCAATTCAAAACAACAACAATAAAAAAATACACTTCAGTGAACCTCTCAGTACAAGCATACAGCTAGACAAATCATCATTATTTCCACTTAAGTATGTTTCTTTTTTCTCCTCTGTAGATTTTAAAAGACCACGGAGAGGCTTTTCTTGTTGGCAATCAACTCAGTTGGGCAGACATACAGCTGCTAGAAGTCATTTTGATGACTGAAGAAGTCTGCGCTCCTGTGCTGTACGACTTCCCTCTGCTGCAGGTAGGATGCTGGTTAGTGTGGACACAGCCCAGAGAGATGCAGCTGGAGCAAAGCCTGCAACGGTACATGCCTCGAAGCTGACTTAAAACTTAAGAGAGAGAGCATCTCATAAGGCATTGTTACCTTCACTCTGGTCCTTTGTTCTTGCTTACCCTATACGGTGTGTCAGGGAATGAATGTTTGTATGATGGGAAAATGGGGATTTGAGGTTTCAGTATGAACATTTAAACTGCAGCTCACAGGTAAAGCACATGGGTCTTAGTTCAGTCCCTGATAACTGCAAAACTGTCAGAACATTCAGGACTTTTTTTTTTTTTTTTAGTACTCTGAAAAAAACATTTTTACTTACTGAAGCAAGAATATCAATCTTTTGTTCTTCCCTCCTGGCTCCTATAAAATGATTACTTTTAGTTGTCCTGATGTTGGTTATGTCGCCTCAGCTTATGGGGAGGAATCCCACGGTTGCCACACCTACTTGGCCCGTGCTCCGGGTCCTCACGTTTCTTAGAGAAAGCCACTAGGCCTTGTCTATTAAGAACAGTGTTTCTAGTTAGTTTCCTCTAATTAGTTGCACTGGGAATCTGAATCACATTTAAGAGCAGACTCCACGCCCAGCGATAGGTGGCCAACACAAAACTCAACGGTATTTTTGGAATTTTTTTGTTTTGTTTTGGTCTCATGTTGTTTTATCTGGGCCTCATTACTGGTTTATACATTATGTTTCAATTTTGAAGTTTTATGAGTTTTGTGTGGGGGGGGGTCTGTCTGCATGTATATGCGTTTCTCTTGCTGTTTCTTAGTTTTTTCCTTTGTTTGTTCTTTTTCTTTTATCCCTGTTCATTTGTCTATTATTTGCCTTTTGTTTTCTTAAGAGAGAGAGAGAGAAAGGAGGTGTGAGGTGAATAGGGTGAGGATGTGGGAGGATCTGAGAGGAGAAAGATAGGGATGGAAAAGCATAGTCAGAATATCTTGTAGGAAAATCACCTCCTCTTAGGACAAAATTCTGATTTCCTATGGTTGTGACAGCTACTGGGCCCCTCACTTCACTACTTCTTGTTTCAGGCATTTAAGACAAGAATCAGCAACATTCCTACAATTAAGAAGTTCCTGCAACCCGGAAGTCAGAGGAAGCCACCTCCAGATAGCCACTATGTTGAAGTGGTCAGGACCGTCCTGAGGATCTAGTGGCAGCATGCTTTAAGGTGGCTACTGCAAGGATTCTATCACAGCATCGCTATAGGCCAGCTGCAGAACATTCCAGAAGCAAGGTGTAGATCCCAGAAGTAAAGGTCTTCAAACAACAAAATCTACAATGACCCACAATGAGAAATGGCAATTAAATTCAGTGAAAAACTGTTCTTATTGGTGAGGTGTTTGCTTTGTTTTAAGCTTGTCAGCTGTGGATGACAGTCTACAAATGTCATGAAACCAGAGTTCCTTGTGAAGAAGTGGTAGACAGACAGACAGAGACATTGAGCTGAAGGGTGTCTGTATAAAGGTCAGGACAGTAACAAGGAACAGTGGTGACTGAAAGCAGAGGATCACCTCAGTAGAGAACTTGGGATTGGAAATGAGTGCTGGAGTCACTGTGCTGTCTGGTAGCCCTATGCTGAAGTGGGAGCAGAAGGGATGTCTGGGACACTGTTCTGAAACCCTATTAAAGAAAAACATCTTGTACATCAGACAGCCCTCTTCCAGCCACAAGAGCCACAGAGGCTCTGGTTTTACTTTGCCTAGACAATCTCAGAGACCAGTGGGACCAACACAAAACCAGTGAATAGTTCCTTATTGAAGCTGAACAAAAGCTTCTTCAGCCTTGATGCGCTTTGTTTAAGTGTTACTATTATTCTCTCAAGTCATACATTAAAGGTGGACCACACATAGGGTTCATTTGATGGAAATGAAAGAGGTGGGAATGCTGCTGTGACTTTTGGTGGCTTCTGGTCTAGAGAAAGCTCCTGCCGATGGTTTGGGAAATGCGATTGCCAGCTCCAAACTCCTCCTAGGACAGCCCATCTGTTTTTTGTTTTTGTTTTTTTGGGGGGTGTTTTTGAGGCAGGGTTTCTCTGTATAGTCCTGGCTGTCCTGGAACTCACTCTGTAGACCAGGCTGGCCTCAAACTCAGAAATCCACCTGCCTCTGCCTCCCAAGTGCTGGGATTAAAGGCGTGCACCACCACTGCCCGGCAAGCCCATCTGTTCTTAAAAATTACATTTTTTTGTGTGTCTGTGCGCGCGCATGTGTCCGTATGTGTGTTCTCACATGTGTGCATGTGCCTGCATGCATGTGTACAGGCATATGACATAGAGTGCACATGGAAATTGAAGACAACTTTCAGAAGTCATCCCGTGGGTTGAACTCTGGCTGCCAGGCTTGTGGGCAAGGACCTCAACCTGCCCAGTGTCTTCTCAGCCCCCCTCCTGTCATTTTCTGATGTGTATCATGCCTTCTCTTGTGAAATAACTTAATGATTTGGATTTCGTTCCATTTCTGTCGGGCCACCAAGGAGCACAACTGCACTAATGTTACACCCTGCTCCACTCATCCCTCTTCCTTTCTTCAGAGGACGGGCTGATCAACAGTTATGACAGCCAGGCCCCTCTGCATACCCCACCCTGGTACATGTTAATCTGGGCCCCTTCCCCCAGAGTGGTATTGTGTAGTCGTCAGCTTTGCTGTAGGTAATGAATACATAAAGCAGTTACTTTTCAAAGCACTTGAGAGGCAGAGGCAGGTGAATCTCTAAGTTTGAGGCTAGCCTAGTCTAGAAAACAAGTTCCAGAACAGTCACAGATGTTACACAGAGAAACCCTGTCTCCAAAGCAAAACAAAACAAAATAGGCCTACAGCTGGATCTTACAAAGGCATTAAGGCATTTTCTTAATTGAGCCACCGCCTTCTCCAATTACCCTAGCTTGTGTCAAGTTGACACAGACTTTCAAATGAATAGGTAATTTTTGGAGCAAATGTAAAATTCTGGTCTCTTCCTCCTATGTTGATTGTCTCTGGTAGACAAGAGTTGCACACAGAGCTGTCATACTAACTGGGTTGGAGCCAGAGGATCTGCCCAGAACCAGACAAAGAAAACTCAGAGAATGCTCACCCCAAGCACTGCTTTTCCTCAGCTTGCAGCCATTCACATGCTATCTGATATATCTGGGAACAGTATTTCCTGGACTCTTTGTTAAGGTATGAAGCTCCCCAGTCAGGTCTGGCAACTTCCCCAGGGACAAATGGGATAGAGAAATCTGAGTGTTTACTAAGGGACCGCACCCCATGCATGGGCTCCCAGGCTCTCCTGTGCAGCTTATCACCATGGAGAGGCTGCATCTGAACAGCATCCCACACTGCTCTGCAAGCCAAGGCCAGGCGGGGCGAACATCAGGTGAAAGAGTGGTGTGACAGTTACCTTCAGCTTTTTCATTTATTACTTATGACAAATGACTTTCCCTGTGGCTTGGGAGGTTTGGAAGAGTATACAATGGGACTTCTACATGGCAACCACTTTCAGAAACTCATCTCATGAACCATGAGACTTACTTTAGGAACTTCCCACTTGAAATGACATCCAGCTGGAAGCCCTGTGGAAACCCCTCTCAATTTCTTTCCCCAAATACCCATGGAAGTAATCAGTGTAGATATACATGAAGCTACCATGAATCTTAATGGGAAATAACAATTTCAATGAAATAGTAGGATCAAGGCAGTAGTCCACTTAACCAGAGGTTACACTTTTGGGGACAATTGAGTCTCCCTCCCAGTAGCCATCAATAGCCAATAGCTACTTAGCTGGGTGTGTGACTTTCTGTCCATGTCCCCTTTCTCTGCTGGGATTTTGTCTGCCTTGAGTTTGCACAGGTTTTGTGCATGTTGCCAGAACCATTGTGAGTTCATATATACAACTTCCCTGCTGTGTTCAGGAAAAAAACTATTTCCTTACAATTATCCGCTGCCTTTGGCTATTACAGTCTTTCTGCCCCACTTCTGCAATGATCCCTGAGCTTTGGGGAGACTTTCCATTTGGGGCTGAGCATTCTGTGGTCTCTTATTCTTTGCAGCTTGACTAGTCGGAGCTTTTGTGCTATTTGCCACCTACAGCAAATAGAGTACTCCTCCTCTAAGTATGAGTGTTACGCCCATGCTTATATATGGGTGTAAGTACTAGGACTTGGTTAATACTATGTCCATGTAGCAGCATCAGAGTAGTAGGTATCCTCCTTAGGACCTGTCTACCCACCAGTTCTTGACATAGTAATGGTGCCAGGGATGGGTTTCATCTTGTGGAATGGGACTTAAATCCAAGAACGTGGTTGATTACTCTTATGTTGTTCTTACCACTATGGCATGGGTGGCCCTGTCTTGACAAGCCATTGTTGAGGTTTTGGGAATGGTTGGAGCACATAAGGAATACCTTTACTGTAAACCCAGCAAGGAAGGCATAGTAGTATACAGCAAGTTTATGATCTTCTAAAAATGTTTTCATATCAGATTGCCAAATAAATTTGACAACAACCTTTTAAAAGTGAGTTTCAGGCAAATAGTTAATAAAAATAAGAGAAAATTCATTATTAATTATACATTTTTCCAAGATGAAAATGCTACTTGCAATACTAGTCTAGAATTATAGGCACATTCTTTTATGTGGGAGTTCATATTGTCAACTTGACAGGGTCAAGGTGACAAGCCTCTGTCTATGCCCATGTGGAATTATACTTGTCAATTAGTTTAGCTGGGTAACTATGGAATGGGAATTTTAAGAACAGCACACAGAATGTGTAGGGCTTCAGAGTGGGATAGAGGAGCCCTGGCTCTAAGCCAGAAGAAGGAACCCAATACTCAGGAGGTTGAATGTGGTCAAGTTTACTTTTTGCTTTGAACTTCAATGCCCTTCTCTGCTAATGAGATTCTATTAGCTACTGCCTAGGTTATTTGTAGAAGGGAGAGTCACTGTTAGATATCACAGTGAATGATGAAAATGTGTGTGACCCACAGCAAATAATCTAATCTCTAGGCCTCATTTTTGTTGTCTCAGCAAAACTTATATCTACCTTTGTCCCTGTCTTGGCCTGGCCTCTGGAAGCCCCATATTTGCAACTGGGAGAAGTTACTTAATAGAAAGATAATTTTGATAATGTGTATGTACAATAAAAGTTCATATCCTACTGTAGAATGACTTTCAGTCAATGACTAAGGAATTTCAGTGTTTTGTAATCTCTGGGTTCTATGTTCCTAATTATTCATGGATCACTCATTAGTGCTAACTTTACTCTCCCTTTTTGTCTACTGAATTATAATAAAATTAATTCCCTGGTAATATACATCTTAAGATGGGTAGAGTTTTGTCTTCTTTTCTCCTTCTTTTCTCCTTCTCCTTTTCTCCTTCTTCCTCCTCCTCCTCTTCCTCCTTCCTCCTCCTCCTCCTCCTCCTCCTCCTCCTCCTCCTTCTTCTTCTCCTTCTAGTTTTTTTCAAGACAAGGTTTCTCTGTGTAGCCCTGGCTGTCCTGGAACTTACTCTGTAGACCAGGCTGGCCTCGAACTCAGAAATCCGCCTGCCTCTGCCTCCCAAGTGCTGGGATTAAAGGCGTGTGCCACTACTGCCCGGCAAGAGTATTCTTCTAAAAGACTTTTTACCATCTAACTTTGAAAATGCCAAATGAAATGTTTTGTTGTATGTGTATATTTAGGATCAGAAGGGAAAGTTCTTGCCATGCAAATCCAATGACCTGGATCCCCAGAACCCAGGTAAAGATGGAAACAGAGAACTAAGGCCATAAAATTATCTTCTGATTGCCACATGCATGCCATGGCACACTCACATACACTAATACATAAAATAAATAATTTAAAATGTGGATATTTAAAATATTTTGAGAGTGGTAGAGCAGGACACCTGACATCCACCTATGACCTCTGCAGGAAGGCACATAGGTATGTGCACCCACACATTCATATGTCTAAACACACATGTATGAACATATGTGCACAAACACACACACACACACAAAGGCTACATAAAAGAAAACCATAAACTTATCTACAAAAGCAAGCATATTAGAGCTCTCAAAAGGAACATTAAAATTCAGGAAAGCAAATGATATAGTTCAAGGCCTGAAAGTATATAGCTATCCATCACAAATTTTTTTTTTAAATTTTTATTTATTTATATATGTAAGTATTCTGTAGCTGTCTTCAGACACCCACAAGAGGGCATCAGATCTCATTACAGATGGTTGTGAGCCACCATGTGGTTGCTGGGATTTGAACTCATGACCTCTGGAGGAGCAGTCAGTGCTCTTAACCACTGAGCCATCTCACCAGCCCCCATCACAAATTTTTATATACAGGAAAGACATCCTTTAAATTTGATGGAGGAAAAAAATGACATTTTCCAGAAGAGATCAAACTAAGGCAATTCATAATTACCACAGCAACACTGCAGAAACCAGTGCATTCTACTTTTCTCCCCATCCACAATCCACAACTCTTTCTTGTTTGAAATCCCTTTTCCTTTCTTTCTCATCTCCAGTCTTTCCTATTATTTGCTTCTTAACTACAACATTCCATAGTGTAATAATCCCTAAAGTGTCTGGACCCCAACACTCTCACAACGCTCCCTCCCCAGTCACTTTGCACACTTTGTTTTCTGAGTTTGACTGACACTGATCCTTAGCTTTACAGAGACTGCTTCCCTCTATACCTAATCTTAGTAACTAACATCCTATGCACCTTGTACCTTGTACCTTGATCTCTACTTGCATGCCATGGCATTTGTGCACACAAATAATAAACCAATAAATTAATTAAGAGATATAATGAAATGTAATTATAAGAACATTTATTGAAACAGAGAATATACGATAAAATCCTAAGTGAAATTAAAGACGGGCTGGTGAGATGGCTCAGCGGTTAAGAGCACTGACTGCTCTTCTAGAGGTCATGAGTTCAAATCCCAGCAACCACATGGTGGCTCACAACCATCTACAATGAGATCGATGCCCTCATATGGGTGTCTGAAGACAGCTACAGTGTACTTACATTACATATAATAAATAAATAAATCTTTTAAAAAAAGAAAAGAAATTAAAGACAATGCAAATAAATAACTGAATAAAATAGTAAAGTCACCACAGGAAATGACACAAGACTTAAATAAATAGATTGAAATATTAAAAAATAATCCAATTGAAAATGTATAGATGTAAAGTTTAGTAAATTTTTAAAAGTACTCATTGAAACCTCATCAATAGAATAGATCATATAGAATGGACTATCAGGAACAAAAGACAACATAGATAAAATATAAATATATAAATGAGTATAAACAAAAGAGAAGATGTGAACACTTGGATTCTGTAGTATAAACCATTAGAAAACAAAATTTGGATCAGGGAGATGGCTCAGCAAGTAAAGGCCAGATTTAGAAATTGTGGATCTGGTAAGGAAGAATAGGCTAAAGGCATAAGCAATATATTCAGTAGAATTACATAGGAGAAAACTTCTCTAAACCCAGAGAAATAAATGCTAAGCTAGACTCAAGAGACATAAAGAACACCAGGTGGACAAAGGAAAGAACCTCCATGTTGCATTATAGTTAAAACACTAACATACAGAACAAAGAAAACTATTCAAAGTTGCATGAATAAAGTATTTAAGTCACATGCAGTGGCAAATACATGAGAAAAACAATAGATTTTTTTTTAACATAAACCTTGCAAGCAAGAAAATCACTGAATAATGTATCCCAAGTGTTGAAAGACAGTAATTGCTAACTCATATTGTTATACCCAGCAAAACTATCTATTATAATTGAAGGATGAACTTTCCATGATAGAAACAAACAGAAGGAGTCACAACCACTGAAACAGCACTACAGTAGATACTGATGAACCTTTTAACTGAAGACAAAGATAAACACATCCATGAAACTGCAGGAGATAAATCATGCTGAAGAGAAGTTAAGGGACAGGAGTGGAAAGGCAGCAAACACTATAAAGCCAGGACAAGCTAGGAGTAAACAAACAAGTGTAATAAAGTAATTATGTGATGGTTCTATCTTCTACAGACTCATTTAAATTATCTGCATTACATTTCTTACCTGTATATTCTTCCACACCTTCCACCAGTGGACACAAAATGACCTTTCAGCCACTGACCGCACTGTAACTCTTGACCCAATTGCATACAAGTTTGCAAAGAAGATCCTGGAAAGAAAAGTAATTTTGACAGAAAGCAAGTTGTTCAGGGACAGTCTTCTGCACTCCCTGTCATTCACAAGGACTCTGAAAACAAGTGGTGTCACCCAGGAACCCACTTAACCATTGTGCCTTGGGAGGAATGGCTTCTACCAGCTCTTGGTCCTTATATGGGCTTTTTGACTGGATGTAGGAAACATACAGAAAATATACTGACACTAGAAAAGCACAAACCTTTTATTAAATTCCACATACATGGGGTTCTTCATAAGAGATGAAGTCCAAAGCGTGACGACACATAAATTTAAGACAAGGGACAGTGTGTTTGAAAAAAAAAACAAACAAACCAGGACACACAGATCTCAGAGTTAAAAGAGTAAATTCTGGTCATGTTGTATGAGTGGCAGAGGGAAGGGCTAGTAGAAGTTCAGGATTACTTTCAGTACAGCCTCTTCAGTGGCCTCCTGTGAGCATAGCTATGTCTGTCCTTCTCCCAAAGGATTGCCACAGGTCCCTGCATGTAGGAACAAACAGGTCAAGGAACCATTCCTGAAGTTACAGGTAATGATTTCAAGCCTGAAATAGTTCATGGACCACAGGCATTATATTGAGATGCCACATGCTTGACTCTGCCTGGTGAGCATGCGCCTCAGAAGGCATTTGTGATCCTAGAGCGACCAGAGGGTCTTGTCATTCTTTCACTGCCGCCTCTCGTCTTTGTCCTTCAGAAGCTGTGTGAGTGTCTCCACCTCTAACCCGTCTCCCAGCAGTTTTAAAGGCCAGTCTTTGTAGTTTTCAAAAGAATTAGCGCCTAAAAGTAAGAAAACTGATTCCAGAGGCGTGTCTCCGCCCACCACCCACCTCCTCTATGCCAGCCTGTGGCTCTGGTCACACCTCATGTCTAGCCAGCTTCTGCCAATGCACAGGTTGACATGGCTCTGCTTGCAGTCTATGAATGAGTAGAACCGCCTCTGCACACGGTAGAGGGTTCATCCGCACAGGGCACTGGGATCTCAACTGCAGATATGGCGGGCACACACTCGCACACGCGCATACCTGTACACACACACACACACACACACTCACACAATGGCAGATTCACCTGCAAAGGACACTCAGATCTCAACTGCAGATGTGGTTTGTGTATTACACAAACACACACACTCATGCACATGCATGCGTACTCGCACACAATCATACATGAGTATGCACACATACACACAGCACTCATACATACAGACACATATACTCTTTTCTCTGTTAGCATTTATAGCTGCTTTCATATTAGTTGTTTTCCTAAATACACAAATCATTTTGGCCTTCCAAATAGAATGGTAACTTCTCTTTTTTTTTTCCAGGGAGGGGGGGTGTTATCCAAGAGATAGGGCAAAGGTGGGGGGAGAGAAACGGGAGAAGATGGCGGAGAAAGGGGAGAGAGAGAGGAGAGAGAGAGGAGAGAAGTGGAGGCTGGCAATACAATGTGGATAGAGGGGGAAAGGAAGTGGGGAGAGGCTAGGGGACAGAGAGAAGCTAGAGGCAAGAGAGCAAGAATGTAAGTTCTCTAGCTCTGCAATGTTGTCACTTTCTATCTCTGCAGTGGTTATTATCACAGGAGCCCTCCTGTATTTGCTTGCTCTGGTTTGACACCCTCATTTGCTTTTAAAGGTGATAGCATTTGTCAGGTTTTTACCCTTGACCATGCTTTACCTCTTCCTCCCACTGTGGGTGAGAGATAGATGACAAGATGAGGCAGCCCTAGACTTTGGCCTCAGAAGCCTGGAGATCCAGCTTTGCCGACCAGCAGATTACTAAGCAAGTCTTTATCTTCTGGACTTCTGGTACTTTCCCTGCAAAATGAAGATAATGGGGCTAGAGAGATTGCTCAGTGATTAGGAACACTGGCTGCTCTTCCAAAGGAGCCAGGTTCAATTCTCAGCACCCACATGGCAGCTTATAACTGTCTGTAATTCCAGTTCCAGGGATATGACACCCTCAGACATGGGAGCAGTACACCAATGTACATAAAATTTAAAAATAAATAAATAAATGGCACTCTTGACATCTTTTAGGTACACCTGACCCTGCATGAGTTTGGTCAGACGGCGGGGAGATGGGGTCCTGGGGATGTCATCTGGCATAACTCCTCATGGTATAAGCAAAACTGGCCTCTTCCAAGTTCTACCTGTGAAACCTGGCTGGTTCAAGAGAGTCACGATACACCTTGCACAGTGGTGCACTCTTTTAATCCTAGCACTTGGGAGGCAGAGGCAGGAAGACCTCTATGAGTTCAAGACCAGCCTGGTTTACATAGTGAGTTCCAGGACAGCCAGAGCTACATAGTGAGATCTTGTCTCAAAAACAAAACAAAACAAAACAAACAAGCAAACAAAAAAACAAGAGAGAGAGAGAGAGAGAGAGAGAGAGAGAGACATGATGCTGGCCTTCAATGTTGTCTACATACCATAAAGTGACTTCAGGTAAGGAGCTTCTAGAAGAGGGAGCTACTCAGGAGACGCTTCCCTTCCTCCTATGGATGTGATTTGTAAGATCTGAAAATTCACAGTGTGGTAGAGGGTACAGCCCCCCCGATGGATACAACAAAGGAACTCTCAGGGTCCTTATACAAACATCACTGTTTTGACAAGCCAGTCAACTCTAAAGATACTGACAGGTCACTTTCTGAGATGTGACCCTTCTTTCTAAGACAGTCTGAATTTTCCGTGACCTGCAACCTTAAGTATCAGAGAGAGCTGTATACAATCAGTAAATGTTGTTCAGTGGCTTCTACAGGGATCATGAAACTGAAGGGGAACTCTGAGGGAAACAGAGACAGGACAGGAAAGAGGCAATGAGGTACAAAACACTGCTGTGGGAGTAAGAAGCCTCGAGGAAGACTCCAGCAACTACTCTGCCAGCAACTTCAAGATCTTCCAGAGAAACATCCCTGTTCTACCCTATCTGTGGGTGGAGTCAGGGATGCTGGTGGGCTCACATTTTAGATTGTCAGAAGGTCCAAAGACTGCTTGAGACAGTCAGAGCCACTGCATCTGTCTTTTGGTGACACTCAGTGACACTCAGACTGATAAAGAATGAAAAGTCACACAGCCAGGGCTACATAGTAAGACCTCATCTCAAAAATAAAAGTCACAAATGAGCAAAGATTCTCTAATTTGTTAGATTGCTATAAAACAGCCAAGTTTCTATGACCACATTCCAGTGAACATCTGGTGTTTTCCAAGTCTGGCTTCAGCCTGTCCCTTTAAGGTCCCACATTAACTTTGAACTTTGACCTCTTGCTTCGTGGCACTGACCATCTCCACCTTGGTCTTACTGAACTCAGATGACATGAGATTTTGACTCTGTGTCCTTTGTTCCTGAACCCAGTGTTTGCTTTGGATTGCATTTCTGACTAATACATATTTATTTAGACTCAACTATATCTCTTTTTGGTGAAATTCTGCCTCTCTCTGGA
>NW_021604677.1:0-7690 GCF_004785775.1 Grammomys surdaster
ATTAATATGGAATAACAAAAAACCCAAGGTAATGAAAACTATTGTCAGCAATAAAAGAACTTCTGGAGGAATCGCCATCCCTGACCTCAAGCTGTACTACAGAGCAATAGTGATAAAAACTACATGGTATAGGTACAGAGACAGGCAGGAAGATCAATCGACTAGAATTGAAGACCTAGAAATGAACTCGCACACCTATGTCCACTTGATCTTTGACAAAGGTGCTAAAACTGTCCAGTGGGAAAAGGACAGCATTTTCAACAAATGGTGCTGGTTCAACTGGAGGACAAGATGTAGAACAATGCAAATCGATCCATTCTTATCCTCTCGTACAAAGCTCAAGTCTAAGTGGATAAAGGACCTCCACATAAAACCAGATACACTGAAACTAACAGAAGAGAAGGTGGGGAAGAACCTCAAATACCTAGGCACAGGGGAAAAGTTCCTGAACAGAACACCAATGGCTTATGCTTTAAGATCAAGAATTGACAAATGGGACTTCATAAAATTGCAAAGTTTCTATAAGGCAAAGGACACTGTCAATAGGACAAAATGGCAACCAACAAATTTGGGAAAAGATCGTTACCAATCCTATATCTGATAGAGGCTAATATCCAATATATAAAAAGAACTCAAGAAATTAGACTGCAGACAACCTAATAACCCTATTAAAAAATGTGGTATAGAGCTAAACAAAGAATTCTAAACTGAGGAAACTCGAATGGCCGAGAAGCACCTAAAGAAATGTTCAGTATCCTTAGTCATGAGGGAAATGCAAATCAAAACAACCCTGAGATTCCATCTCATACCTATCAGAATGGCTAAGATAAAAAACTCAGGTGATAGAAGATGCTGGCGAGGATGTAGAGAAAGAGGACCTCTACCCCATTGTTGGTGGGATTGCAAGATGGTGCAACCACTTTGGAAATCAGTCTGGCGGTTCCTCAGAAAATTGGACATAGCATTACCTGAGGACCCACCTATACCACTCCTGGGCATATACCCAGAAAATGCTCTAAAATATAACAATGACATTTGGTCCACTATGTTCATAGCAGCTTTATTTATGATACCCAGAAGCTGGAGAGAACCCAGATATTCTTCAACAGAGGAATAGATAAAAAAAATTGTGGTACATTTACACAGTGGAGTCTTACTCAGCTATTAAAAACAATGAATTCGAGAAATTCCTAGGTAAATGGATGGAACTAGAAAATATCCTGAGTGAGGTAACCCAATCACAAAAGAACAAACACACATGGTATTAACTCACTTATCATTGGATATTAGTCAAGAACCTTGAAATACCCAAGATACAACTCACAGACTACATGAGGCTCATGAAGAAGGAATACTAAATGGGGGTGCTTCGGTTCTTCTTAGAAAGAGTAACAAAATACTCAAGGGAGCAAATATGGAGACAAAGTATTGGACAGAAACCGGAGGAGAGGCTGTCTGGAGACCATTCCACCCGGCTAGCCATCCCATGTGCAGTCACCAAACATAGACGTTGATGTCAATGTTTAGGAAGTGAATGCTGATAGGAGCCTTATCTAACTGTGTCCTTAGAGGTCTGCCAGAGATTGACATATTCAGAGGCAGATTCTCACAGCTAATCATTGAACTAATCAAGGGGTTCCCAATTGAGGAGTTAGAGATAGACTGAAGGAGCTGAAAATTTGTGGCCCTGTGAGGAAAGCAACAACCAACCAGAGCTCCCAGGGTCTAAACCACCAGCCTGGGAGCACTTAGGGAGGGACCTATGGCTCCATGTGTATATGTAAGGGAAGATGGCCCTGTTAGGCATAGGTGGGAGAGGAAATCCTTGGTGTCATGAAGGCTGGATGCCATGTACAGGAGAATTTGAGGTTGTGGAGGCAGGAGTAGGGGGATAGGTGGGGGCACATCTTCATAGAAACAGGAGGTGGGGAATGGGATGGGGGTTCCTGGATTGTGGGGGAATGGAGTAAGGGGATACCATTAATATATATATTTTGAGATGTACAAAAGTGGATAGATCACAAGTTTTTAAGAAACTCTTTATTAGTTCAATTTCAGTTTCCTTATAGTGAATTAATCTGAAAATTTTATTGATTCATAGCATTAAAACAAAGGCTATTTACATTTTAAAATTATTATTATATTTTGTAAACAAGTCTGTTGTAAGCAAGAAGAGTCAATTAAAGACAAGTGACAAGAAATAGGAAACCTAAAAGAGGAGTTAAAATTAAAGTAACCTGTGTTTAATGAGGATCATAACACAAGTGGTAGTTTAAGTTCTTTACTTGTTTTCCTCTTTGCTCCTTTATAATGTTGGTCTTTTGGAAGAAGACCTAGTTCAAATACGTATTTTTTATAACTCATTGAAATATAGATGAATTCTATAAACATTTGCCAAGTACATAAGTACATAATAAAATATGATATGGTAGTCTCTCCAGCTAACTATGGGAATTACTAGAAGAAGATACAAAAGTCTTCTGGAGGCAAGCTCAGAAAATATATGGCATTTAATATGAATCTTAACAATGGGCTATAAAACATGTGACATATTGCATAGGTATAAAGTTCTCAAGGAAACAAAATTGTCAAGAATAAATTGAAATGTTGCATGCCAAGGCTCAAGAAACATTATGGAGGATGGCAAAAGCAATTTAGAAGCCTAAACAAGGGGGGAAGGGCTATATAATGCCATCTTCAAGGCATGACAGACCTGTCCCCATCATGAACTCACAGAAGTACAAGTTCATGCATTAGGCCTCCATAAAACTATCCCTGTCAACTGTAAGTCATGAATCATGGAAGGAAGAGAACATATGTGCCCTGAAAATTCTGGCTGATCTACTGGGTTCTGAAAATTTCTAGGAGAAGAGGAGTCATTGTCTACAGTTGCAAACACAATGGTGTGCTCAGTAGGCTAAAAGGTAGTTCTGATCCCATGGTCACACACACACAGCCCTGATTTAAATTCAAGTTATAAAACAAAGATATGAATGTGTGGAGGGGACTTTTAGAGTGAGGGGGTGGCAGGGGAGATGAGGGAAAATGGGAAAATGACAACAGCTAGAATGCATTGTCTACATAAGGGAAGCTAAATGAAAAAAACACTTTAAAATAGCATAAAGATGTGAATAGCAAATCAACAAAATGATAATTTGAACATTAAAATTAGCAAACTTTTGTTCATCAGAATACACTGTAAAGAAAGTAAAATGTAAACGACATAAGGTTAAAAGATATTTACATAAAATATAATAAAGTTACAGGTCTTACAATATCAATCATATTTAGGCTCTTTGGGACCCTTAAAACATTAAATAGAAATTTAAAAGAATGAAATATTGAGTAGACATTTCCTAAAATTGAAATAAATGCGAGTTTTAGATACCCCATCACAGAATCTGGACTTCAGAAGAAAGGAAAGAAAGGGCATATATTTGCATATATTTTACAAATTAAAATTAAAAATTAATTGTGGGAAAATCAAGAGATGAAGGAGAACAGTGGCATACTCATTTTTCTTATTATTAAGATCTATTATTCATTTATATTACTTTACAGAAATGAAGTAACTACACTTTCATACAGGGTATGTGTTTTTGACTACTTAGAACTAGTATATCATATAAATTTTAAGTGAGATTTATTAGTATGGAGATGATAGATGACAGACCACCTAGTTTATTCTAAGCAGTATTTAGAGTGCTAGTATTATGAATTATGTTAAGAATACCAGAAAAATTAGTGAACAGTAAGAAATGTCCACACATTGGGTAAGAATCTAGTAATCTCTTCTTCCTAAAACAGTATATTCTTAATTCATCCATATCTGGGCCATCTAATGGTTAAGGTGCTGATGGGTGGAATGGTTTACAGTTTCTATAAAACAGAGCAATGTAATTACCAGGAAATGTTTTCCCAAGAAAACTGGTAAGCCAGAAATATCAGAAGACATATGTAAAAGCATATTTGAATATGATTTATGAGTACAACACTCCTAATAGCTACTGACCCAAAAACCAGGTTATAAATTATAGTTGTGTCAGTCAACAAATTGTATCTACTAGGGAAAAATATGGATACAAGCTATTAGAAACAAACCTTAGCAATTTTGAGAAGTCTAAATTTAAGTTGAAAACAAAATGATGTTTAAAGAATAGCCTGTAGTCAGTGTGTCATAGTCTCTGTTCCCCATTCATTCTACTTTATTTGTTCTCTCATGCCTCTCAAACTTTTTCAACTCATTTATTTTCTCTTCATTTTGCTGTTTGCTTTTCTTCAAAATCTTTCTGCTGTGTAATACATTAAAGGAAGTTGGGGGCGAGGTGCCCTTAATGAAATTATCAGACACTGAGGATGTTAATTGAAAGTAAGGGCTTAAAAGTTCCAAGGAAATGAGCAAGCTGATCAGAAGATATCAGGAGATTTTATCTGTTAAACTAGTTTTCAACGTTTAAAACTCAAATTAAGGTTTGTCCTCTTGGTGTAAAAGGAAAGATATAGATATATCTGAGGATAATAAAGCAACCTTGTGTATAGAGCACCTTAGAATAATTATTCAATTCATATTGTGAATCACAATAGTTCATGATGATGATGGCAATATTTTAATTACTTTATTTGTTTTATTTTCTATGATTTATAATTTATACCTAGCAGCTGCACTGAAAACATGTAGAGTATTCTGTAGCTGTGTCAAACAATATAATACCTTGAGCAGTGGGAATTTACTTAATGTATTCTCTCACACAGCAAGGAACAAGCCTGCATAGGAAGCTCACTAAGAAATATAAATATCTTTGTGGTAGTATGCAACATCTTTTAGATTTATTCCCAGGAATGGTATAACTGGGTCTTGATGTTGATTGATTTCTAATTTTGAGAGAAACCACTAAATTGATTTCTGATGTGACTGTACAAGTTAGACTTCCCCCCAGCAATGGTGGAGTGTTCCTGTTGCTCCACAACTTCGCCCTCATGAGCCATCACTTATGATTTTGATAGTAGCCATTCTGATAGGTGTAAGATAGAATATCAGATTCATTTTGGTTAGCATTTCCCTGATAGTTAAGGATGCTAAACATTTCTTCATGTGTTTCTTGGCCATTCCATTTGAGATTGAAAATTGTGTTTAGTTATGTACCTAATTTGTAAATTGTATTATTTGTTTTGTTGTCTAGTTTCTTGAGTTCTTTATATATTTTGAAAATAATGCTCTGTCAGATATGGAATTGGTGAATATATTTTCCCATTTTATAGGCTGCTGGTTTTTCCTTTGCTTTGTGGAAGTTTTCACTTGCATAAGATCCATTTATTAATTGTTGATCTTTAGTGACTGCACTATTGTTGTTCTGTTGAAAAGTTGTCTCCAGTGCCAATGAGTTCAAGATTATTACCAACTTTTTCTTCTATCAGGTTCAGTATATGTGGTTTTATGTTCAAGTCACTGATTCACTTTGACTTTAGTTCTGAACAGGGTGATAAATATGGACCTGTTTGCATTCTTCTACATGTAGACATGCAATTGAACCAGCACTGTTTGTTGAAACATTCTTTTGTTCATTGTATAATTTTTGCTTCTTTTTCCAAAACCAGGATTCCATATCTGGATCTCCTATTCTATACTATTGATAAAATTGGTTATGTCAAAACCATGTGATTTTTATTACTAAAGTTCTGTGGTAGAGCTTTAAATAGTGAAACTTGGGGAAAGTCTGTACAGGATTACTCTAGCTATCTAGGGATTCTAATTTACCACAAAGACCCTTGCTCAACTATGTTCATAACAGCTTTATTAATGATAACCAGAAACTAGTAACAACATAAATGTCCCTCAACTGAAGAATGAGTAAAGAAAATGTCCTATATTTACACAATGGAGTATCACTTAGCTGTTAAAAACAAGGACATCTTAAGGTTTGCCAGCACATGGATGGAAGTGGAAAAAAATAATCCTTAGTAAAGTAGTTCAGACCCAAAAGAACAAACCTGATGTGCATTCATTTGTAAGTGATATTAACTATACAAGTAAAGAATACTCATGCTATTGTCTACAGACCCAGAGAGGCTAAGTACAAGGATGCTTCAAGGAAGGAATGTTACATCTTATTGCAACTTGATACCCTATACTTGGTTGATATCCCTTGATGGCTTTCACTTTTCTGAAGGAAAAATGAGGACAAGTGGATAGGAAGGGAGGAGGTAGATGGCATGGAAGTTGGGGGAGCTAAAGAAGAAAGGGAAAACTGCAATCAGAGTGTAACATATGAAAGAAAAAAATTAATTTTAAAAAGATATAAAAATTTTTATCTTTTCACCCTAGTATACAGGGATTGAAGGGATATGTTAATGAAACTAAGTTTTAGATACTGCCTTATCAGCAGAGGCTTTGTGTTACTTTTAAATCTTAATAAACTCTAAATAATTTCCATATGCAGAAGATCAATATTACTTCCATAAAAGTCTTTGGAAATGGCACTGTACATTGCCAATATTTTTGAGGTCAGCAACAAATCTGAGAGACCTATAAGTGCATTATCCAGCTTGTGCACTGCAAAAGATCCAAGTATCTTTTAGTTCTGTGCTACTTAAAGCAGTGATAGAAAAGATAGGCCCATAACTGTGTTTTCCTATATTAGGTTAAAGTTTGAAGAGTAAAACCATGAAACAGCTTTAATATAGGTGTCACGTGAACTTCCCAGAAAGATAAAACACTGTTGTGAACTAGATTTTTCTGCCTGCCATGGTCCAGTCTATCATCATTTCTTCTTTCAGGTTCTCTTCACGTTTATACTATAAAAGGAATTAAAAGACACAAAACATTCTTCTGGTAGTAAGGAGCAGGGACTATTTAAGTTTTTGTAGTAAATAACTTAGGGTCCTCAACTTCTAGTATGTTCAACAATATGAGTTGTTTATGGATTCGTCTTTGTGTAGTGTAGAAAATATTAATTCTGAAGTATCATCTTTCCATTTACTCTGTTCTTATTCCCTTTATCTGCCTTATAAGATCATCTTTTCTGCTCATATCAAAGTATGAAATAGTTAAGTTTTTGTTTCTTTTTTTGGTTTGGTTTCAGAATCCCTATCTCTTCTCATTAGTAGTCTTTACTGAACCAATCTATCTACATTTATGGATCCAGTCACTGACAGTATCTATGATGCTAACTTGTAATCAATAAAACTTGTAAGCTATAAAACAGTTCTGCTGCATATTCATCTGCTTCAAAATATAAATACATCTCATTCTTATAAATATAAAATTTTTCCTGACTCCATTAATTTTCCCTTTTTAACAGATGAGAAACCAGGAAAACCTTGAAACTAGAAGTTTTCAAAGCTCAACTGGCGTTGTTAGTTCTCCTGAGCTTTCGTCTCCTTCAAAAGTCACAATGTCCTGTCTTACACAGGAAATTTAGACAACTAAATTTATCTAAAACCAAAAGTTCAGCTCTGAAAATATACACAAAGAATATTATATATGCTAAGAATGTTATGTATGCATACGAAACAGTTAACAAAGAGGCCATGAATTTGAAAGAGAATGAGAAGGTGTATATGGAAGAGCTGAGAAGAAAGAAAGAGAGAGAGAGAGAGAGAGAGAGAGAGAGAGAGAGAGAGAGAGAGAAAGAGAGAGAAAGAAAAAAGAAAGAAAGAAAGAAAGAAAGAAAGAAAGAAAGAAAGAAAGAAA
>NW_021604677.1:7700-60398 GCF_004785775.1 Grammomys surdaster
AAAGAAAGAAAGAAAGAAAGAAAGAAAGAAAGAAAGAAAGAAAGAAAGAAAGAAAGAAAGAAAGGGGATAAATATAACTATATCATAATCTCAACATTTTAAAGTAAAAAGAGTGTTATTACTTAATGGACCTGGTAAATTGCTTAGGACCAAGTCAACAGGTGATCAAGAAAATTGCCATATGCTGAGCCAAAGAAACTGAAGATCTGAAGCAACTTTGGTGGTACAATATTACAGAGAAAGCAATAGTTGTAGAAAATACTTTCAAAATCATAAAACAGAATTCCTAAACAAAGATAAATACATAAATATTGACTTTCTGAATACTTTATTCATTTTTGTGATCAAATACAAGTTTAATACACTAACTTTAGACAGCTTTAAGAATTAAAAAAATGTTTATTTATTGTCCCGCTAGCAGTTTTCCTAACGTTAAAATGATGATCATCTTGCTTTTTAAGGGTTAATCAGAGAATTGGAGGAAGTCAGTCATAAAAATTACAGTATTATAGTTATCAAGACACAATGGCTTTCAGTTCTTCAAGTATATGCCATGCCTATTGATGTTATTTAGCTTTTCTAGGAAACATTCATAAAAAGTTATGACATAACAATTTTTAACAATCTCTGTATTTATTTAATAATTTCCCATATATCTCTGTCTGGTACATATTTAAATTTACCTCTTCCTCATAAATTTCAGAGCTATCCTGTCATAATCTAGACACCCTAGTGACTAATACAGCATCATAATAAATCTCATATCCACTCTGATACCTATTTTAGCCTTTCATCAAAATTGAAGACCCA
This sequence comes from Grammomys surdaster, assembly GCF_004785775.1. Classification (NCBI taxonomy): domain Eukaryota; kingdom Metazoa; phylum Chordata; class Mammalia; order Rodentia; family Muridae; genus Grammomys; species Grammomys surdaster. Next base: position 8,511 of record NW_021604677.1, read on the forward strand.
ATTTTCCTTATGAAATGAAAACTATGCAAATGTTTTTTTTCTTCAAGAAATTCCAAGTTTCTCACTGCTCTGTAACCAATGTTCAAGTTCCAGAAATCACTTCAGGAATGTAGTGATGCCTGGCTTTTAGCTATCTTTTAAAATACCTCAGTGCCCTTCCACTGATCTCATTTTTCAAGCATGTACTGAGCTCTGTCAGATTACAAGACTTAGATGTGTCTTTCAGGGGACTGGAATGCTTTCTGTTTTGCTTCATACATGCTTCTCACTGCTTCTGACCTGCACAATCTGACTTGCAGGGAGCATCCACATGCATGCATGATGAGCTTTTTAGGGACGGACACTTATGAAGTCCTAGGTGTCTTCTCCATCACTGTGTGAAATTTCAAGTGCATTTTCTTGTGACTGGATGAACAAGAGCTGATTTTGACCTGAATGTGTTTTACTCTTTCAGTAAAACTTTTCAGTGTCTTAAGTCAGGTTTTAGAACACTGTATAATTCTACTCCTCACAACAGGTGAGACTTTTTACATGAGAAGGAGCATGGTGAATACTTTTCTTTACCTATGTGTGGTCAAAAGAAAAATGTACCAGAGTGTAAATACTCGACATCATAGAAAAAAAGGAAATTGGAAGTCCTATTTTAAACATAATGATAAATTCCCAAAACGGGTAATGAAATAACATCAACTAACAATATAATCTATATCTGTATCCCTAAGAACATATGATTAGCAAAAAAGACAACAGAAATTAGATATTCCTGTCAGTCTGTTATTTTTATTTTTTAAATTACTCAATTCACCAGTTTAATTGCTTAGTAAGAGGCATATCATCCAACAACAGGATTTGACTTAAGGGACTATTCTTGTAGAAGCACTTTCCAGTTTTTATTTATACATTTAGTGTCATATTATATTAAAGTCTATCTCCTCTGAAGCAGCATCAAGACTCATTTTAATCATGACTGGTACCAGAATTGGACTATTTTTTAAAATATGGTAACTAATTTATGTATTTTAATCCTTTGAGAAATTTACAGATACATACAACGTATTTTGAACACATCTATCCTTCCTTTTCTCCAACTCCTCAAAGTGTGGAGACATCCATTGGTACACTGACAAGTTAGAAGTGACTACACAACTATAGATAGTAACACTTCCTCTCTCAGTAACCATCAACTGTCAATAGCTCCTCACCTTGTGGCAGGGCCTTGGGAGACCCTTCTCCCTCCATGCTGTGATTATTGATATAAACTAACAAGTTCATAATTTGTTCATAGTTTGAGCAAATGATAACTTCCCTCATAGTGACGAGGTAAAAGATCAGAAAGGAATTCTTAGAATCAGAAGTGAGTGATGCCTTCATAAAGTGGACATATATACCTAAACAAAAGATACTCAGCAGAGTGGAGAAACTTCCAAATGTTTCCTCTCTAGATTTCAAAAGAGTCAAATTAGTAAACACAACTTTCTGTTACAGAAAGAGATATATGTATAAATAAGAACATTAAAATTAGAAGGAGCTGATTAATTAAAGAAGAATCATCAGAGAAGCAAGAGTAAGTAAGCAAAGAAAGTCACTAGCAGAACAATGCAAAGTATACAAACAGAAATGAGAGCCTAGAAATACCAGGGCAACCAAAATCATGACCACTTTCCTCTATTTTCAAACATTTCTCAATAACAGAGCCTTCGATTTTTAATAGCATATTTCCCCTTGAATTAATGTCTACATTTCCCAGCTTCCCATATAAGAAGGTGGCATATAACTAATTTCTGTATGGTATAATGTATAATGTGTTTTCTCTTGGGAAAAAACATATTTGTTTCCTTTAGTACTTCCTTCTACACACACACACACACACACACACACATCCTGTCTTGAGTTACAACATCTATCGTAAACTGTATAAAAACTTAGATGCTGAAACATAGTTTCAGTAAACAATAAAAATAATTTCATTGGTCAGTAAACAATAAAAATAGTTGTAAAATGTATAGATAAATTATGAGCAAGATAGATATCATATATAATAATTTAATTTATAAATTATATCTGTGATAAAATGATTTAAATTTTTAGTGACATAATCATGTTTAATTATATATTAAATGATAAAACTAAGCTTAAATATAAATATTAGCAACTGGCAATGTTATAATTTTAGTATACTGTGACAATCTCCATTAAAATGTACGAAAGCAGTGATTAGCTTTGAAATGAGTCGGAGATGTATGCTTAAAGTCTCTTTTAAATTAGGTTTATAATAGATACGACTGGAAAATAGTGTGAGGAAATAAATTAACTCTGATCCTTAAAACCTTACATTTTGGGATAGTTTCCAAAGAAAGTTTGCTAATCTACATCATAACACATTACTTAAGCATTATTAGATCAAATTTGTCATGATCTTAGTGTTTTGAATTATAGATATACCCTCAACAGACACACACACAGACACACATACACACAGACACACACACACACACATACACACACACATATATATGTATATAGTGATATATATATCACAGTAGATTTTAAACATCGTTATATGAAAGATACTAAAATAGAAATATTTCTTTTACAAAAATATTCTGACATTCCATTTTGTTCAGTATTAAAGTAATTTTCATTTGAATTATAAAATTATTATTTTTTACACATAGAGTTAAATATGTTTGGTAAGAACTAAGAAGTAACAGGTACGTACTCTTTTTTTTTTTTCATTTTAAGAACTAATCCTATTCTGTATGAATGTAACTTGAACACAGTATGTCCACATTTTATTTGCTTCAAAACTAGATATCTGAATATTGGGTTTTAAAGAAAGATTTCTCATTGCAGACAAGAGTGAATGCAGACAAGAGTATATTATTCATATCAAATTTTGTTCTGTATATAAAATTATAATAGTGAGGAAGTTTAAATATAAAAATATCATGAACAATTAGGAGAAAATGCAACAAAATGTTGGAAGCCTAAGATAATGCCAGCAAATGATACATATATACACAGATGCAGAACTCTTCAAAGAGAGCTGAGCTAAAATCTTGAATCACACAATTATATCAGAAAAACCACCAAGGAAACAGGAAATAGCGATAGAGAATCAATTTAATAGTGGTACAAAAGAGAACATAAAATAACAAGTAATCTTTTAATGGAGGTGGACAATTGTAGCTTCTCTTGATTTTTTTTTTAGTTAGGTTTTAACTTAGCACATAAAAATTTCATTTATTTATTTTTCAGTACAGTTTACATATTTATTTTTTCAAAAGCATTGTTTTTATTTTTACAGAGTCCTAAGCAGTTCAGTGGCAGGAGGAGTGGGAGAGGTTTCATTTTCAACCCAGGAACCTCTATGATGTTGGTTTGTATCAAACACACAGGCAAGTGGTATCACGGATTTGGTAAACTGATGATAATGTTCAGTATTTCTCTGCTAGAACAACAATGTGAGTGCCAATCTCTGTTGCTGCAAGAATCCTGAATCTAGTATTTTCAAATCTAACTCTTTCAATTTCTATTTCTGAAGGTTTGAAATCAATCAACAGTAGACAGATGTGTAATTGCATTGTCTAAATGTTTATTCAAATGTCCAATCATATTTCTTCTTAACTTATTTTTTTCAAGGGAGGTGATTGGCTATATTTGTTTAAATTCTGTTGCCATGGCTTAAAACCTATAGGATTCCACTTGTACACTTGAGGGCCTTGTTTTTCATTTATACCAGTTAAAATCAAACAACAATGAAGCAGCCTCATTTCATTATTTGTGTGTAGACTTGAGAAATATTAGCAATTCTTTTTCATAGCTTGTCCACAGAAAACTCATAGCCACAATTGTCTTTCCAATTAGCTGCCCCATAGCACACCCTCTGTACCTGGAATCTTCTGTCAGCTGTTAGCTTTCAGTTATCTTGAACAAATATGTTACTGGGTTGGCATCCAGTAATTTGTCATGTACTTTCTTCTATGCGACAAAAACTGAGCAGTCTTTTCCTCTGACAGCTACAGATGTAAGTCCACCTTAGTAAATAGTCTTAAATGCATATTCTACTTGGTAGAGTTGGCCCTTGGGAGATAAAATAGGAATGTGATGGTGAAAACAGCTGCTGGAACCACGGGGCATGGTGTTCCCACTATTTCAAACACAGTCTGACAGGTATGAATGTTTTTAAAAAGAGAAAAATATATATTCCAGTGTGGAACATATGAAATATGATTCAAATCAAATTTTCAGAACAAATGGGACAAAATGGCTTTATTCACTCACTCACAATGAAGAATTTGAGGCCACAAATTCTTGACTCTCTGGTTGCTGAAATATATTGGTCAGGATTTCAAGGCATTAGGATGAAGTTAATAGACACCTCTCAGCAAATCTAATATACTCAAGAAGGAAAACCAAACATAGGTATTTGGATGCATTATCCAACAAGTAGCCCACATGCATTCACCTACAGTATCACTCAAGTTAGATGAGCATTCTGTCACAACATACCATGAACAAACATTTGCCAGTGTGATGTTTATTCCACTTTACATCATCATAAAAAGAACAATAAGAGTTGACTGGTGAATCTGACAAACAGGTATTTGGAGCACAGCTCTCAGTGGGATGTCTCCATCAAGTCCTACCCAAAGAAGACAGGGTGAGAAGAGTAAAAGAACCAAAGGGATAGAGGACACCAAGAGAACAAGGCCCTTTATTATTTAGATGTTTTCAACCTTCCTAAGGCTAGAACACTTAAATACAGTTATTCATGTTGTAATGAACCTCAATCATAAAATTATTTTGCCACTGCATCATAACAGTAATTTTGCTAGTTATAATTCATAATGTAAACATCTATGTTGTCTGATTGTCTTAGGAAAACTTTAAGAAAGTGTCATCCTACCTCCAAATGGGTCACTACCCACAGAATAAGAACCAATGTTAATTCAACTGGGGAAAGTAAAGAAGAGGGTCTCTGATACTTCTGCCTTCTCTTAAGACTCTTTTTCCTCTGTTAGTTTCTTTTTATAACCTTTGATGTGATAGATTTTGTTTGTTTGCTTGCTTGCTTGATGTTATTATATTTTATGTTGTTAGATTTTGATATTATCTCTTAGAGGCCTGTTCTTTTTGAATGAGAGACAAAGAGGGAATAGATACATTTGGAGGAGAAATTGGGGAAGAAATGGGAGGAGTAATGAAAGAGGAAAAGTGTTAACTGTTATCTCAATAATACCGCCAAGCCAGGTAAGAAAATAGAAAAGAACACAGGTAAAAGACGTCATTTCCTAATGATGGAAATATAGAACAATTTTGATCAATCATTTTGATTCAAGAGATGTCATATGCACTAAACAGTAACTCACAGAAATTAAAACAGTATCAAAGATGGGAGAAACTAAAAAATATTTTAGACTATAGATATAAAATAAGAGTATAGAGAAATAGGAAAGTAAATAGACTGAGGATTCAAAGTTAAGTAACTACAAATCATAAGAACAGATGTAGAGAGAACAAGGGTAGCATAAAGAAAGGAAACAATGGAGTATTATTTCAATGTTTTTCCCTAAAATTGAAAAATAGCTTCATTAAGAAGTCTAGTAAGGGTTAGTACAATTGATACAGATAGGTCTACATCTAAGACAGACAGAAAGAGACAGAGATAGAGACACAGAGAGACAGAGACAAAGGAACAGAAACAGAGAAACAGAGAGATAGAAAGAGACAATGAGAGAAGGAAGAGGAACAAAAAGAGAAGAAACAGGAGAAGGAGGAAGAAGGAAAAGAAGAAAGGGAAGAGGAGGAAAATAAGAAGAAAAGGAGGATGAAGAAGATGAAGGAGAAGGATAAGAAAACAAGAAGAGGGGGAAGAGCAAGAGGAGAAGGAAGAGGAGGAGGAAGAGAAGGAGAAGGGGAAGCGGAAGGGGAAGGGGAAGGGAAAGAAGGAGAAGAAGGAGGAGGAGGAGGAGGAGGAGGAGGAGGAGGAGGAGGAGAAGGAGAAGAAGAAAAATTCCAAAGAACTGTGATTGAAAGATTGTCCATGACTTTAGTTTTTCCACAGGAGTCTGATCATCAGAGGAGATAAGAAAAAAAAAGCACACACACACACACACACACACACACACACACACAAATGAGGAATGGGAGGAAAGAGATGGAAATGGGAGTGATAAGGAGAAATAAATGAGGGGGAAATAGACAAAATTTACAAGGAACTACTGTTCAGCTAAGATTCGATGCATAGCCAAATAATTAGAGTAGAATAATAGACATAAAATATGTAAAACCCATTGAGCCTATTCAGTACTTCTATATAAACCACAAAAACTTGAGAAAAAAATCAAATAAGTAAAGGACATATTTTAAGAGCAATAGTAGAATCATTATATTTGAATTTGCACTGAGGCAAATACCATTACCTGAAGACAAGGGGAAGACTTCACAATTGTATATGCTTGCAGATCTGGTCACCTTTCAGCTCATAGTGGAGGAGAGTGATTCAAATTTTGTATACAACTAGGTAGGCCAGACATAACCAAAGTTCTCATTGGTTCTACTTTTAAAAGCTGCCACAAATATCTCAAGACTGTTTCTCTACAATGCTGCACACTCTATTGGCATAGGCAAACACAGATGAGTTTATCATATATTTCATGATCAAAGATCACTGTAACTTCTTCTCTGCAAATTTTATCAGCAAGTCAGAGGACCTTTATTGAGCCTAGGTTGAATGACACAATAACTATCGCTAAATCTAAAATAACTAACAACAATTCTATGTATATATGCCTTGTGTATGCACTTTTCTGCAATTGTAATATATTTCAAAGTAAACAGACACCAAAACATGTGACGATCCTTAAACATTTTGAAACAAGTTATGTTTCATATATATACTACTCAAGAATGGTGCCATGGGATTTATATTTTGATTATGTATGCACTTATATAAAAATATAAGTGAGAAATAAAATATCTGAAACATTTTCATCAATAAACTATTCTTCATTTTACACATTTGGAAACTAGACTATATTTCTTGTGTACTCCTGTAATGGTTAGGGTTGTTCATTGGTAATTATGTGTGTTTCTTTGGTGTTCCCAGGGAGATAGAGATTATTCTGTTGTAAATGTAAATGTAAACCCCTGGTGTCTTCATTCTTGTTGGTTTCTATAGATGAAGTCCTTGAGCTTCCATTCATCCTCTCAAGTCATAGGTTCTGATGTTGTCTAGAACAGGTGTTAGCTTCTCTTTGCTTTTGATGGTTCCTCTAGAAAACAGTGAGGACTCTCATATGCTTCCAACCTAGAGGTTTTTCACTGTTTAATTTTATGTGTGAAAGTAATTAGCATTTTATTAATATCTATATTATGGCCAGATATTTTGGAAAAATTAAAAGCTTATACATATAAGAAATATTAATTAGAATTAGAATATAGAAGAATATACATTATAAATATCTAATATTATTTATAAAGTTAAAATCTTGTAAGGTTGTTACAGATTTAAGAACTCTATTCAATTTTTCAATAAAATTATTATCAAATTTTACTGGAATTCAAAGTCATTATCTTCTGGCTTCTTAACAATAAAGTTGTAATTTTATGTCCAAAGTTAAGATTATTAAATTCAGTAATAAGTTGAAGTTAAAAATTTTTTAAATTAAATTAAACTATGACTAATTAAAGGGCTTGCATATCCATATATATGAGATTTTCAAATTTTTAAAATTATATCCTTAAAATATATTTAAAAATTGCTTAGTGAGAGTTGTTATTTATTAAATGAGTGGCTTCAAGTGATAATTTTTGACATTTTCTCATTGATTGTTAAAATCCTACATGTGTCAGATTCTATATATTAGTGGAATTTTCCTATAATATTAATACTGAAGTTTTTAGGATACAAATTCATATTTTCAGAAAATTTAAAATTTGTTTATTAAAAACATTAGTAATATGAACACATTATATTATTTATGTTATTTAAACTTGCTTCCCACTAAATACACCAGTACTGATACCTTAGCAGTGATTTGTATAACGACATTTGTAGCTTGAACACAATAATCATTGAAATCTGATAATAGTCATACCACACAAATATTAAAGTACTCACATATATAAATCTTAATTAAATTGAGATAATTTCATTATGTTATTTTTATTATTTTAAGAAATAATTTACGGGAACTTTCCCAGTGGTTTTTCTGCCAGAGGTTCCAATTATAATTCCCTGCTTAGAGTTAATTAATTAATCAGGAGAATCAATTGAATCTTACAGATTTGATTTTCAAAACATAAAACTGTTATAATTTGTGTTTTACAGTTTCTATTAATGTATTAGGATCTAAAATTAATTATTAATTCTGAACCTTTCTCTTTTTGTCCATCTGCTGATGTTTATTGAATTATCAATGCACAGAAAATTCTGAAATTGTATATGAGTTGAACTTCAAATAGGTAAGTGACCATTCCATAGCATAACACAGTAGAGTGAACTATTCAATTTCCACTTATAAATGAGATAAAATAAAGTTGGTCATGTCTACAATCATAAATTTTCTCATTCCAGCTACCCTAATTCTAAAAACAATGTGTATATGTTTCTTCGTGTGTGTGTGAGTGTGTGTGTGTAAATGAGACAGAGAGAGACAGAGGTAGAGGGAAAGACAGAGAGATAGAGAGAGACAGAGAGAAACCAATATATAAAGAGAGACAGAAAGACAGAGAGACAGAGAAAGACAGAGAGACAGTGAGAGAGAGAGAAGCACCCCCAGGCTGTCCATTTCCTTTTTGCTGGAAGTTGAGAAGACATTAACTTTGAGATCCTAAGACCTCCTGATGTATACTTTCTATACAAAAGCACATGTTATATTCATTTACACATGCAAGAGAAAAATTCAAGCCAAAGCTGAAAGTAAAATGGACATAATTTTAATGGATTTTTGTAAAATTTTTGTGCATTGGATTCAAACAGCAAACTGTGTGCACTCAACTGTTTTTACAATGTTGTCAAGAGGTCTGTGTCTTTTACCATTTTACACACAACTGTTTATTACAATGTTATCCGCCTTATGGGACTCAGGGGTGTGGCGTTACAAGCTGTGGTGGTAGTGCACCTAGCTTTTATAGTATCTAACTTGAAAATATTTCTCTTCTATGATTCCTTTTTCTTGATAAAAATAGTTTTCACCAAACGTTGGTGGTGCACACGCACTACCGTTCATGCTTGACATCACACCCCTGACAGGAACACATATTCTTAGTTTGTTGATAAAAAGTATTACAAAAATTTCCATACAAAAACTATTTTCATAGAAATCTTGCATTTCCACAAATAAACCTGAACATTTTTTGAAAACAAAACAAAACAAAACAAAACAAAAAACTGCTCAAGAATTTTGTTCTTTTAACATTGTGACTATTGTTAAATGCAGTTCACCTCAAAGTTCTGTCATGTACTTTTGTATAGGTGACAAGTCCCCATTCTCTTATCAATGGAATCTGCCCAGGCTCCACCAAGGTCCTTTCCAGGAGGAAGGAGAGTTTCAGTTGACATAGCAAAATGTCAGAGTGAAAGCTTCATTCTTCCACATAACCAGTAACACTGAGCCCTGTTTTACAATTCACGACAAGGATTGCAAAACATCATCCTTTACATCAGAATCTCTATACCAATGGTTGCTTTTTTATTTCTGGTGTAGGTTAGGAAAGGGGCTTCTGGGAGGAAGTTGCATATTAAAATATTTGCCATGGGTATTTTAAGAAAAAAATTAGTAGCTTGATATTGCCATCTATATCACAATCCATGACACAGACTATTGAGAAATAAAAGAAACTGATGGTGGTCCGCTTTCTGTTCCACTTCTATTGAATACTGATGTGTTTTGCATTACATCTTTCACATTCTATGAACACATATTATCTATTCAGATGATGATTTTACTGAGTATTGGGGCTGGTAACATTATCACCTCTATTTTGGTGGTGACCATGGGGCGGTACTGTTTCTTGTAACACTACAATTTTTGCTGATTTCACGCACTTTAAAAAATTTTTATGGCATTTTTATTGGTTACCGTTTTGGGCACCAACATTCCATCTCCTGACAACAGTTGAGCTTCAGAAGGAACTGGCAGTTTCTCCCTGGACTGCATTTGAAACCAGCCACAACATTTGCATGTAACACTCACTCGAAGGAAGGGAGGAACCCATGATAAACAGTGTAACCCCGTGTAATTTTGTTGATCCATGGTGCTTGTAAATCAAGTCTGATCACTGAAACTGCTTAGATCACAGAGTCTCTAGTTCATAGACACAGCGGCATGAGGTAACTCATTTTATTTTGCACAGGTTGCATATTTCCACAGGAAACATTCTCGCTAAATTGTTTGGAAAAAAAAAAAAGACGACAGTTTGTGCTTGGGTGATTGGCCTCCCAGCTTCATGCCATGGTTTCTTTACCTGGCAACCTTCTGTCGTTAAATGTGTGCATGTTGATAACTTCTTCTGTTTTCACAATAACTGGGGCCTGTGGCTTGTGTTTGAGCCGACGCTGGCACTTCAGGGACATTCTCAGTTCTTCCACCATAGCGCTACAGAAGGACCTCTATAGAAGAACACAGAGAGATTGACATTACAAAAGTTATAAATGGACATAATGTAACAATCATTCCCACGCACTGGCCACATGTCAGTCTAAAGTATTTCATGATTATAACAAAGTATTATATTTTAATACATGACATACAGTAATGAGAATATTACAACATATGGGCTAGTTTAAAAAAATCTGCCACCTGATAGTGAAATAAACACTCCATTAATAATTTTTATTATTCAGATAGATTGAATTGGATTTTCTTATGATGATATGTAAAGTTTATTAGCATTATATAGATGTCTACTTTAAAATTTAAACACAAATCTCTAAGTAGTAATAATATAAATGATGTACTATTTAGGTCAGAAGATAAGATACACAAATTTTCTCTAAACATTGTTTCTTTACTGAATATCTCAAAACAACAAAAATGGCACTTAGACAAACAAAATATAAACATAAAATGTGGATTTTATTTACAAATTTTGTTATTATTTTTATACCTATACAACAATGACAGTGACTAGAAACATATATAATACAATCAATGAAATGGGAACTGGTCACATTTTAAACACCTAATCAAACATTATTTGTAATTCATCATCAATGTCTTTGTAACAGAAAGATGAAAATAGTTTATCCCATGTAGATAGGATAACTCTATGATTTTCATCTTATTGGCTAAAGATTTTCCACCAATTTAGCATACATAGCAGGCTCATTAATTTGGCATCTTGCTATTCATATTAGACTCATTTATGCAAAATAAATTTTTGTTAATATCTTTCCTCAGTTGTTTAAGAGACAGAAAGCAGATTCCTGACCCAACTACATACTATAGATGAAAGTTCAGATGGGATGAGACTATACTTAGAATCTTCTATACAAAACCCAAAAATGTACACAATATACAGTTAGACATTTATGAATATTTACTACTCTAAAAATGATATGAAACATGATGAGATTAAAAAATAGGTATTTTGAGACATAAAATTGAGTTAGTCATTATTGCTTTGCAGCTTATCATCTTAGCATATAGGATAAGAAAAAAGAGTATAGTGTATATTTCTAATGTTTTAAAAACATTTTGAATTACAACTGTTTGTGACACTCAAACTGTTATTATAAATTATTTTGGCCTCAGCGTGTTGGTGTAAAATAACCCAAAGAGAATGAAAATTACAACTGTTGACACGCAGTAAAACAACTTATTTATAGTTTTGTGATTTAGACACAGTTCTAAAACCTATTTTATTACTTCATGTTCATATACTCACTTTCTAGTATGTTTTTTAGCCTGGTTCTCATCTGTTGAAATATTACAGGTAAAGTTCCTAGAAGAACTGACGTCTTAAATATCAGTTTTTTCATAACATAAAAAAACATTTCAAATCTTTTTCTCCTGTTTTTATCGTGAAGAATTCTCTGATATCAATGTTTTTCATTACATAAGAAACAGTTCAAATATTTTTCTCCTGTTTCTCTCATGAAGAATTCTCTGAATTAGTCTCCTTGTCATGACCTATGTTCTTGCTGTTTTTCTGCACTCTTTTTTTCTTCTCTTGACACATCACTCTCTGCTTGGGTGTCCATCCCCATCCTCCCTGACTTTTTCTTGTTCTTGGACATGGTGTGCTGAGGACTTTAACCTTAATGTGGATCTAACTTATTTACTGCCTCACCACAAAATTCAAGTTTCATTCAGAAAACTCCATCCACAGCCTACGTTATTTTTATTCAATTTTGTTTTATTCCTTCAATGAGTTGCTGTCAGTTTTATTCTTCTCTCTGTAGCCTCTGTTTTCAGTGTTCCACTCTCACTGAAATGAAAATATACTGAGCTGTTGTTGCTTGTACACATGTATGTTCTTCAAATAGCAATGTAGTTAACCACAGCTACATATGACTCCAATGCCTTGGTATTTAACAGTGCTTCTAAATGCATTGTGTAAGGTTTGCTTGCACGTTAGAAGTTTTATAAATAACAATAGAAAACTTCAAGACTTTAGTAACTTTCAATAAATAAAATAATCTATTAGCACTTGTAATAGGTGAAGATTAAATGCTAGTAATGGCTTTCCCATTGCTTGCCATTATTTATTATGTGTTAAATAATAGCTTTTAAAATTCATGAAATATTTTGATTAAAAACTCTATATGCTCTATATGCTACTGCCATCTTGTACATTGGAATGGTGTTGTTTATTGCTTAATACCTTCTATTAGATGTATTTATTAACAACATGATGATAATGATGATGAAGATGGTGATGATGACAACACGGTAGAAATGGAAAAATCTGATTCCAAAAGGGGAAGGAATACATTGTCTTGAGGTAAAATAGTCTTGACTCTCTGTTGAAACATTTAATAGAAGAATCAATTAATATAATACAGTTATTATAACAAGGTTAGAAGTTGATCCCATTGACATTTAAAAATGGTTTAAAATGTGAATGAATTTAAATTGTTTGAAAGATGGCTTTATTTAATATAGAGTTTCTAAATATCAATTAATGTTGAACACCGTTTGCAATCTTATCCTCAGCCTATTTGCTCATATAAGTTTTATAACAAAACAAAGTGGAAACATTAATTTTTCATTAAAAGAATAGGCTAAGTAGCTTGTTTTCATGGGAAAAATATAAATGTGCATATAACTTCTACTAGAAAAGATTCCATCTCATTTATAATAAGATATTTAATCCTTGATATTTAGTGCTTGCTTCAGACTATACATTAATACATATGAAAAATTTTGAAGTAATATCATATAGTATAAAATTTATATTAATATAAAGTATAAATAAAATCATGCTTCCATTAAATATCCAATTTTTATTTTTATCTCATAACATTGAATAATCTTAATTAATTAATCTTAATTAAACTGTTATCCTCATTTCCAATGCAAGTCACATATGAAATAGACAAAATTTTTATCAAATGACTTTTAATCAATCTGTGGTTTTTATTATGCAATTTAAAAATATTAATTTTGTTAATTTTCTCTCTGAATGAGCTGAAATTTGCCAGTAATTTCTTTACCTATCAGTGTGCCATTACAAGAAATACAATTTTATTTATGAATAAATTCACTGTGAGACCAAAGGTTTTCTTATCTTTTTTTTTCATTTCAGTGTCTGCTAATCATAAATTTGGAACTATATTTCTGATTAATTTTTGTTCATTTCCTGACTTTTGGCCCTTCCTTATCTGCCTCAGTTCTGAATTAAAAATTCTCCAAATAGATCTCCATTTCTTGAGTAAAAAAAAAGCATGCAGTTTTTATGAGCCTTTATTCTTTTAGTCTGTGCTGAAAAAAAATACTAGGATGTTTAAATATAGCTTTAATTTCATATCATTCAAGAGAGACAGATAGTTCTAAATATGGATTGGGCTTTTTTTCTTATTCTAATTTGAAATGTCTCTAAAATACACATGTGCACTTAATACTTTCCTAGACTGTCACTAAAAAACAAGAGAAAGAATGACAGAAAAAAGAAGGAGAAGTGGAGGGAGAGAGGGAGAGATGCAGTGAGGCAGAGGGACAGAAGAGTACCTTGCCTTTGAACCCTTTTGTTGGGGATGAACCCATGTGGTGTGTTCTTCAGTGTGGGAAGTTCCTTAGAGTGAAAACAACAGTAAAATGTTTCTCCACATTAAGGTAACAGACTACAAAAAGGAAAAGAAAGGCACAAAGATACTAACCATCATTAAAAACCTCTTTTAGAATGTTTCAAAAGTTTACTAAACAGTGTCTGGATGGTATGGTGGCACTAACCAAATAGAAGATTCCTGAAAATGAAAATTTAAATCTTTGAGCTGTTAGCATGTATAATTGCATTAAAATCAGTAAAACTCTTCATAAAATTCACTATATTGTATGAAGCAACCTGTTATTTACACATCCCTGGGAATGAAGACGACTTGGAGCTACACGTAAATATGCTCCATATAGAACATCGACATATCTGAAGTTACTCTAGGTTAAAACCAGAAACTGATAAAAAAAGAATTAGTTTTTTAGTTTTCAAATTAAAGTTTATTAAATAAATGATTTCCCTCTGAGCAAGATAATCATATGATATATTTTACTGACAAATTATATTTTATGTGTCCTGCTGTCCTATTCCTTAAAAGTAATAATGTAACTAAACATTATTCTACTTTTCATTGAAAAGTATTTACAGTCTTTTTGCCTAAAGGGATTGAACAGCTATAGGAAAATTGAGCATCTATGAGACACTGAAGATCAATCAAAATGTTTTATTTTTGTAGCTTAAACTATTTAATGGCAAATTATAGATAGACAACTTATGCATTGATATTTTCCAGTTATTTTCTGGCTTTATTAGGCATTTACTCAAGAATACAGTCAAAATGGTGATTGAGATCAGTCACAGGAAATTATATCGCATTAAGTACTAACTGAATGAAAATAGATAAAGTGTAATAAAATATGTAAATGTTATATAAGATTTTTAGAAATCTTGGTATTGTAAGAAAAATAAATATCATTTAATCCAACCAAGTCAGGTATTTTCTCTATTTTATCTGACTATAATTGGTAGTCCTTAAAGATATATCAAACACCTAATACCTTATATACCACAAGTGAATTGACTTAAGGTATAACATAAGAGAGAAGCCACTAAGAGTATAAATCACTAGCTAAAACATTGATGTTCAAACATTATATAAACTTTGATCTTAATATTTGTGCTATTGCTGAATTTTGAAAATATTCAAATATTTACAAAAGCTTTATCAGAGGAAAATTTACACATGGGTTTTTGAGAGATATTTTTACACAACTGCTGTGATTTTAGAGAAAAATAAAACCAAGCCTTGAAAACTCAAGTTGTAGATCTCAGGTTGACACATCAAAAGTATCAGAGATCTGCCAATCCTGAAATATACAAGTAGCCTCCTTCTTCATGAGCTCATGGCCAACTGAACATTTACCTAGATTCTCTTCTTAGTAATTCTTTAATTCTTGCATACTATAGTTATAAATCAAACAAAAATATACAAAAATGAAATGTTATGGTCAGAACATTAAACAGTATAGCGTACTACACTCAGCCTGGGTTGTTCTATAATAATAAGCATATTGATAAATACAGTAATAAATAAAGTATTTTCAGAAATTTTTACTTCAAACAAAATTTACCCATTGTTATATTATATTTCTCAAATATAATTGGACTGGTAAAAGTACACCACTATTCCATATTGTTACATTTTCTTAAACTTGTACAACCAATAAATAAAGGCAAGAAGCTACAGAAGCTTTTTAGTCAATACAGCAATGAATGCTTAAGAAATAAAGTGTTGATTATTACATTCCTGCTAACAGTTCCATTCATACAACCAGGAGGCAGGCTCAGGAAGCTCCTGTTATTAAGCTCAAGTAGATAAGATGTGCAAACTTTATCACTGTTAATTAACAATGATATTAAAATACAAATGACTTTCATATTACAGCTAAATGAAAAGGCTTGATTCTTATTAAGTATGATCTTTTAAACTTTAAACAAAATAAACAATCATTCACAAACATTGAGAGACATCAGAACTCCTTATAGTTATTTAAGTATAACCTGACAGACATGGTTCAATCATCTCTATCTTTCCCTAGCCTTTACAGCCCAGCTGCTGAAAACTGCAGTTCTATCCTTAGCTTCTATACAACCAATAATTTTAACTTCTACATGTGAGTAAAATCATTTTTAACATAAGAATCTTGCTTTACATATATGTATAAATGACAAGCTTTCAGATCACACCCTTTAAAGCATTTTATTTAAAAGTTCATACATAAGTCTGTATATTAATACATTTTTGAAATAAAGTCAGCCTAAGAAATCAAAAACCCTGTTCCAAATGTGATTTGTGCTAACATATTTTTTTTAAATTCTAAAACCAGTCATTAAAACATTGGTGACAGAATTAAAAAAGGGGTATGATCAAAGGCTTCAATGTGTTTTTCCAGTTTAACAATCTAACTTATACATGTTCTAAATGTAACTTCTGGAGAAAAGAATCAATGAAGAAACAGGCCAACGAGATCTCTAGAGATGATTCAGCAGATAAGACTAATTCCTGCTCTTGCAGAGGACCTGAATCCATTTCCCAGGACCCACATGAGGTAGTCAAATGTCTGACATCCATGAATACCTGTATTCACAGTCATGGGTCAATGTATACACACACTTAAATAAAATTTTTGAAAAAAATGTATGTATTTATATAATATCAGTTAATGAAAAAAGGTCATGAATTTGAAAGAGAATAATGGGAATGTAGGATAATTTGGAGCAAGGAGTGGAAAGGGAGAAATGTAATTAACTTATAGTCTCTCTTTCTCCCTCTGTTTCTCTGTTTCTCTCTCATATATATATATACATACATACATATATATATATATATATATATATATATATATATATATATATTCCAGAGGAGGTCATTGTGTAAACAGTGTCAGGGCAGTCCCTCTCATTGTGGAAAGTATTACTATCCCTGAAGATGCACATTTCCTTTCTGTTAATAATGAGTTCAAACGTCTTGGCATTGTTTTTTTGTTTTTTAATCTAGAGGAGGAACCATGTTTTAAAACTTCAAAAGCCACTTATAAAAATAAGACAGAATAATTATTTATCAAGGTCTAGCCTTAATTTTAGAATATAGTTTACAGTGACAAAGAAAATGTGTTACTATCAACTGACAGACATGGATTAATTGATTTGGAAGATTAGAGAGGAACATGAAGGCAGGTGTCCTATTTATAATTGATGTTTACATAAAAGACAGCTTTAAAAATCATCCGCTAGTTCTTATTCATACCACTGGGGAAACAAAAGAACATCCTACTTCTATACAGTGACATAAAAATGATGCCAAAGTGGACAATTTATTCAATTTCACTCACAACTTTTATCTTGAGTTCTAAAGAACTGTATACTTTACTCCTAAAATATCTTCTAATGCTCCTAGAACTTCTAACTTTTGAAAATTTAAAATCACTTGACTATCTTTCACCAAACATAGCTGTTTAGTCTTTTTTGGATGCCTTTCCCCTTCTTTGGATCCCTGGACTGCCTTGTCACAATAGAAGATGAGCCTAGTCCTTCTGCAACTTGGTATGTCAAGGCAGGTTAATAGCCATGGGAAATCTCCCTTTCTCTGAGACTTTTCTGAGGAGAAAGTGAGGAAGGAATGACTGCCAGGAGGTGAGGTGAAATGGAAAGACTGAGAGGGGAAACTATGATAGAGATGCTAAGTAAATTAATTAATTAATAAAAATTAATTTAAAAGCATAGATGCTTGTATTTAGGTATAACTTGTAAAATGTAAATACAAGAGTAAAATCTTTGTGAGCAATTTCTGTATTGCTAGACTTTTATCATTATGGAAATTCTTTAAAAAGCATTAGTTCTGTTCCGCCAATCCTTCAAAATTCTGAAAATAATTCATATAAGAAGATTTGAGACCAGCCTGTGTTTAGTTTTTGATTTTGATAAAACATAATGCATTCAGTTTGAAATGTGTTTTTCTCTTAATAACTCAAGATCTTTTGTCCTGCAAATTTAAACTAAATAACTCTGATTTCCTCTTAACAGATATGAAATTGAACAGTTGACTTTTCTTACACCTCTATCACTTATATTTATAGCCATCTTATATATGTTTATGAAACTATAAATAAAAACTTTCTGTGCACACACAAACATTTTGTTTTGATTTACTGGAAAAATATAACAGAAATTTCTTCTTTGAGACTGAACAGTGTTCCCTTAGAAAGAACTTCATTGATTTAAGTGGCATATGACTAAAACAATGGTCTCTCACAGTTCTGAGATACTGTATACTCCAAACATGTTGGGAAAAGTTAACACATGCATGTATTATGGGCAGAATACGTATATTATAATTTTAATAGTTGAGCATGCACTTTTAGTTTTTAGTTTTCAGACACGTTATATATATTAATTTAGTGCTAAAATGATAAAGCTAACATTCTCAGCACCTTTTTATGTTTCTACTTGAAGAAAATCAATAATTTATATACAGAGTATACAATAAAACAGTGTGTACAGAACTTTTTTTAACTTCATTATGAAATATGTTTTCCTTATATAAACCAAATGAACAACAAACTGTTATTCTACTATTTTTGCTAACAAGCAAAATAAGGTAGAATTATGTGTTCTCTTAAAAGAAAGGCAATGTCAGAATAACTAAAAAGTGATTTTATGCTTGAGTTAAGAAACATTATGTTAGAAATAATTTTATAAAAATTTAACTTCTTACAAATGTGTTTATAAAACCACTCATCATAGTTAAAAGGAGCCAAAATTATTTCAAGATTTATGTAGTTACTTTTTATATGTATGGGTATTTTTTTATGTACATAAGTCTGTGCACTACATTCTTGGTGCCCATTTTTGGAAGAAGTTATTGGCTCCTTCTAAAAGTGGAGTTATAGTTGATAGTGAGTCATCATGTAGGTGTTGAGAACTGAACCCAGGTCCAATTCAAAACCAACAAGAAATCTTAACTAATGAAATATCTTTTTGTCTCTGAGAATCAACATTCTCTTTTTTATGCATTTTACTTCAGGTATAAGGAGTTTTTAAGGGGAGATTCAAGGCCCTAGTATAAATGAACATTGTTAGAGATGGGCAATATTTTTTTAATGTTTATTCAAATTTAATAGTTACTTAATATCAGATAACATATCAAAAGTCAAAGAAAATATAAGGCAAAATTAAATAAAAATAAAATATATCTACTAGTAAATTATTTAATCAGGTAGGTAAAACATTCTTTATGTCATTCTAGATGGTCAAATCAAATACTGGAATATAAATAAAAATAAAAATTTATCTCAAAAGTTAAAATAAAGATTACTATATATGTCTATATTAAATTTGTTATTTTGAAAATTATACCATTTAGGTGTTATCTGAAAATAAAATTTATAATTTTTAAATCATTAATGTCAATACTTTTTGGTTGATCTTTCATTTTTAACTTGCCATTTGTTTAATGTTAAAACATCAGTGATAGAAGAAAAGGTATACTTTCAAATTAGTTTTAATTTGTATTTAAGAAAATGAGATCTTTATATTTAAATGATATCTATAATTATAATTTTATTATTATGTATTTCATACACTATTACCTGATAACAAACTTATATTCAACTGGGATTTGTGTATATTATTTATTACAGCTCACTCAGATAAGTATATTTCACTTAAGCTTCGCAAAATACTAAAATATTGTAGAGTAAATAAAGACAAAGAGAAAATAGACAATGAAGCATTTAGGTACTGATTATGGAATTACAGCTTCTTGTCTGTTTTATCATACAAAACAACTCATTGTAGATATGCATTCTTAAAAAATATTTGTTAAGAAACATCACAAGTATTTACTTTGATTTTAATGTTATTAATAAAATCTAAGCTGAAGGAATGACAAATGTATAACAAGTTAATTAATGTAAATATATATATATATGTTGATAAGTTGATATAGTTCACAGTAAAATCCAGAAGTATGATAATTATAATATTAAACTTCTATATGATCTAATCTGAGACTTTTTCCAAGAAAAATGAAAAAGTAAAACCAAAATCAAAATTATCACAATAAATAGGAGAAATCAATACTAATAAATCAATAATTGTTTAGTCTAATACACTGAATTGCATATAAACAGTGTTATCCCTAATTTTATGTTTTTAAAAATAGGTTCCTATAATGAGCTACATTATTAATTTAAATGATAGAAAGAAGATAGCTTTGTTAGATCAGTTTGAGAGAAATATACAAACCGATATATACAGGGTAATTATATATATATATATATATATATATATATATATATATATTGGGATAGATGATACATAAATGATAGATAAATACATAGATAGGTGGATGATAGATAGATAGATAGATAGATAGATAGATAGATAGATCATAGATAGATGGCAAGATAAAATTTGCCATCAGTTATGACTTAAGATTCCGGAGATTTTAAAAGGATGGTATGAATTTAGAATTTTTAATTCTAAAGGAGAGAAAAGTCTAATAGAGGTAAAGATTCATATTGAAATAAGAAATGTAAATGTAACAATGTGCTAAGAAATAAGAGAGATGTGATTGGTTCATAAACAAAAGATAAGCTTAATATCTGAGCATGTTTTTGTATGAGAAAAATCACCTTCAAACCATCATAATGTAAGGAGGAATATTTTAAATGATGCTACATATAGCTACCTAAGCATAAAACAATATACAAGTCACATTCTTTTCTATTATAACAAGTATTATAATATACCTATATCTTGCAGAAACAAGCTTATGACAAGAGACCAGACACATTATTATTTTTTATCATGAGAAAACAGTTCTGGACAGTATAATGCCTAACCTACGTGCCTGGCCTAAAATGACTAGTGGAAATAGTCAAAGAAGAATGAAGAGCAATGGTCACTCCAGTCCAAATAAAAAGTAAGACATTGTCAACCTGAGGATATTCTTAAGTGATAAGAGGAGTGTGTAAACTGGAAGGGAGAGGAAACCCTGCAACTATGGCCAGGGACATTTGTTGTAGATTCATATGCAGAGTTAGAGAAACCTGAGTTCACTATAAAATTAATGTAGATTCTGTGAGAATCAGTGATCATGGCTAAATGTTGTTCACTTACTACCAGCACAGTCATTCTCCAGCATACTAATATGTGTTAGTGTGTAGTTGTTTATTTATACATGTCACTAAATATGATTTTATTTCATAATTTTAAAAGTCATAATAATCCCACATTTCTGAAGCTGGATATCTTGAAGAGTTCAGAAGAATCAGTTAGAGGTGACAGCAACCATATAGATTTGCTTTCAAAATTAAATAACCAAACTCCTTGAGTTTTAATGGAAAGAAATGATTTTTTTAATTATTGAGAACAGAGCTCAGGTAAATCAAATGAAGAATCATCTGAAGATAATGACAATACAATTCCAATAGTGTCTATATTTAATTTGTTTTATTTTAATATTAAGATAGGCTTAAGAGAATCATTACACATGGATAGCTAGACATTCTCACTAGAAAACCCAATATTCTTTCATAAATATGGGGTTGATTTTAAAGTAACCAAAAACCAGTTTTGGCAAATTATTAAAAAATGACTATTGAAAACTTGATAATTTTTGAATTTGTTTAGTCATTTTGATTTGCTTTCAAACCCATTTTCACATCATAGAAAAGACCACAATACCAAAAGTGTACTTATATCGAACTAACTTATATTAACATAAAAGAATTAGGCTTAGCCATGTTACTAGAAATACACAACCTTAATGTTGTGAGAACATAAGTTCTATGAATGTTTGAAATTTACACATGGTGATGTCAGACTGAATAGGGTTCTCAAAATATTCAGTTGTGAAAGATGACTAAAAAGGTGTCAGGTACTATAGTCAAGTAAAATTTTAAGACATTGTGTATGCAAATTTCATGCTTAAGAGTATGTCAAAATTTATAACGTTAAATTATTCAAACTAAAGGAAGGTATTTGTCAACTATATTTTTACAAAACTAATTTCTGGTATGTACATTTCAAAGAATATTAGCAGAATGCATCTTACATGTTTTATCATTCCTACTATATTTTTAAATACAATTTTTCTGCTTTGTATTTTTAACAATAAAACTTCATAAACTTTTCTAATACTGAGTAGACAATATCAGTCTTATACATTGACTAAATATTTAAAATATTCTTTTATTAAAAACAAAAACCAAGACAACTGTATACAGAAAACTAAATACAGCACTGGAAAATTGAAAAGAATTCTGCTCGTTTCAATTCTAGAGATGTAAATGTATATACAGAAATGATGTGTGCTATCTGTTGATTTTCATATTTTTCTTTATACTTATAGGACCAAAGAAATTATAGAATCAAAAATATGGAAGTTAAGTGATCACAAAATTTCCAGACTAGAATACAAAACTCTTTGTACAAGTGACTAAATATATTAAAATACAAAAAAATCATATTAACAGTTTTACACATTTTCATAAAGATTTTGAATATAGTAAGCTAAAGACTCATTAAATAAAATATGCAGTGGCAAATCTACAAAATTTGCATATACTTATTAATTTGAAAAATTAGTAATAGTTTTCATAATTCAAGCTAAATTGTAACAAAAAATCTGAGAGTAATTCTACTGAAGTTAAATTTTATTTACTGCCTAGCTTCAAATTGCTGTTTTTAAAACCTGAGATTGTTTTGGACAAAGCATTTCTATTTTTATAATACTACTTCTGATTTTTCTACCCTCAGTAAAAATATCTTCCCATTAATTTAACAGCACTAAACTTCAAGTAAATTTCTCTCTCTCTCTCTCTCTCTCTCTCTCTCTCTATATATATATATATATATATATATATATATATATATGCTTTTTTATATGTATATGCTTTTTTTACTTAGTCCTAAATAAGATAGAGTTACCTAATTTTCCTGTAACTGACAATTAAACAGTTTGTCAATAAATTTAAGGATTATGATGATGATCATGAGTCTTTGTGAAATAAGCAGATATATTTCACAAAATATATATTTTAGTTATAGAATGAATGATATGAGACAATTAACAGCCACAGCTCAGAGCATTTCTTGTGGTTGGTAGTAGGATAAAATAGATTACTTGTGTTTTATCAGAAGAAACATCAGTGTTTTAAATTGTAAAAATGTGACATTTACCTTTTCCAATTGAGCGTTTTTTTTGGATTTGTATAAAAACTCTCCCACTGCCACAAAAACTGAGAGCACCAAGCCGGCTGCCAGGACAATGAAGATACCACCAATATTCTGCACCCCTAGAGCACTGGCCTCTTTGCTCTCCTCCTCTGGGCATCCATTGCCCCTCCACCACTTCTCTTTCATCATGTGCAGCTTGCCTTCCTCCTGTAGCTGAAGAATTGCTATGGTGATTTTGTCTCGATATGGAGAACCTGAAAAAAGAGGATGTGCGTTAACTATTTCAAGGAAAACAGAGTTTTACAATTAAAGATCATGAGTGGAGAACAGAGAATTTAGAAATGCTTCCTAGTGTCAATGAACAAAGTAAAACACAATAATTAGAATTTTAAAAAGATAAATAAAACTAGGCTTTTTAGACTTTTGTTACTGTATATATATATATACAGTATGCATATACAGTATACATATATACATATACAGTATGCATATACAGTATACATATACTGTATATATACAGTAACAAAAGTCTAAATATATATAACTTTCTCTATATGTACACATGTATAAATATATATACATATGTAAATATATATATATATGTTTGTGTGTGTGTGTGTGTATGACAGAATGATGATTTTTAGATTACAAAGACAAATAAGAAATCTTATTTGGATGACAGAAAATGATTCCATCTAAAATAAAGATTTGGAGTATTAGTTAATTAATAAAATATTAACCAGAAAGACGCTAAGGGAAATGGATAATGTACAGAATTTTATCAGGAAACACTTAGGCAAGAAAATAAGAATGCTGTTTTCAGCATTCTCCATTTACAGGAAAGTAGGGGAAAATCGTAACTCTAGTTTAAACCAGTAAATTAAGGTTGCCATAATTACTTGAAGGCAAGTTTCAATGTCTTTCATATTGTGTGGATGATGGACATTTGATTTTTCCTGTTTGATGTCAATAAAGTGTCACTGGCTGTTTAAAGTTGGATTATAAAAAAAATATCATGGCAATGTCATTCATAATTTTAGGGGCCTATAGTCCAATAATATTAAGATTTCTTATTTACTATGAATAGTTTTAAGTTTTAGATGGTATTCCTTACAGTTGAGATAACAATAATAACAAAATTTAGTATTTGTGATTATGAGGAGAGAGAGAGGTTTAAGCAACTATATGGTAAATATGATCTTGCTAACAGGATGACCAGAGCACAGACAGACAGAAATATCAAACTACTTATATCTTTCAACATTTGCCACAGAGGAATGGTCATGTTTATTCCTACTGAAAAAGGTTGTTTTTAAAGTTTCTTCTAAGAACACTGTATTTTATGTTCTTTGGGTAGGAGCACAAATCTCCCTGTATAGCTCTTCTGCTTACAGCAAAATGTTAAACCTTTAAGGTTTAATTCAGTGCTGCAAATGAATGGTTTTGTTTCTACTTATAGACCGCCTAGCAAAATAAAGGAAAAGGAAAGTCTTAGGCACAATCCTCTCATATCCTGTTAAAAATGATAAAGTTAGGCACAGAGGTACACAACTATGTTTCTAGTACTTAGGAAGTGGAGACAGGCAAATCAGATATTTATCATCATTTCAGGCTTAGAGTAAATTCAAGGCCAGCCTGACCTCTGTGAATCCTTGTATCAATATATTATTCCAGATCAAGAAAGATAAACATTGCATTTTTTTTCTTGTGTGTGTATGTTAGTTTTTATGTTTTAAATATGTATGTTTTATTTAGAATATTGAAAGAGGTTACATAACAATTTAGGAGTGGGGATGAGGGAAGGGATCTCCCAAGAAAGAGGAAAGGGGATAGGAGGCAGGATGGAGAAGAGAATGTGGGGAGGAACAACTAACACATAGGGCTCTTTTAAGCATACTACTTTAGAAGCTTCCTAAAACATACATACACACACACACACACACACACACACACACACACACTCACACAAACACACACAGAAGACAGAAGGAGAGAGGAGAGAGACAGAGAAGAAGACAGAGACAAGGAGACAGACACACACACACACACACACACATATACATATATATATACCTTAAAATATGGGGCACTCAACTAAACATTGTAAGCTTTGAAATAAAAAAGCCAGTACCAGGAGTTTTCAAATTATCAGACAAAGGGTTCCAAGGTCCCTTACAAACACCACAGGTTAGGGTCCCTTACAAATATCTAGGCTATCCTTCACATTGTCAGTAAGGCATTATTCCTAAAAAGTACCACATGATTATATCCTAAAATGCTCAACTGAAATTTTCCCTTTTATTCTTTAGTATTCATTGTACTAGAAGGTGCAATACAGGCTACCAGAGAAGAAAATTAATGATAAATCTCACCTGATTATGAACTCAAAAAGATATAAAAACAACCTGTTTTCTAGATTTGTCCTCTGGTGAAATAGTGGCATAAATGATATGAAAAATCCCAAAATAAAGTTGAAAACACACATAGTTTATCATAGAAGCTTCTTTTGTAGTAGATGGTAATTAACTAAGAGACTCACAACTAGAAAGCATGTAGAGTAAGAGGAACTTCGGAGTACTCAGCTTTCAAAAGCATATCTATAGCATAATCCTTTCCTAAATGCTCAGGGATGTGGGGGAAGAGAGGGTAGATGGGTTCTAAGAGCCAGAGATGGTGGACAACTTAAAAGAAACAAACATTTTCCACATACAACAGAGCAGACATACATACAAACTCATAAACACTGTGACATTATGTATAAGACTTGCACACTCTCATGCCTGACAAAACACTGGCAAGAAGGAGAGAGACAGGTGGGCACAAATTCCCATCCTTTGCCAAGAAGCTATATGTAATTGAGAGCTGCTGGGTGAGGGAAAATTGGTTTTCTTCAGTGAAGTGATATTGGGTATATCACTCACACTACAAGTCAGATATAATGATGAGTAAGGAGTTGGGGATAACAAATAAGACTCCATAATGTTTTGTGTATGAGGGCTTTTTAAGGGGGAGGAGTGCTTTTTTCACTGATTTTATTAATTTTTTTTTAGATTAAAACTACATAATTTCTCCTTCCCTTTTCTCTCTACAAACTCGCCATATAACTCTCTTTGCTTTCTGTCAAATATACGGCCAGATTTTCATTAATTGTTGTTAAATAGGTGTGTGTGTGTGTGTGTGTGTTTGTGTGTATGTTTGTGTTTCTAAATATACAAACACAGTATTTGTATGTATGTGCTTCCAAGGCTGATCATTTGCTACTGCATTCCCAATTGCTGTGGTATTTGTTGGGAAAAATGTTTTTTAAAAGGAGTTATAGCATAATGTTGGGTAAGTAAGGAAGTAAGGGAGAATCTAAAGAGTTAGGATAAGAAAAATAATAGTATCAAAATACTTTGCATGAAATTTAAAAAATAAATATGGATGTTTTCTCTTTTTTTAAGTGCATCTGGAGAGATTAAGATGGAGCAAACCTAACTGATTAGCTCTTTCTTTAAAATAGGTCTTTATCATGATATGTAGAAGTTTGGGGTTTGTACAGAAGTTTTTTTAACAGCTTTCTTATAATTTGAACTCTTGTTTTGTTTATCTCTGTGAAGTAAATGCTCCACTGAATGTTACATTATCTTTGGTACTTTATCAGACTGACTTACAATTAGCCACATAGTATCTGAACAAATATATTTATACTAGGAGAGGCTGAGGCAGATTTGAGAAAGGCAGTAGAGCTGCTTTCTACCTGTCTCTACAGTTGCTGTGGAGCATGTACTCATGTAACTCAACTAAGAGTACCAAGGGCAGTCAGTCATTTAATATAGTACCTGGAGTTTTCCATGCAAATACAGCATCATTAATATCTCACACTCAACCAATAGAAAACACTTACCCCACAAATCTCATCCCACTCCTCAGATTCATATAGTCCCTGTCCACATAGAATAAAGTACAGAAGTTATTTCACCGAGGTTTGTCTGAGAGTGGCTGTCTTTACTGAGCTGTAATACTTGGAGAAAAGTTCTCTCTCCTGAAACATTCTCCACTGGATTTCGGACCTGCCTAGGTAGCCAGGCTGTCACTGACTGTATAGCCTCCATTAGAGCACTAGAGTTTAGACCCTGACTACCTGCTCTGTGCGGGCCATCCAAATTTCTTTGCATTATCTTCTAAGAGCTATAATGCTCCCAACATTCCTGACCAGAGCGGAGTCCTGTGGAACCTATTCATCCCACCACTGCTTTGCCCTCCTCAGTCTGACACACAGAGATATCTGATGATCTAGAAGGAATAGGGCAGTTGACCACTTATTTCATCTCTATACACCTATTTCTAGGTGCCTCTGCCTATGACTATGCCTATGTGTATCCCTATGCTTATGACTATACCTAGGAAATCAACATGTCTCTGCCTTCCTAGCATATCATACACAGCATGAGGTTTAATTTTCAAAGGTTTCTTTACATTTCACTAGAAAACAAAAGAGCAATTCATAAATGTGTCTATCATAAGAAATGCTCCCTCATCTGAAAGTCAAACCTTCAAATGTATAAAGAATAAATAACCATGCAAGAATTAATAAACATATATTCAGATATCTGAGATTCATTGCTGTCTACAGTCACATGATGCCCTTAGTCCCAGTTTCATTTGTGAGATTATATAAAACATTGCACCCAAAACTCTACATTTAAATGTGGTTACATACACAATAGCTTTCTGTTGTTATTGTTAGAAGAAAACAAATACTTCTTGAAGATAAAATTAGTCTCTGTATCTTCATGATTTAAATTTTGATCATTTGTTCTTTATCTAGTCTTTCTCTTGACACCTTCCTTAGTTACTTACATGTATTCTGCAGACTGAAGGAACTTTGTAGTTTTGAAATTAACTCTTTGCAAGTTAACAAAATGTATGTTTTTTAAATCTATTCTACATAAGAAGGGATAAAGAGTTGAGAAGAAACAAGGTCAGGAGAAAGAACATATAGATATATGTTTACTCTTTCAAAGTGTTTTGATCTATCAGTTGAGACTTGAACTATAAAATGAATGCTCAAAAAAGGTATACAGATCATTTCAGTCTCTCACCAAACCACCCTAAGCATACCTGTTCTTATCTGACTTAGGAAGCAAGAAAAGGATTGTGCCTGCTTAGGATTGGATGGGAGACTATGCTAAGTGTTATGACAATGAATGTATGGACACAGCAAAATCTCATATGTAGCATTTGCACAGCTACATTTATTCATAATGTTTTAAATAAGAATTTTTTGAAGTAACTTTCTGAAAAATTATTATGTCATTAAAGTATCTTCAGATACATATTTTTATATAGTAAAGCTTTTTAGGAAGAGTAAACTGAGACATTCCACCCAGCAGCTGATTTAGACAGATGCAGATACCCACAGCTTGAGGACCATTATGGAAGAATAGAAGGAAGGATTACCACCCTGAAAGGAATAGGAACATGCCAAAGGAAGACCAACAGAGTCTGAACTGTGGGGGCTCTCAGAGACTGAACCACCAACCAAAGAACACAGAAGGGCTGGACCTAGGCCTTCCCCACACATATGTAACAGATAAGTAGCTTGTTCTTCATGAGGGTCGCCAACAACTGGAGAGAGGGCCATTCCAATGCTGCCTATACATGAAATATGTTCTAGCAGGGTTGCCTTGTCTGGCCTCAGTGCGAGAGGATGTGCCTAGCCTCAGAGAGACTTGATGGGCCAGGGTCGGGTAGGAGGATACCCAGGGAGGTTCCCATCTACTCAAAAGAGAAAGGGAGAAGAAAATGGGGGGAAGGATTGTGGGAGGAGGTTACCAAGAGGTGCACAGTAAGCAGGATGTAAAGTAAGTTAATTGATTAGTTAAATAACTAATTAATTAAAAGTAAAAGTACAAAGCAAAGCAAAACAAAAACTGTTCTAAGTCTTGAGTTAACTTTTGACTTTATTAAGAGAGAGACAATTCCTTTCTTCTCTCCTTCCTTCCTTCCTTCCTTCCTTCCTTCCTTCCTTCTTTCCTTCCTTTCTTCCTTCTCTCCTTCTGTTCTTCCTTCTTCCCTTCTTTCCTCTCTTCCCCTTCCTATTTCTCTACCCCACTTTATCCATACCTAATACCTTTGTATTGTACCTGTTTTTTCTTTCGTTTCTTTTTCTCCCTATCCTTTTTCTTCTCTTTCATTTATCTTTACATATATCTTTTCTAATTTTCTTTTGCTTTTCTTCATGACTGTTTCTCTTCCTTTAAACTATTCTCTGTACCTTACCTTTACATAACTCATAGCATGCATAGATTATTCTAAAATATAAGCCTGTAGTACACAATTCATTGGATTACTTTCTCTATCAATGTCCTCTTCTTCTCTGTACAAACACAATTATTATTATTATTCTCCTTCAGTGCGCTTCAATAATATAGTAAAAATGAGATAAATGCAACTCCCATAATGTTGATACTGACAGAGGCTTACCAAAATAGAAAAGAAAACCTTTTCAAGACACTGTAGTAGCTGTTATGTTTTACTGAAAGAAGTCACTTTTATATATCTCTCCCCAGCCTCCTACTAAATGTCTGTTTTCTTCATGAATCCCAGATTGGTCGTTAACTCACAACCTTCTAGCCTTTATGTTTCTCAAGTTGCTAAGATCACTGGCATGTGTCACCACAGTTTTCCATTTTCCTTTACTTTCAAATTAGAAGTTGATATTATTTGACTTAATCAGAAATTATCTTTTCAATAAACATTTTATTTAGATATCAAAATGGCATTTCCCAAACTGAATTTTCACTTATAATTTTTTTTTGGTGGGTGGAATATACAGTTGAATTTCATTTTAAAGTAATTTGTTAATGAAAGAATTTTAATTTCTGTTCCAAAGCAAATGTTACTTGTAAAATCACATTAAGGAATAACAAAATACAGGGTTATATCTACCTATTACAGAGCAAAACAGAAAAAATATTCAAAATATGTAGGTTTCTTTTCTTTTATCTCTTTATGAAGGTGGTCATGTGATATCAGTTAGGTGTATTTTTAATGTTCTCTCATTCAAAGTCCCTTGAGGCATTACGCATGAATTATATTTCTATATTTCCATGAGAGAAGTCAACTTGTTTTGTTTAAGGTCTAAAAATGGGGATAGGAATGGGAACTAATCCATTCAACTGGGGTAACAGAATTTTATAATCATGTATTCCTTTCCTTTAAATACGTAACTATAATAAGATAACCAAAAAACATCATTCAGTGATGGAATTTTTCTTTATATGTATTAGTAATTCTAAACATTCTATTCTATTAACCTAATTTTTATGGCCTTGAAGAGAATAATTACCACTTATTCATATATACAGCCTTTAGTAACAATAATTACTCACTTTATTACACATTTCCAGTCTGTCAGAATGTGTTGTTCTTTCTGAGATCTCTGTGACTGTCTCTATCCTACATCCTGCCTTTGTGTGTGGAGATGGAGCTCTAGTCATTAGGCTCCCTTTTCATCTTTTGCTGCACATGTCAATGAATCATCATGGGGTGTATATTTGTACCATCAAAGTCTCCATACCTCCAGTTCTCATTAATTTAACACTATGGTGATAAATTTGTTTATAAATGCTTATATTATTCAAGAAATGCTACTATTTGGACAACAAGAGATGCAAACATATATCTGTCCCATGATTAAATTAATTTATAAAACTCAACACAATTTGTAGCTGCTTTCCACTAATAACACTTCAAGTCTTTGACATTTGGTTAAATGTCTAAGGCATATTGATCTTTTCTTGATTTTATGACACATAATTTATACTCCCAAAGGACTTCAGTTTCCTTTACTTTATATTTTTATTTTTCTAGGTATCATAATTATATTCTCTGCTGTCCATGGTCAAAGTTTAGATAATATTCAGGTACAACTTCCTTTTTCTGGGTTACAGAGGATATTTTCATGAATTAATGTTAATGTATGAATGTATACTTTTATATATTAATGTTAATTATAATTATTCAAATATTAAGTATTTATGGACTCTAAGAGTTTGCATATATGTGTGAGTGACTACGTCATGATATTTTGCATAAATAATTCGAAATACTTTCCTCAAAGAGTTCAATTGCCTCTAATCATTCCTCTTTTCTGAGAGATGTTAGTCTATACATTGTTTAAAAAATATAACCCTCAAATGCAAATTCCTTTAAGTCTTAGCATATGACTGGAATCTGGAAGTACTGGAGGGAGTGCAGTAAGTATAGAATTATTTATTTTATTTCTTTTTTAATAACATATTTATTTTCAGTGTATGCATACATAAATTTTCATGTACAGACAAGAGAATGCCACAGTATGTATGCAGAGATCAAAGGGTGTATTTCAGTATGTTATTTTCTTCTTTAGCCAGTGCATTATGGAAACCTAGCTCAGGCTGTCAGGGAGCAAAAGATTCTCTACTGAATCTCCTCCAGTTCTCATTAATTTAACACTATGGTGATAAATGTGTTTATAAATGCTTACTTTAATAACTTAAGTTTTTTTCACACTGTGCCTTGATAATTAAAGCTCTAGTTACAAAAATAAAATTGTCGGAAGCCAAAATCATCAAGTTTTATACTTAAGTGACAGTTTTGCTGGCCATATTCAGTTTTATGAATGGAGTCCCTAATTCCTATGGTGATGGATATACTGGTTTAATATAAGCATAACAATTTTTGAGCAGCTTTAAAATTTTCTTTTTGTGCTATCCTTTCCATGGTGAAGGTTCTAACTTTAAGACCACATCATGATCCCTCAGTAGTTGGGAATCTTCTGCTCCCTGAGGTCATGCTGATCCTCTTGAAGAAATGTTAATGCAGATGCTGTATTAAATTATTTAAATTTTACTTACATTCTATATTATTTTCTTTTATTTCAAGCAAGAATGGTGTTTGGAAATATATGATACATTTGTTTTCTTGTTCTGTAGTTTATTCTGTGAAGTTATTCTGTGAATATTTGATTAATAGCTATCTACTCCAATACACTATAAATTATGAAATGATAGATACTTTATCAGTCTTTTCTAGTATTATTCCTACCACAAAATAAACATACACTATGTATTAATATATTCAAACATTTAAATAATATTTACTTACTGTTTTATCTTCAACAACTTATATGCTTAAGCTTAAAAAACATAAATGCATATATTACAGCATTATCTAGTGTATTAAGTAATTATATATGATCACCTTAATATATTTCACTGAAATTCAAAATTTTGTCTATGTACCCTTGGCATATTGTATGAGCTCATTTCTAACTACATTTAAATAAAAACTAAGTAGGTGTTAATATACCCATGACTTCTTGCATCTTGTATGTCTTTAAACATAATTAAATGAAAATGATTTTTATAAATGAAAACAAGAAAGAGTAATTTTATATTGAAAATTGATTTATCACTTCATTATATTTCCATCACAGAATGCTAAGCCATTTAGGGAAAAGTGAGCATCTTTTGTGCTATCTGTAGTGTAATCATGTCTTTTGATTGATAGATGCAAATCTATGAGCCTCATATTTTGCTTGAAATTTTTAAAGAACTTAAGAGCTACAAGATAAATATAAAATTTCAGAAACAAGTCATACTTTGTCCCTCTTCTATCTCAGGCTTTTTCTTTATTACATTTAACTATGACATTCAAAAATTATTCCCTCTGCATTTACCTAAAGATGTTGAAATTTTATATTTAAACACAAAAGCATAGACATGGATTATACAAATGTGTTATCAACAATAAATAAATATTAGAAGCATGTAAGATATCCTCTGGTAGATGGATATGTAAATAAAGTGTGGCACTCTGAGGAAACAGGCAATGCTCATAACTCTAAAAATATTAAAAATAAAGTCTGAGAGCACATGGAAATAGCCTAAGTATATATTACTACATAAAATGTTAATTAGAAAAGGCCTGATTATAAGCACATGGAATTCTGGAGAAACTTTGGAGCCAGCATAACTATCACTGATTGCCAAGAAATTCAAGGGGAAGAAGAAATTTATAGATAAAGTTCAGAATATGATCAGTGAAGCTACCCAATGATACTACAGTGATGAAATTAGTGGTTAGATAACCCTTCAAATCCATAACTGCCCAAGTGGAGCCAATCCTAAAGTAAACTAAAGATTGTGTGATGGCTTGTCAATATAGGTACATCAATTAACAAATACACTACTCATCTGAAGTACATAAGGGAAGCTATGCATATTTGGGGTAGAGAGCATATAGAACCTCTGTATCTTCCAATCATCAAATTGATGGTTCACCTAATATACATATGTATATATATACACACTCATACATATATATATATATATATGAGTGTATATATATATATATATATATATATATAATGAGATAAATGATATGAGGTGTATGTATATATATAATGAGATAAAGTTTGTATGATTTGACAATAGGATATGTATAATTTATTTTAAAATTAAATGCCTATATTCTATATCAATAAGTAGAATGTTTTGGATAGAAACTGTATTTAATTTATCTGAAGCTATTAAGCAATTAGGTCTATATAACCTCTGTATGAAATTATGTAATATAATCAGTCTACTTGAAGAAATATTTGAATAATATTTATATATTGAATTAACTAACATCACAAAAGGATGTTAGTGTAAGTTAAATAAGATGTATCCAAAAAGACAGTAACTACCTAACTACCTAGTGCACCGAAGATACAAGGTGACACTAGAATATAAGTAAGTTTCATTATAATGGCCTTATGTACCATGCAGCATGGTAAGAATGTGCCTATCACATTAGAATAGTAAGCACCCTAACATAGTGAGTCCTAACAACTCTAAGATGATTGCCTGGCATATTCACTGTGGCTACATAATTTGAAATTGAATTTGGATTAATATTCTTGGAGTAATCAGTATAGAACACTAAATTAATTGAATGATCTACTTTTTGTATATAAAAAATCTATACAAGTTTTCACTGTTTCCATGAGAATTCATCCAGTTTCTACAGAGTTTGGGTAAGATTGGTCACCATATTACAATATTAATGAAGGCTGCTCACGCTGCTGTTCCCAATTCATCAAATCTGCTCTTGAAGCTTCCTAGGTTCCAGCATGCTGAGACTGTCAGTTTCTGTGAAGCAAGTAAAGCTTACTGAGTTCTCATCTGTTTTCAGTGACATGTAATCTAGACATAAAAAATATATCAGGAACAGATCGAACCTACAGGTGTAATTTGACTTCTTTTCTGCATAGTTTAGTTACTGAAAATTATTAGATTCCAATTTACACTTGCACAATCACTTTAGTAATATTAAAATTATGCTGCTTTATGCAAAGAAAAATAGAATGCATTTTAATGGAAGATTTGACCTGCAGAAAGATGAATAATTTGCATCAATTTTTGTGTATTATGTTAAACTAATGAAGACAAATGTATTCATTCATTTTAGTAAAGCTGAAAAACTGAAGGCCGGCAATTTCATGCATCTGTAATGATGAATATTACAGTACTTATTATATGATAAATTGAGAATTATAGAAATGGATGATGAGTAGAACTAGAAGAAAACATGCCTCCCATACTGATTTCTATTTTTATAGACACTGGCATCTGCCTCAAAAAAGCCAATATGCCTCCTTTGGTAACAATCACACATCTCTTATTTACTAAATAATAAAAAATAAAGAAGCAGTAAATCTCACTTAACATTAAAAAGCAAACAAGAACAAAGGGATATATATTTTTCATATGTCATGGTACAGTATTACCATCATAAAACTTAGTGACATAGTTCATATTTGTGTGTAAGCTGGGAAGGGTACAGATATTATTATAGGTTAAAACTTGTTTTAAGAATGACTGACACAAGTATTTTATATTCATAATTATTTTTCATGAATAATATTTATAGCTAAATTATTCAATATGATACAGACAAATTATATTTAATAGTTGTATGTACATTAAAAAATCCTCAACTATGATGTTAAGGCAGAAAAAAACAGCAACAACTATAAGTTTTTGAAAAGGGGTGGAAGCAGCTTCTACCCTGGCGTTTGGTCTGAGCCAGCTGAGAAGCACGAACTCTAGCCCACTGAAAACATTTACTGTTAAAGTAATGTTGCCAAGGTGGAGACAATATTTCTTTCATATGTAGATATGTTAAAGTGTCAGTCAACCAGCTCTATGTGAATATTACCTTGGGTAGTGTGCTGGCTCGTTTTATGACAACTTGATACAAGCTGGAATCATCAAAGAGGAGGTAGCCTCAACTGTGAAAATGCTTCCATAAAGAAGGAGCTGTAGACAAGCCTGTAGTATGTTTTCATAATTAATGATTGATATAGGATGGCCCAACCCTTGTGAATTAGGCCAGCTCTGAACTGGTTACCTGGAGTTCTATAAGGAAGCAGAATGGGCAAGAAATGAGTAACAGCCAGTAAGCTGCAGTCCTCCATATCCTCTGCATCAGCTCCTGTATCTAGGCTCATAGCCCAGTTCAGCTCCAGCCCTGACCTCCTTCAATAATGGACTATGATGTGGAAGTATAAGCCACATTCCCTCTCCTCTCCAACTACTTTTGTTTTATCACAGCAACAGCAAGCTAAATCAAGACACTTGAGTTGTCATTCCTTTCATTGACACTTTCTTTTGCTATTCTGCACATCTTTGTGATGTGAGATGTTACCAATTGTCAGATGACATTCAATAGCCACCGTTGTCATTCAAATTTTCCAACAGCTCTTCAAAGATGATAAATAAAAAACTTACCAAAAGTCTATATGTAAAATGCTTTTTCTAAAAAAAATGAGTTTTGTTTGTTTGTTGCTGTTGTTTGATTTTTGAGAAAGAATCTCCCGAAATTGCCTGTTTCCATTTTCTGGTGGCCCTCAGGGCTTCAGTTGTGTTCCCTGCTCAATACGTGATCATATTCCCCCCTCCCTCTCCCTGTCCCTTCTCCCATCCAGGTCCTACCCTCCCTCTGCCCTAGTGGAGGGTGGGCCCCATAGGATTACCAGCAGTCTCAACTGACCTGGATCCAAGATCTCTCAGACACTGAGCCACCAATCAGGCGGCATACACCAGCTGATATGAAACCCTCAAAATGTATACGGTAAAGGACTGCTGGGTCTGGACTCAGTCAGAGAAGATACAGCTAACCCTCAAGAGACTTGAGGCCCCAAAGAGTGGGGAGGTCTGGTGGGATAGGGGTGGAATGGGAACATCCTCTTTGAGATGGGAGGTTACCAGGAGGGTGGGGGATAAGGGGGAAGTATGGGAGGGGAGCTGTCTGGGGTCGGGGAGAAGATCGGGAAGGGGATGATGTCTAGACTTTTAAAAAGGATTAAATAATAAAAAGAAATAAATTAAAAAAAAAACAATTTCATTGTGCAGTCCTGGTATACAAAACTACCTGTGTAACCTGGAAGTCCTAGATATTGCTCTTCCCCTGTATCCTAAGTGCTAACATTAAAGGCATGGGCAACACCAAGCTGTATATGACTCATAAGTCAGTGAATTGCCATTCTCAGAGAAGTTCACACACTTGTTCCGTGGAATGTCATACTTTTGTCCCAAGTGCCTCTTTCCTTCTCCAAATCCTCACAAATATTTTCATATATCACAGTATGCACATGGCTGCACATCTTAAGTTCAAACAAAATTCTAGCACACAGAAAGGAAAGTGAGTAGACACTCCGCCCCACATCTATCAGCAATTAGCTATTTGAAATTGATGCTCTTGAGAGAAGGAAAATCCATTTTCTTCAATGGAGTGACAGAGCACACAAGCTCATAGACTCCGATTTTTCTTTTGTGTGGTGGGTGCCTTTTTGTTTGTTTTCTGAGAGAGAAAGGATATGAAGTTTTGAGGTGGAATGGGTCTGAGAAAAGTAGTGTAGTAGGAAGAATAAGACTAAAATCTTTTGCATGTAAATTAAAAATAATTTTAATGTATCCTCATTAATCCTCAGCTCTACTTCACATAAACGAGTCTTGAAATTCTTTTCTGTCTTCAAGTAATAAATCTTGGTGTGTACTCAGTCCAGGAAATTGAGGGAAAGTCCTTAACTGATTCAGGTGAGAGTGGAGCTGGGTTTCCTATGTTTCCTTTGCTATGCCTACTAACTTAGTACTGACAAAAACTACCTATTGATTGTCAAGCTATTTAAATAATTATTTAGAATTTACTGTAGATTTAAATATGCTTGCAAAAGGTGAACTACCCAGATCACAGAGACTCCTGACATCATGGACAATATGCAGACCCATACATAAACACAGATCTCCAAATGCTCATCTTGGGGCCTCACATTGCACATACAGTGGAAGTGGTGAAAAAGCTGCAAATGGAAGGAACATCCCACTAGTCCATTGCTGTAAAACATGATAGTAATGATACTTTCCAGTCCACTTACAGTATTTGTACCAAAGCAAACTCAACAAAGCAAAGCACAATGTTTCTAACTGATAAAGTACTACATTTCTACCAGCTCACAAGCTCAAAGTGTAATATTCACTCAATGTTCCCAAAAGAAGAACCAAATGGTTCTAGTACAGAGCAAAAAAACCGTTTCCCTTAAAGAGAAATACTCTCTGGTTTTTTAAGTGCATTACCACCTATGGTCTATTAAGAGGCAAGATTATAGCTGCTCACATGCTGTAAATATTCCATAAGGAAACTGCTGTCATTTGCCTCACAATTTTCACCTCTCTGAGAGATTTTCTACAATATTATCTTGAATGAACGAGAAATTTCAGTTAACTTATTATGAGTAAAAATATCTACAACTTCCAACATATACCACATAGTAAATGTCACATTAAAATAATATTGCTGCTGTCAGGGAAACTGTGAAAGGGATTTAACACCAACACACATTTAATTAAACCAGCTTGTGCTTATTTAGCTTTGCCTTCATATCTCCACCAAGGTATTTGTGTAAACAGAGCTGCCCTAATTAAATAGCTTTTCTCCAAGCCACTCTGCACATTCCCAGCCCACTTTTGGTAGTAATTATCACACTAAGGGTGATGAATGGAGCAGGAGGCTCCAAATGAAGCACACAGAGTAGCCTGGCAGGCTTGCCTCTTTGTAAAATGCAAAAATGAATTCCGGGGCAAGCAGCATCTAATTTCTCAGACCTGTTTCCAATTTCTCATTTTGAAATTGTTATACTATTTCATTTGTTATTTTACTTCCCCATACATTGAAGACTCCATGACAATGTCTAAAAATCTAAGTAATGAAATGAGAAGAAAATAACTGAATGGAAGTAAAAATGAAAACTCCTTTCTCTGATCACAGTAGAACACAATGCAGTCATTGAAGATTAGAACTGCTAAAAGATGTAAGTCAGACTCCTAGGGAATTCCTGTAGGAGCTCTAAATTTTCCATAACCTAAGGCTGTATTACATTCCATTCTGTGGACTTATCTCTAACTCTCTAAAAAAAGAAAGACTACCTTTCATTTTTTAATTGCTAAATATACTCTTTTAAATTTTTCTACTGTTAGCTTATGGGTAAATAAGATTTTAAACTATGTAAATACAATAATAATGGTCTTCAATGTGATTGATCATGATAAGGAACCGAATACCTGTTTGAGAACTGTGTATCTAATTCTACCTGAGAACTTATTTCATTCAAGTATAATTGTGTATTGTTGTGTTTACTAACAACTGAACAAGTATGAACAATCCAGGAAACCATACTTGTAGCTGAGGTATAAAATAGGAAGTAATAAATTCCTACCGGGAATATTTTCTTGCAGAGTGTTTAAAAGACAAGTATGAGCTGCCTATTTGTACATCAACTCTTCCTGAAGAAGCTTGTAGGAGAATCTAAACTGAGACATAATGTGCACAGTTCCAAAAATATTTTGATATTCTTCTTGGATTTACACAAAATTAAACTCACTAAAGTTAAGAACTTGATTGTATACCAACCAAAGAGTACACATGGAGGGACCCATGGCTCCAGCTGCATATGTAGCAGAGGATGGTCTTGTGGAACCTTGGGTCTTTGAAGGCTCAATGTCCTAGTGTAGAGGAATACCAGTGGAGGGAGGCAGGAGTTGTTGGGTGGGTAGGGGTGCTACCTTCATAGAAGCAGGGGGTGGGGGATGGGATAGGGAGATTCAGAGGACATGACAGGGAAAGGGGGTAACATTTGAAATGTAAATAAAGAAAATATCTAAGGAAAGAAAAGAACTTGGTTGTATCAAATCAAAGAAAATCAAACAAGGTCTCTGATAAAAAAAGGAAAAATATACTTCAATGAAAAGTGATTTCAATATTTATTTATATGTACTTGAATCTTAAATTTGTTTTATTCAGAAAGAGATAAGTATGTATTAAGTCAATTTAATATAATTCAAAAGTATGATGTTTAAATAAGTATATCATCATTACACAATAAAATCAATAGTAATGAGATAAAATCTTTTTATATGTAGTATTTGTGATGTCTAGGTATCTTGTTAATCTTTTATTTGCACTAAAATTCCAGAAGACTATATGAAACTTGGAAGTATTTTGTAAATTACTTTCTAATTTTTAAATGTGTTGAAACAAAGAAAGTACATAATCCTAAACATAAACAAACTATGTTTTCTGAGATAGAGAATACAAACTAACTTCCATAAACTTTCAGACACATAACCTTGTATATATTAGTGAAGATATTTTTGATAACTAAACCTTTTCTAGACTTCTAGGGGTTGGTCTGATCAACCAAGAGTTGAACTGCTTAAAAAAGAAAAGATTACACTTGTAGGTTTGCAGTCAAAATTTGTTTTGTTCTCTACTTTGTTTATAATATATATTTTTATGTCAACCTGATGCAATCATCGTCATGGAAGCAAAAACCTCAATAGAGAATAAAACCTCACCATACTGATCTATGACTGATGTAGGGATGGCCAGCTCATAGTCAGCCAGTGGTCCTAGGTGCTACGTAAGCCAGGAAGAGCAATTTAGTAATTGTCACTCCTGCGTTTCCCCATGTCTTATGAATCAGCTTCTGCCTCTAGGTTTTTGTCCTAAATTTCCTTAGAGATGGAGCTGTAAGTAGAAATAAACTCTTTCCTTTCCAAGTTACTTTTGGTCATGGTCTTTATCACAGCAATAGAAAAGTCACTAAGACAAAATATCAGCAAACAACTTAAGAAATAAAAATACCATACAATGTAAGCTCCCAGGGATTAAACCACCAACCAAAGAGTACAGATGGAGAGACCCATGGCTCCAGCTGCATGTGTAGCAGGGGATTGCCTTATTTGGCATTAATGGGAGGAGAGACCCTTGGCCTGTGGTGGCTCAATGACCCAAAGTAGGGGAATGCTAGGGTGCTGAAGCAGAAGTTGGTGGGTGTACCCTCATAGAAGCAAGGGAGAAGGGGAGGAAATGGGGGATTATGGAGGAAAAACTGGGAAGAAAAAAACTAAACAAACAAACAAACAAACAAATAAAAGAAAACCAATGTAGATGGTATTTGCTCTTAACTTTAAATGTGACATGATATAGTTTTATGTATTCATTAAATTTTATATTGTTTTAGGTTTTCTTTAGTAAAATAGTTTCCATGACTTTCAGAATCTCTAAATGTCAATTTCAGTTGAGAACTTGAGACTATTTTAATCCCTTTTTAATACCAGCAAGAGATACTTTATCTCTCTTTCCTTTCTGTACTTATTTCCCTTTCTGCACTCATTTCCTTTCTTCTAGTTTTCAAACATAATTCTAGCCTCTTTCTGTCTTTCTAACAGCACTGTAATTATGTTTAGATCCACATTATAAACCAAGTTAATTTTTCTATTTTAATAACTTGAATTTAGTTATATCTGAAGGGTATTTTTTTCTGTTTAAGATACTTATTCATAGGCTCTAAGGATTAAGACAGGAGAATCTTTAAGGAACCTTTTTTTTGTCGATTACATGTACACATAGGCTATGATATTTCATTTAATACAAGTATTTATTTGTGTTTATTAAATTTGAGCATGTACATTATCAAATTCTTGTTGATTTTTCCTAAAAGGACTTTTATAATTATCATTTTCATCCTCATTTTGAGGTGTTACCTTATGGACATTTCCAGGATTGATGCATGTAATCCTCCATGAAGACTTAGGAATGATTAGAACTGCAATATGGCAAAATCATGCCATTTTAATGATTTTAATCTTAATTTAATATTATGACTAAAAATAATTTTAACACATATAAGAAGAGAAAAGTTAAATATGGTTAAACCCGGGTGTCAAATATCCTAGATAGGTCACTGTTAATTATTCTACTACTAATAACTTCATTTGAGTGAAACAATATCTGGAAGAAAAACTTGTGGCTTTCTTTTCTAGATAATTGTAAGTTTCAAACTCAAAAAAAATCCCCCAAATGAGCAATATTTAATTTATTAATAAAACAAAAAGATTTGAAAGCTAAGCAAGGTGAAGTTTGAGTTACATCTGTATTTGCAATACCCCTCATTTGTTCATTTGGGAAACTGAGGCAGAAGTATAAACTGTAAGTTTGGAATCAGTATGCTTCACATAGAATTTAAGGTAAGTCTGGGTTGCAGACTGAGACTATGTCTCAAAAAAAGTAACAATGATAATATTATTATAAGTTAAGAATTGAATATTTCAAAGATGGTGTTGTATATGTTTGAGCCTAAGTACAATAAAAATATCTGCTAGATATCTGATATAAACTAATTTTTCTTTTGACTTGTTAATTTGGAAGCAAATGTTCAATTTGTTAAAATTTTCATACACTGTATTTTCATCATATTATTTTTCCTCCCCAGTTCCTTGTCTTATGTCCAAACTTTTAACCTGCTCTTATAGATTAAAAAGAGTTGCTAAAATGCAGTAAGTAAAGAACTATCTGGGAACTATGTATAGTCCCTGCTTTCCACTCTTCTCATAACAATTGATATTAATGAGTAAATACAGAGTGGCTGCCAGGTAACCTACCCATGGGAGTGCCAACGCCATAGCCTTTGGAGTCTATAAGGCCGCCAATCTGCGTGAGGTTACAGTTCCGCT
This sequence comes from Grammomys surdaster, assembly GCF_004785775.1. Lineage (NCBI taxonomy): Eukaryota > Metazoa > Chordata > Mammalia > Rodentia > Muridae > Grammomys > Grammomys surdaster. The sequence goes on from NW_021604677.1 coordinate 51,002, forward strand.
GGGTAACAAACTCGATGGTTGTTGACTCCATTAAGAAAGCATAATCCGAGGTGAGGACTCGTTGGATCCCTTCCTCATTGCTTTTGACAAGCACAGACTGTCTCCTGCTGCTCATAAACGCCCACATTTTATCATACGTTGAGATTTTTGATTTCTGGAGGAAAGTAAGATAAGTTTAAAAGATAATAAAATTATATCTTAGGCTCTACAGAATCCTACATTTAGATACAGTAGACTACAGTGAGTTTTCTCATGCTATCCTAAAATTGTCACATACACACACACACACAAGAATCAAGATTTAAAAAAAAATGTTCCTAGTAATTCATCACATTTCTGGATATACTACAATTCAACATATACATCGAACATGTCTTACAGTTTAAAAATTCATACTAATAAATTGTAGAAAATGATAGTTATTAGAAAAACAAATGAGCTTAATAGGGAGTCTTTACTGTATTGTACATAAGACTCCTGTGGGTATCATTTTCTTTTAGCATTACTTAACATCAAATTTAGAAATGACAGCTACTGGACTCAGATTGACACAGTCAGACAACAACCAATTTTTGTTGTAATTTACCAATTTACTGAGTCTATCACAGACATCAAATAAATTCCCAAGTATATAAATCTATAGTTGAAGAGACCAGGGTATTTTATTGCAGATAAAAAAGTACAAATACAAATAGCAGTATTTCCACTGAGACATGACACAGTCACCAGAGATGTTCCTTAAGTCTATACAAAAAGAAAGAAAAATCTGTCATTCCAGGTTTTTGACTAACTAGAAACTCACGGACCACTCAAAATGAATAAATTTTGAGCAATAGCAAATTCTTAATACAGGTTTACCAGAACTTCATTTAAAAGGAAAGAAATGAGTATTGTTTAGAGGTTCTGGAAGAACATATAAGCTACCAAGCTTCTCACCTGCTTGTTCAATGCACCTGCAGAACCTCACTTTATGTATCCCCTCCCTACATAGGAATGCTAAGAGAATGATGTCCGTGTGGACACAAGGAATCTAAACTTTACAGTTTTATTTTCAAGAAGAAATATAAATTCATAGCATTAAAAGTAAGAAAAAAAGAGTATTTAAGATTATGCTGTAATTTTATGAAGTCATGAATCCAATGGTCAAACCACATCCATTTGTCGCTCAAATAAAGATCATGAAGAGAGCAAGAACACAGGAGTTTGCTTTCTACCTTCATGACTTTGGTTCCAATTTTTTTTCCACTTAAACCTGAATAAAATAAAAACTAGAGTTGATATGTAGGTGGAAGGAAGTTTGTATAAAATAAAACTGACATCAGTTTTGATTTACTGAATATGATAGAAAACACAGAAACAAAATCCTACAATTGGATTGTACTGAGTTTTCAGAAGTATAAGTGTATATTTAGTGTCTGAAGCCTTATTAAGTAATTTCTTTAAAGAATAAAGAGGAACTGGAGAGATGTCTTAGTATTTTAGAAAATTTGCTTTTACAGAGGAACTGGACTTGATTCCAGCTCTTGGGGTGGCTTGCAATCCCCTTTAGTTCTATTTCCAAGGTATTTGAAGTTGCCTTCTGACCTCTGTGTACACTTCTCACACACATGGTGCACATAAATACATAGAAAAAATCACTTTAACACATAAAAATCAAATAAATAAGTATAAACTTTTCATTTTTTTTAATAAGTTGGAGGCTGGAATGATTTCTTAGTGGGTAAGAGCATTGGCTGCTATCCTAGAGGACTAATGTTTTATCTCTAGCATGAAGAGGGCAGCTCAAAATTGTTTTCAATTCTAATTGCATAGGGAGACAATGTCTTTTTCTGACATCTGGCAGCAGTGTGTTCATGTGGTGTACATACATGTGTACAGGCAAAACAGTCATACATAAACAATAAAACATTGATACTTTTAAAATAGTAAAGATTGTTTCTGATTGTAACACATACATGCTCCATGAGGCCAAAGCCAATCAATACAATTAGAACATATACAAAATGACAATTTGATCAATATTAGGAATAAAATTGATTGAATTTTTATTTGTTTCAGTTATCTGACTATTAGCAACCTATTTTAATATTTTTTTTAATTTCCTAAAATATTTACACTTTGATGAATTAGCTGTAAATAAACTTAAAGATTAGTATTTTGTCTGAAAGCAAAGGGAGAATAATTATTTTACTCACACGCAAAGAGCAGGGCTATATTTTTCTCCTTTAATTATGTCACATAAACCATTTAAGTCTAAAGAAAGAAAACTATATTTGGGAATATTACATAGATGTTTCTATACTTATATTTTATAATATCTTATATAGTAAATACAAGGAACTTATATAGTAAATATGAGGAACTGATTGAGGGTTGACCCCTACATGCCAGGAAAATAAACCTCTTGCTTTTGCATCAATGTGTATCTCTGTGTCTCACTTAGGAAAGTCTAGAAGTACCACCGACCAAAGGTCAGAGTCTTACAATCTTTTGTTTTGTTTTGTTTGTTTGTTTGTTTTTTTGAGACAGGGTTTCTCTGTATACCCCAGGCTGTCCTGGAACTCACTCTGTAGACCAGGCTAGCCTCAAACTCAGAAATCCACCTGCCTCTGCCTCCAAAGTACTGGGATTAAAGCCATGCACCACCACCGCCCGGCTAAAGGTCTTACATTCTTACAAAAGCAAAATGTAAATGTGTGGAGAAGTCACATTAATTATTTTCATTCTTAGAGTAAATGTAAGACCCTAATTTTAAGAAGTACGAATGTCTTCAAGTCACTACTATGCATGGATTAGGGTAGGTCAATCATTTAATGTTTCTTTGGAATCTCACTACCTGTTTTGCCATTTAATATTATTGAAAGACATGGTTCCTACTTCTGGTACAGGGCCAGCTAACATGGGCCTTCTCAAGTGTAGATGGCTGTCACAGGCATAAGGCTTATTTATATAATAATGTGTATATTTTGCATTCCTCCTTTAAGGAATGTCCTCTCTCCTCCACCCCCTTAACATAAATGACTCCAGAAGTCCAGCGGGAAAAGGTGAGGATGATATTTTAGCAAAATGGTAAATGCTGGGATAACCCTTAAGGCTGTGGAAAAAGAACTCATAAAAACATGAGTTTGAAAATATATAATTCTCAGCTATGCAAAACATAAGGATAAAATATGAATTATATGAGATGCTCCATGAATCTAAAGGATCAAAGGCATTAATGAGCCAGCAGGTCAGAAAGACACAGTGGAAGGCAGATTCCTGAATGTAAGGTCAGCCTGAGACACAACAAGGGCCCAGGTGTGGTAGAAATGATAATTTTAGAACATTGTCCCACACAACTAGTTTAGCTTAACATCTGTGCTTAACAGAAGCAGGCAGGTCTCTGAGTTCTTTTTCAATGTTCAAAGAAAATGTGTGCTTGCTGTTTGCAATGAATTGAGGGCCTCGGGTCACAGGACACTGATTCTTAGAATAATAAAATGGAAACCTGAAGTAAAAGATTGGATTGATATGTAAAAGACTAGTCCTAAGACACAGGGGATGAGCTATCCAGAGAATCTTTTTGAATAGCAAGAGAGAACCACTTAAAAAACCGTCTCAAGCAGAGTAATAAGAGAGATCTCAAGAGACAGGGATCTACAGAAAAAGCAGATCAGAGAGAGAAAAAAGAGGAACAAAGAGAAAACAGGCTACAAAGATGTCTCCAGCAGAACATAGGTTGACAACTATGACGACCCATGTTTGCTTTATTTTATGACTCTCAGATTCCCCTTCCTCAGAACCCCTCTCCATCTAGATATAAAGTGGTGCATAAAAAAAAATTTAAAAAAAATAAAAAGTAAAAAAGAAAGAAAGAGAGGGAGAGATGGTTAAAAGCCATCATTACCCTGGTGGACTCACATATGTGTCTGTGTTTTTATCTGTTTGTGGCTATGTGTTTCTATGTTTTATATCTGTGTATGTATGTGTTTGAAATCATTCAGCTATTCTAGGACATTTTAGACCAATACAACACACTAGGAAATGACTATTTTAAAATTTCAGTGATAGCTATTCTTTGACTTGTGGTCATTTACAAATTGCATTTTCTATCAGCTAATCTCAGTAAAATGTAATCATATTTGTATGATCTACATTAATCTTCCCCAGAAATGTCATATGAATCAAGCCAAATTTGTGAAATTATAGCCTACAAAGTTGATCAAATTGTATTGCTTTCTATATAAAAGTGTAAAGAATGATTAATTCTGAATATCTTTTGAGGATTCTATTATTTTAATGATGGAGGTGGTATTATTGCTTTAGAAACAAAAGTCTTACATGAGTTGTAGTCAAGTCTGACATTTAAAAGATATTTATAAACTATTGGAAAGTATATACAAACTCTTATGCTGAATTTAAAACTGCTTCTTTTGAAATTAATATGACCACTCTTGAGTAAGTGGTTATTTTAAGTAACATATAGAAATTCAGAAGGGATATACTTGGTCTGATGTAATTATCACTCCTTCCATCTTAATGAATATGTAGCTGCTTAATCTCTTCCTTTCAGTTTATATTGTCAAATATACTTGCCAGATTCACAATCTTACTATGACGATGAAATAGGACACCTTGTACATAGGCACATTATGGAATGGTAGAGATTTCTTTTAGTTTTTATAATGTTTTAAAAATGAGGCAAGTAATATCAAATATTGTGTGAACATAGCCTACTGCTGTGAACAAGAAAAACATGGAACTGGAAAGTGGAAGATTGTAAGTAAGTGGATTTACACATGACACACTCCTGATATTGGGAAATTTTATGTTTTCCTCTCAAAATAGAATTCAATAAAATTCTACTTTAGTCAACTAAAGACTGAATACCAGTGACTACTGCATTCTACCCACAAAAGACCTAAGCCTATTCTCAGGAAGGGAAGTGAGAATGCACTATTAGAAACATACTGAAGCCAGAAGGAGCATATTGAGAAGACTATCAAAGATGAAGACCGTCTGCCACTATTATCTATCTCACTTCTTGGAAATCCTGCAGAAAGAACATATATACCCTCATTTGTTTTTTGGATTTTAGCTGTTCTTACTGGGGGAGATGAAATTGCAAATAACATTTGATTTGTATATCTCTCAGTGCTAAGAATATTGAACACTTTTAAAATGTTTTGTAGCTGTTTGTAGTTCATCTTTTGATAGATTTCCGTTTAGTCTAATGTCTATGCTTGTTTTTTTTTTAATGTTTAATTTTTGAGTTCCTTATATTGTAGTACTTTTGGGTCTAAATGTAGGATTTTCGGGTCTTGGTTTGAATTTAAGATTAAAAGAATCCCACTCTCCCAGGGCACATCCTGGAAGGGACACATTCCTTAATCAGAGGACACTTACTGTATTAACATTCAGAAGAGGAAGGGAGAGGCTGATTAACATTCCTCAGACAATGAAGGAGGGAACCTACCTGCAGATGGGGAAGGCCCAGAGCACATAGACAGACAAGGGAGGTCCTTGCCACCTCATTCCCCAAAGACCAATCAGTTTAAAAGTCACACTGTTCTGCCAATCATATTGTGCCTAATCACTGTTTCTCTATTCTACTCCTTAAACTGTATTAAGACTATTCTTAGCTCCAACTCGGGGTTCTCTTCTTGCTTGCATGTGTGAGAACCCCAGTATACTGGAATCATTAAACCACATGTTAATTGTAGCGAGTCCTGTCCGTGAGTTTCTGTGGGAGCGTGTCCCCTGGTTCTGGATCTTAGGATCCAACACTATGGAGGTCCCACCAAGACGCTCCCTCAAACCCCACGGCTCCAGGTACATATGCTTGAACAGGTCTCTGTGCTGTCTGTCCTTTGTTTTTGTATCCGTGAAGCGTCTGTGCCCATGGCAGGGGCAACTGTCTGTGTACTGTGTCTGTGAAGTCTCTGTGCACGCATGACAGGGATGACAGTCTGTTTAGCCTGGTTTCTGTGCTCGTGGCAGGAGCAAGAACCAGGCAAGTCATGGAGGGCAGTTTGTTACCCTGGGATAGGGTCAGATTTCAAGGACCCTGGGGTACTAGGGTCAGGTTGCAAGTTCTGGGAGGGAATTCATTAGTAGTAGAAGCAATGACACAGATGTCACAGTTCTCTGGAGGATGCTCTGGAGTTCATTTGTATAGGAGATAGGGTCAGGAACGACCCTTCCCCAGTTAAAGGTGGTCTTTGGCCACCGCTGCCTGGGGGCAGCGTTTGTTGAAGCTCTCGTGGCTGTGTGTCCATGTCTAATTCTGTATTGCTCATTGCTAGTGGTGTTAGAAATCTGTTAGACTTGGTCCAGCGTAGGCTGGTCAAGTCATCTAAATCTGTTAAGTTAGGTCCAGTGTAGGCTGGCCACGTCGTCTGGTTATTAGATTCTTCTACCAGGAGTTTTTCTATGTCTCGATTGTGTAACCTGGTTTCTGCGCGTGTTACAGGGGCGAGAACTGTCTGTTTCACCTGGTTTATGCACCACCCATGACAGGGGTGAGCTGTCTGTGTTGTTTTTCTCTGTTTTCTTGGCGAACCATCTGTGTGTTGTTGTTGTTCTATGTGTTATTGGACTTTGACTGACGTTATTTAGGAATGAATCTACTGTGTTAAAACATCCTGAGTTAAAAAGAGGTAACATGGCCACTGGCAGAGAAGGAGATAGAACCTTTGGTGCAAGAGAGCTGCTGCAGAGCAGAGAGGCAGGTCCTTTGGGAAGCGGGCACCATGCTCCAGGCAGCCTGCCCACCACAGGTAGGGTGTTCTCCAGTGGGCACTGCACAGGAGGCGCCCTTGCCTAGCCAGCATTCGGCAAGCAACATCTCGTGGGTCCCCTAGTGCTGCGCCCTTGAATTGCCCAGCTGAGAAGGTTGGCTACCAAAAGAAAGAAGCTCTGTCCCTCTGCTGTTGGTGGAGGCAGCAGCAGGTCAGTGCATGACAGCTGCCTAGCCTGGTGTGTGTGGCTGGGCTGGGGATCTCGAGGTCACTGCTGTAGCAGCCTGGAGGTACTCATGGAGACCTTGACCTCTGGCCCCTTCTAGTATGAGAACCCAGACAACAGAGGGGAGGAAGAGCCACAGCATAGTGGGTGCAGCTCCTGGTCTGCTCCCTACTCTCCGTGGCTGGAACATCAACAAAAAGATAGGCAGAGCCCAGGTGAATAAGAACCTGGCAGAAGAGAGGGGCAACTTCACTGAGCCATGGTTGCTGGACAAAGCAGCCGCAGCAAAATTATTCACCTAAGAATTATAGTTACATATTTTTTATTTAAAAAGAAAAAGTGTGAATGAATAGTGCTGAGACAAGTCACATGACTCCAGGTTGGGAACTCTAAAGCAACAACAAAACAAAACTGCTTGCAGGTAAGTTGCCTGCAGTAAAAAGTTACAAGCTGTCCTGAGTCAGAGAGCCAAAAATAAATAAATAAATAAATAAATAAATAAATAAATAAGCCTCCATTTTGGTACAGATACTAAATTATAGTAAAAAAGGGTAAGCTGGCTACGCTTCGCTCAGGGTCACCACCCATAGAGACCTTCATATAGGTGATCAAAGCAGTACAGAGAAGAGTCTTTAGGCCAGGATCCCTTGGGCACCCAGACCAAGTGCCCAATACAGTTACCTAGATGAATCTAGTAGAGAAACACCCTTCCCCCAATAAAAGCCTTTCTTCCTGAGATCCTTGTAGGTTCTGACCCAAGAGCAAGAGAGGATACCAGAAAGAAAAAATGTTCCCTCAGACATGGGGGCACCATCAGTTGACCAGACTGTGGTCAACAAAGTTGCTTCTGACCAGATCTGACTGGGGCCTTCATGTGACAGAAGGTAAGAGGCACCAAAAGCCCATGCCAGATTCCAATGGCAGGTCTAAAGGGGCTACTTGAGGCCCCGCTAATTTTGACTGAGGAATGTGAGGTTAAAACAGGGATCAGATGAGTTGCCCACAGCCTTTCTAAAATAGCTCATAGAGACATTCTGTAAGTGTAGACAAGGCTATTAGATACCAGGAAAAAAGCTTCATAGACTGGAAGGACTGCAAGATAAGTCATTAAAAGATTTAGTGTAGGTTGATGAATAAGTCTACCATAACAGGTAGATATAGAAAGAGAAAGAGCAGAGAAAGAGAAAAGAAAAAGATAAAAGATAAATGAGAAAAAGAAAAGTGACAGGAAAAGAATTTCCAGAGAATTTCCAGAGAAGCTTGACTATAGTAGTTAAGGGAAAGCAGAGAAAGAAGACTTCAATTAAAGGGAGATAACAAAACTCCTTATAAAGGACAAGTGTGCACATTGCAAGTAAAAGAGCCAGCTGCTGAGCCCAAGAGTGCCCTAATAAATGGAAGCCAGGGTCAAAAAGAAATCCCAGGCCTTGGGAAAAACACCCCCAAATGGCGAAGATATTAGCTCTGAGTGAAAATTCATGGACTTCCCGAAAAAATGGTGGACCAAAAGATGGTCTGGGTATCCCATTCATTTATGGTCATCCCAGACTGTTCCAATCCTTTGTTGGGTCAAGACTTCCTCCCCAAGATGGGGCCCCAGATACACTTCCTGCCCAATGGGCTACAACTAACTGGCCCAAAAGGAGAACCCATGGGTAGAGAAAAAGACTTCTCCTCCTGACCCCTGCCAGGAGCCGAGGCAACCTGCTTTACAGACAGGAGCAATTTTCTCCATGCTGGTCAGAGACAAGCTGGTGCTGCTGTGGTGAACTGTGCAAATGTCATCTGGGCTGAACTTCTACTCCTCACCTTCAGGGCTTATCGGCACAAAAAGCAGTCTTGGAACTTGGAGCTGGCAAGAAAATTACAGCAGGTATGCCTTTTCCACAGCCCATGTCCACAGGACTATATACCAAGAGAGAAGACTGCTCTGCTCACATCAGAAGAAATCTTAGATCTTTTGGATGCCCTGATGAAGCCAGGAACTATGAGTATTCATTGCCCCGGACTCCAGAAGGAAGGAGACTCAGTGAACTGAGCCAATAACCAGACAGATCAAGTGGCTTGAGAAATGGTTACACAGGAGCCTGTCCCAGTTATGGGCCTGTTAGAGACAGCTGCTAGAGATTGAGACTAGATTAAAAGATGACTTCACTTAAAACACACAGAAGAAAGGATTCAGATTTCTAGCCACCCTGCTAACTATTACCTAGAGAAAAAGTGGCAATGGTGCACATGAGAAGGGAGAACTATATTCCCCAGAAAGCAAACAAAAGACTTCAGGTTTTGGGCCAGAGAGAGATAGATAGATAGATAGATAGATAGAGAGAGAGAGAGAGAGAGAGAGAGAGAGAGAGTAAAGCAGTATAAGGTACGCCAAAAAGCAAAGGCTTATGAGGCTTAGAGTAAACAGGAAAAATACCTAGAGAAAGACAGTCTAGAGTATATATAG
>NW_021604677.1:60498-111298 GCF_004785775.1 Grammomys surdaster
AAGTTATGATTATATATATATATATATATATATATATATATATCCTCTAAAATTTGTAGATACTAGATGGGTTGGGGGGGGCTTTCCCCACAAAGCAGGAAACAGCTACTGTGATAACCAAGATGGTATTAGAAAAAATCTTCCCGAATTTTCGAACGCTCAAGGTAATTGAATCAGTTAACCATCTTGCTTTTGTTTCTAAGGTAAGTCAGAGATTGTCAGAGATATTGGGGACTAATTGGAAGCTCCATTTTTCGTACTGTACTGTCCTCAGAGCTCAGGGCAGGTAGAGAGGATAAACAAAACCTTAAAAAGAGACCTTAACTAAATTGCCCTCAGAAACTGGTGCTGGCTGGCTGGTGTTCCTGTTCCGAGCCCGGAATGCCCCTCTTGTGTGGGACCCCCCAATATATTAGATATTAACCCTCTGTAATGTGTATATTTGATAAAGTTCCCTGTCAACAACCAATAATTAGAAAAGTCATTCTGCCAGATGACATTTCAATGAAATAATAGAATATTTTCCTTTACTAAACCTTTTTATTTTATTAACATGTATTTATTATGTGTTCACCATAATGACTGTGATACTAGGGTACTGACTTTTGAGAAAGTCCTTTCTTCTGGAAATGAATTCAAGCATATTCTCCTATCTTTTCTTCTGTCAAAAGCAGAATACCAGGAATTATGTTGAAGTCCATCCACCATGCACGTGGAGTTGAATATTATTACAGATGTAAGATATGAAGTTTCAATCTTCTGTGGGTTAAACAGCATCATTTGTTGAAGAAACTGTCTTTTATCCATTTGAGTATTATTGGTCTGTTTATCTGAATTAGGTGGCTCAAGGTGTGTGTGTTTTTATGTTGCTTCCTAATTGTATTCTATTGATCAATGGATCTGATTTTATGTCAGTATCATGATACTCTCATTATTTGAGATATGAGATGGTAATAACTTTAACAGTGTTTTTATTTTTCAGGATTATTTATTATTAATTTGAGTATTTTATGTTTCTATATAAAATTTAAGGTTATTTCAATTTCTGTGAAGCAGAACATTTCCAGATTGATGATGATAACTATAATATGTAAATAGGTATATGGTTCATAATTTAATAGATAGCTATTAATTTTTTATTGAAGCTCATTGAATTGCTTTTTGTAAAGATTGTATTAAATAGTTATTTCAATCACCATTTTAATAAAAGAAACAACATAGATATGTTAATTTTTTAAAACACATATAGTTGCTTATTTACAAAAGCAGGAATAAAATTTGGGCTTATTTTAGGTATAGGTTTATATTTTTATCATTATCTTATACTAACTCCATCTAAAGACTCAAGTATACTGTATTTTCAAGCTCTCTCCTTCTCCCTCTCATTGTATACTCTACAGAGAAACTTGTATCATTCCTAGAACTGGCAACAATAATTTCTAAATTCTGTTAAATACTGTTCAATATTATTAGTCATGGATGAGTAACTATTTGAAAAAGAGAGTCACACATAAAACAAAGATCTAAAAAATGACATAAACTTTCTCAGTGGTGTAAAAGTATGAAAAGAAAATATAAAGAAGGGTAAAGCTATATTGAAAAAGGCATTGCAAAAAGAAACCTGTTCTGAAAGAAAATAAAAGAACTAATATATAAAGATCAATCAGTAATACACAATGAGAATATAAATGTTCTAGACTGAATAAACTTCAGCAGGTAAGACATGTTCCTGTGGAGAGTTCTAGATGTGTGGGTTTATCAAAGAGATCCGCAAGTCAGACATAGTGCTAGAGAATGATGGGGAATTGGGTAGGGTGGTCAAAGTAGACTTAAAGCATACATACCTGAATTCCCATTTGCACAATTTCTTTCCTACTACAGGCCCCAGATCCCAACCATATCATGGCCACTACATAATTGTGAGGGACTGCAATAGATTATTTTCTTAGACTATTTATTTTAGAAGATGTAAAAATACAAATATGTACAAATATGTACAAATATTATAGAATATGTACAAATATCTTTTACTCTTTTTGAGGTGCACATCTCCAGAGCTTCTTGGTAGTTTTGAAAACACAAAATACCTATTTCCAGGACTTGGACATGTAATCTTGCTGAAATGTAAATCATCAAGGAGGATCTTCCGTTCTTTGTGGATTGGAAACTCTTTAGCTGATGGATCTACTTAAGTCTGAAAATTCTGAATCAAGAAACTACTATAAAATCTATAATTTTTCATAATAGGAATTATTAAAAACACACTGTTACTATTCACCAATTTTATAAGCTCTCATAAACGTTGTCAACACTCAAAACTCATCCTAGTTCTGTAATCACCCTGAGTATCAACAGACTTGAGCCTCTCTTTCTTTACTGGTATAATCTTTTATTGCACCCTTCTCATTGTTGATGTTGCTGTCATAAGTCCAAGAGACCCTTTTATTTAAAATTTGTTGATTTGATAGTCCAGACATAAGTCTAGATACTGACCAAGATGCACATATCACAAGTAGTTAGCATGGAAGAACAAAGTAACCATTTTGATAATGATAAGAGCAGTAAAAGGACAAATAGGCAAGAAGATGGTTGGAGAAGTACAATAAAATAGTCATTTAGAGCACTCACTAAGGTTGTGGAAGATTGATCATTCATAGTGAAGGTAGATGTAGTATAACCATTAAAGACTGCGTGTCATCAGTGACAGTAGGGAAGAGTTTTGCCCAGTGAGCTGGGTTGATGATGGAAAGAGATCTACAAAGATATAATCACATAAGCAAAACTTAAGGAGTTGAGATGGAATAAATATAGTTTCTGATTTAAACACAACCTTAACTAAGTGGAAAAACACTAAAAAGAGTTCAAATTTGGGGGCAAAACTATCCAAAGTGATGAATTGAAATGTCCTTTGGCATACGCAGTATTTGTTGTGTCAATTTAGATATATGAATCTAATATATACATATATATATATATATATATATATATATGTATATATATATATATATGAATCTAAATTTCAAAGCATGAGCTCAACCTAAAAATATTACTTTACTTATATCTTGTAAACATCACAAAGTTGGAGATACATGAGAAATATTTTAAAAGAATAAAAGAGTCCTATGGTCAAGGTTTCTAGAATTTTGAATTTCAGTGGCTTGCACAGATGGTAAATGCTTTTCAAATGATATATAAAAAGTGAACAAAGGTGGGAAATTTATTTGAAAACTTATTTCAGAGGTTGAATCAAGAGCATATTCTGTGAGGTAGTGAATGTCTGTGCTGATTTCACTAGAAATTTAAAAATAACAAATAACTTCCTTTGAGTTGACACTAGAGGCATTCTTGAATAACTGAGGGCAGTGAAACACTTAGAAGTCACCTTGAAGTGTATTAGGAAGGATTTGGGAAGAATATAATGGTGCCAGTGGATGGGGAAAAAACATTAAAAGGCTGATCATGTAGAAGAAGAAGAGATCAAGGCTAGTAGAAAAAAGGTAGTTTGATTTAAGTAAGATTATAGAAGACTGAAGAGCTTTAACCATGTTTAAATGCCAATGGAGGGGGGTTTCAAAACAAAGAGAAGAGTTTAATAAGTCAAAGGATGAACAAGTATTAACACAAAGAGCCTTTGCTTAACTGCACTTGCTCTACATCCACTTTTCTGCCAATCACTTTCCTACATTCTGCTTTTTAGAACTTACTCTTTCAACTGCATATTTAAGTGATATCTTGCATCATTTGCCTTTTTGTTCCTGGCATATACCACTCAGCATAGCAAAAACAAAGTTTGTTATATTATATACTTGAACTATATAAATAAGTCTGAAGTGTTCTTGTCAAAAAAGAAGTATAAAATGATCTATAGGCTAATTAGTTTGATTATGGTAATAATTTTAATACATATATACATATATACATATATACATATATACATATATACATATATATATGTATATATATATGAAATCATCATATTACATCATAAAAATGTATCCTATTTTGTCTCTTATACTTCAACAAATCTAAAATAATGTAATTTTCAGAGCTTAATGAATAACATTGATTTCAAGTTGAATGAACAAAAACTTTTTTTTTTTCAAGACGGGGTTTCTCTGTGTATCTCTGGCTATCCTGGAACTCACTCTGTAGACCAGGCTGGCCTCGAACTCAGAAATCCCCCTACCTCTGTCCCCCAAGTACAAGGATTAAAGGTGTGTACCCGGCTGAAGGAACAAAAGCTTAAAACTCAGAATATTTATATGAAACAGAGATAAAACTATGATTAAAATTTAATGCCTGATATATTTAGAGGAAATGAGATGCCTTGTAAAGAGTTTTTTTTATTTTAAGTAAGGTAGAAAGTTGTTGAAAATTTTAAAATAAGAAAAATTTAAAGTCTTGAAGAAGACAACAGATGAAATTGTGACATCTTATTTATATTATAAATAAAATGTAAGGTCTGAAAGTAAGGATTAAAAATGAAACTAGCAGTCAAATGTTTGTATGCACAGCAGCAATGTCATGTGTACACTAACCTTGATAAATGACACATCAGTTTGCAGCAGAGACTGAACATTTTAGAAGAAAACATATAAGAATATTGAAAAAATCAATTTGGTTAATTTCTTATGACTGTTGTTTGTTTAATCCAATGAAACATCTTATGCAAGAAACTTCAAAAGGCTATGTGAGAGAAAGACAGGGAGGAAGTAGGATGAAAAGGAAATAGATAATTTGTATTTCAGCCAAACTAACACTACTTTTAAGCACTTCTGAATACAGCAAAGTGGAAACACAAGTAGGAGTAAGTATACAATGCCAAAAAAAATTCTGGAGTAAAGTCTCAGACTATTCTGGTCATCCAAAACACTGTATTATTTAAGAGGAAAGATAACGGCACTCCCAATGGCTCACACCTTTTATCCCAGCATGTGGAGGCAGAGGCAGGTCAGGGAGGTCTTCATCATGCATTCCAGGACTAGAGCTACATGTGAAGAAATATACATAATTTTAAAAAGGGGAAGCAGTAAGATGAATATATCATAACATAATTGTCTGCAGTGAGACAATTGAGGATACAACAAATACAGCATAGAAAAACTACAGTCAAACATGGCCATGTAAAAGACTGAGTTAGTGCAGGAGAAACTGAGGTGTGATAGGCTGCTCCTTTCCTTAACAGTGAGCAAATAAGGCTACTAGTTAAGGAAGCAGTGACTACTGAAGGCAGATAGAAATGTGTGACATGATTTTTATAGCAGGACTTTAATTCTTTAAGTAGATGGTAACTTGGCCAAAATGAAAATCATTCCTAAGTGTTATCCTTATAGTACATGATTTAATAGACAGAGAATGCCAGTAAGTTCAAATCCTATCTAATAAGTACTAAAAACAAATGACAACAACAAAATCAAATACAAAATAAACCAATTTGAGGGGAAATTATTTTTAATTATTTTAGGTATATTTGTGTTTTGTCTGCATGTATATAGGTGTATATGTCTGCCTGCCTTGTATTCATAGAGATCAGAAAAGGTTATCTGACTCCCTGAAACTGGAATTACAGATTTTTCTTAGCCAACATGTGTGTGCTAGAAAAAAAACGCTTTCCTATTGTAGAACAGACAGTGCACTTAACTCCTGAGCCATCTCTCCAGTTGTGGGAAAAATTTTAAGTTTTGTAAATAAAATAATCCTATTTTATCCTCCCGCTTATCTTATCTCCCACTGTGATTATTAGAATAGATTACAATGTTATCTATCTTTTTCTCAGATCTGCACACACTAAGTTCTATGTTACTTTAAATGGTTTTGGGGTTTGATGTTTAGTAGTGTTGATTTAAAAAATGCTGAGGCATGTAAACTCACTTGACTTTTTCTAGATCAGCAAAAAAACAATGAAGACTCTTCAGAAGGGGTTGTCTGCTTATAAAAGCATTTCAGGGATTACAAACATCAAGACAAATAGAAAAGAAAGATTATTGACAAGAATATATACTGAAAGCACAAGAAATGCAACATTTGTTAACTCAAGTGATCAAAATGCATTTTATTTAAATAGAACACATTAAGTACATATCTAATGATTCATAAAGTAAAGATATACTTATTTCATTGAAATTAATATTTGCTATTGAAAATAATTTGCTTCTCAAATCTCAAAAAGCTAAGGAATATAGGACAATTTCTTGAATATTTTAAGCACAGAATTTAAAAATTATTCACATGAAAATAATGCTTTGAATTTCATTTCTATTTTTCCTAAAATACTCTGAAAACCTAGTGAGAAATGATTAATCATGTGATTGCATAAGCATTTGTTTTGTTATGCTAGAATCAATGTATTTAAAACAATTTAGTTTTTGTTTCAGGACAGGATTTCTTTTTTTTCTCTTTTTAGCCCTGGCTGTCCTGGAACTTACCCTGTAGATGAGGTTGGTCTCGAGCTCACAGAGATCCATCTACCACTCACAGTCTATGCGGGAATTAAAAGTACACATGACTACTATCATTTTTATTTTATGTATGTTATGGCTATTTGTTATTTTGGTTTATTAATTTATTTGCCTATGTTTATGTAAGTATACCACATTTTGTAGTTGCCATGGAAATCAAAAGACAGTTTTAGGAATGCCTTGGAACTGGTGCTTCAGATGTGATGAGGCACCACTTGAATTCTGGGAGGAACTGAACGTGGGATCTTTGTGAGAGCAATAAGTACTCTTAACTTTTGAGCCATGTTTCCAGACCTATACTTTTATATTTCCTTTTAATTGATATTTCCGTTTAAAAATATATTTGCTTTAAATACATTTTTGAAATTGTCTTGTTACTTATCTTGTTAACTATCAAATATTTACAAATTAAAAGTTAGAAAACATTTTCTGCTCACAAGTTCCAACCTTACAACCCTCTGACATTGTGTGGTCAAGTTAGGCAGTCTAGGGTTTGTGCTAGGAGACAATGCAAACAACCTCCTGTTTGCTAAATTCTCTTGGTCAGACTGCTGAATCTCTGAAGTACACTAAGTATTATGATCATAATATCTATTGTTAACTTTGCTCTGTGCTTTGCTTGTGTCTGCTCTGTCATTGTATGTTCTGACTCAGGGCAATAGAAGAGAAAGTTTTGGGTTTTGTTTTGTTTGTTCCTTTTTTGTTTTGTTTTGTTTTGTGTACAGATGGGTCTGTATGTTCTAATATGCCTGCAGGTTTTGTTACAGACATGGGAGCCCAGACTGATATGCTTCTGGCTCAGTTAAATATAGAAATATATTGTGGCCACCAAATGTTTTGTTTTTGAATTATGAGCATACTGTGTTCTTGGTTATATCTTTGTGGTTTCTATTGTTGTCAGTGATGGCCCAGATATATCTGGCCCAGGAGTCAGATTTATCTCTGAGCTTTCTGGCCAGTGGATATAATGTAATAGGGATTCAAATGTCATTAATAAAGTTGTTTTATGCTATTCTACTTCATTGAAAACCTGGCTGTGGAGTTGGGTTATTATGGTTTTTCCATAATACCCATAGGCATAGGCATGCACTTAAAGTCTATATTTCATGGTCAGAAGACATACATGACGAATTATCAGGAAGAAGACTGAAAAGTAGAACAACTGAAGAGATTGTTAGTTTCATTTAATTACCTAAGAGTGTTGTATGAACATTCTGTACCCTAAGATTTCTAAGTTTATGAGTGTGGTTAAAAATCTTTAAAATAAATGAAAAAAGTTTACATCAAACTTGTAACACAGGTCTCTAAGCTATTTTAATTAGGATGGATTTTTACATGAAATGGATGGATTTTTATATGAATGGATGGATTTTTATATGAATGGATGGATTTTTATATGAAATGGATGGATTTTTATATGTACTGAAAACATGGTTTATATAAAATAAAATTTAAAACAGTGGTTGCTTAATGAGGTATTAAAGCTGTGCCTCCATGCATTCATATATAAAAATTCACCTAGTTTTAGCAGCCAAACTTTTAAGAGTCACATAGATGATATTGATTTTAAAAGCACAAAGGTATATAAAAAGTGTGAAATGTTTCAGATTTCTTTCCCTTTCTATGGTATTGTCATACTAAGATTTCAAATGTTAATATCGATCAATGGAGTGCTGATGAGCTTTTTCTACAATATGGATTTCAGTATATATTATGAAAGTGTCAATACTAACATATCTTATGTTCTTTCTCTTTTGTAAATTAAAAATTTATGTAAGTTTCATGGAATCAAAAAAGTGATGTCATAGTCTCACTTCTCACAAATCAAATGGATTCCATATAAGTGTAGCCTAAATTTCTCTACCTATTACTGAGGATAACGTCTTTCTCTCTCCCCCCTGTTATTGGAACTTCTCCTATCCTCCAGTTACTAGGATTATGGGACTGAAAGTCCCAAATAAAGTTATTTTCTTTATGTTCCTAAACTTCAAATGAACTTCTTTCTCTCGTCTATATCTGACTCAATAGATTTCCACTTGGTTGACCCACACCATCTAAATATCAGCTGCAGACTACATGTGGCTCTGAAGTTTTGACATTTTTTGAAAGCTGTTGTAAACTCATCCAGCTTATGTGATTTGCTTCCTGTCTCTTCATCTGAATCAACCAACTAACCAGGAACTTTTAATAAATGCCCCATTGACCACCGTTTGACAAGCCTTTCAGTTTTCATGGGCCCTGATAATGATGGCCTAGTTTAAGCTGGAAGTATATAAAGAAGAGAATACATTGTCCCTTGTCCCTGCAATAAGCTGAAATGCTAACTTTAAAAAACATTGGAAAAGGGGACAAAGTGGCTACCTGTAATGCGAATTGGCATACCAGGAAAGCTACCCACTAAAACCAAATAGACTCAGATCTGTCAATAGGTAGATTCATTAGCTTAAAATGGTTCTGCAATATGAAAGGGCACTCCACCTGCTCTATATAAAACAGACGGGTCTATTGTATAACCTTTTAGGGAAATATTGTTTCTATACAAACTATTAAGGAATTATTAGAGATAATCTAGCTATACTCAAAGAAAAATTACAAAAAGGGGGAAGTAAATGACTGGCACCCACTTTTATTACCAGGCTCCTCTTGGTATGTCAGCTATTGCAGGGCTTTTGACCCTTCTGTTTCTGCTAATTACTATTGACCCTTGCATCATTAAATCCTTAACTAAATTCCCATTTGGTTCCGATTAAGCTAATGCTTTTCTCTTCAGTTTTCTCTCCCTTGATCATTTTCTTATTTATCATATTTAGGCACTGTGTATTTCAATGTGTTACCAACCCTATTACCTGCCAGATATTTAGTGCCAGAATTCTTCTTCCCAACCTCAACCACAGTCAGTGAGTGCTCCTTATAAAATATTTGAAAAAGTTACACAGGCTGAGGAGGGAACATGACACCAAATTCGAATTCACAATGTTGTTTCTATTTCGTAAACCTAATGCTTCTGCAAACTCTACTTTTCAAGCTATTCTAGGTCTAACATAAACTATCTCCTTAAAAAGATGATCAGGTGTTAAAATACCTGAAGGATCTTGAAACAAATTTTGAAATCCATTTTTCTTGAAACAAATAAATTTAGTTTGGTTTATAAAGGAAGAAAGAATTTACAAATTAGTACTTATCTCCTCTATTGTAAGCCTAGGAGAATTTGATAAATTTTGCTATATATAAATTTTATTAATTATATAAATTTATAAATTATATAAATTTTGCTTATAAGTAAATATTGGAAAATTGATAAAATTGAAAGAATTTCTGGTTACTTTCCATAATTAAGCAAATTCAGCAATATCCATTCCTATAGTTATTCCATTAAAACAACTTTCATATTGTAAATTTTTTATAGTGTAAAATGTTTATTTGTGAGTAGCATCTTTTATTTAATGCTTAGTAAATTCATGTAATAGTTCAAAAAGTTTGGTTTGAGAAAAGCTCATAGCATGGGGAAGGACTGTGTAGCTAAAATTAGCATTTTAATTTTTTATTACAGTAAATAAATTACCAACAACAGTGGAACATATGTGCTAGGTAGGAACAGCTGAGCCCGATCTGGACCCATCTGACCTTGGTCACTAGGAAATTAGAGTTAATTCAGAGAAACAGGACTGACACCATATGTTTTTGATACCAAAGGTATATCTGATTCTAGTGAAGTAATCTGAATGGCCTTGGCTGTGAGCAAAACTGTCAATCCATGGAATAACTGTGCCACTTTTATCCCAAAGCATCTGCAATTTTTTTTAAAGAAATTATTTGTAAGGAAGGACACAGGAGCACAGAGAATGGCTTTATGTTTCACTGAATTAATAGAAGTGAGAACGCTGTATTTCTGGACATAAAGATAGCAAGTTAAAAATCTCCTGAAAGAAGGAGGCTATCTTTAGGTATTTGAAACAGTATTAGAAAGCTATTTTTATCCTTCATTTTGTCCTTTATAGAGTTTTCTAGTCATTGAATTTTGTCCTTTAATTCAGTGTCTACCTTTCCTGCAACTGTCTCATCCACATCATATCTTACTACCATGAAGATAGATAGGAATTGAGTTAAAAAATCTGATCACACTGTGTCTCTTCAAAGTCTTGCATAAGACACAATTACCCAGCCAAGCCAAATGAAAACAGAGAAACTTCATAAGCAGTAATGAGAATATTCATCTAAAGTGTGTTTGACAAGCTATAAAAATTTTCTAGAGAATTCAAAACGTCTTAGTGCATGAATGATGTACTTGAAAATAAAGATCATAATCTCATATGCACAATGCACTCCTGGGATTATAATTTAGAATCTTGTAGGAATGTGGCAATTATTTAGTATGCAAAATTAGCCAAAGCACCTGGAGTGGCATTTTTGCTGTGGACTGTACATTTGTAGCTCTCCTGGTCTGGAATGCCTTCTGTTCCAAGTAAAGAGACTCAAAGCCACCTAATGTATTTCCTTCTGTAGTTTTCTTGCTTGCATATTCTTCCCTTGTTTATCCTAGTATGTGCTGTGCACCCACACAATATAATGGAACATGCCAGGCCCTGCATGCAAGAAATTAAATAATAATAATAAAAAATAGACACAAAACGTAGGACCTATCCTGGAATGGTTTAAAAGAATCCACAATGTATGCCAAGTAGACTAAGAATCTTAACAGAATCTTGTGACTTTTATTTTTATTTTTCATTTTCAAATGATAAATGAGATGTAATCTAACCTGAAAAAGTTTGGTGTGAGAATGTGAGAAGAAAGAAATTCCACCCTCTATAGTCAGTCACAGCATGGCCAAATGTTATTTCTCTCTTCAGCCAAAGTGCTAAATTACAAAAGGGAGTTAGAAGAAAGAAAGAAAGAAAGAAAGAAAGAAAGAAAGAAAGAAAGAAAGAAAGAAAGAAAGAAAGAAAGGAAGGAAGGAAGGAAGGACTACCTGCGCGATTAAAAGTCTCAAAAGAGCTATGATTTACCTATCTACCTTCACCTTGTCTAAGGTTACTGATCTTCCTTGAGTTTATACCATGTCAAGAATGGCATTGAGACACATAGTATCTCATATTTACACCTATATTTTCCTTCTTCTTGGTCATGAGTTAATAATTGTTTAACAATTGGTTCTTTGGAGAAAGAATGCTTGCTGTAGTAGTAGTATTGGGTTTGTACACTGTATTTCTATTTTATAGTTCCTGGTGGCTTTATTCTGGCTACTACTGATATTGAGCTGGAAGACCAGTGGCACCCACATTATAAAGCTCTTGAAAGTCAATACCCAGCACATGCTGCTGCTGGTTCATGTAAGCCATGAGCCTCTTCTCAGGTGCCCCATGGATACCTCCAATAACCTTGTTAGTAGCTGTGCCATACACAACCATGATCATATTACGCTGTTCTGCACAATAGCTCACTTAGAAAACCATTTCAGATAAACTCTTCTATTCCAAACTTACTCGCTAAATATCTTGGCTGTTAAGATTTTTGCAACAAACTCATTAACAGTTATTAGCTATTGATTTTAATTTTCAATTTATTCATGTGAACTTCTATAATACTGCTTCTCAAGGTGCTGCCAATAACCTTCCTTCATTCAATCTGTCTCTTTTTGCCTGTAAGCTAACACTAATTCTAAATGAATATAATTTCAATGTCCCCACAACTTCTTGAGAGTCTCACCCCTCTGTGCAAGAAGCTGAAATCCACATTCGATTTTTCCCAGAAACCCAAGGACTTATTCTGTTCTATTTCAAATTGTCTTTTTCTAAAACTCTAAATCTTCTATGAATTCATTCACTCTTGGTCTCCTCTATACGCACAAATTTTAAAATTTCAAAGACCCAAATCCAAATTCTTCATACATCAAAAATCTTTTCATATCAAAACACCTTCACCTTTTGTGAACCCTTCTACAGCAAGTCCTTCAAGCTTGCCTTTGTATTCCATCCCACCCCTGCAGCCACAAAGTACTCTTATACAACTAGTTTCCTATTGTCATTTCCCTTCAACTGACATCCCAGACACATGCTTTAGTGCCTTGTCTTCAGTTTCCTTTGTCTGGTTAATGTATATTCTCATGCTCTTGCCATATTTCCAATCACCCCTTTCATAATAAATTTAGAATTGTGTTCACTACTGCATTTGTATTTTCCTAGTTATATGCAATCTCCATATGTCTTCCAATCCATGGTTTATTAAAACCAGACTGAGTAAAACTATCAAGGATCTCAAAACTTTTATTAAAATATAATTTAAAACTCAGTTTATTTATTATTCAGCATAAAATGCATGGCTTACTCCAACATCCTACATGAAACTCACATAACTGCTCTCACTCTACTATCGTCTCTTTCAAGACACTCTTAGTACTCAGCTGACACAGTTACTACAAAACTCTAATGTGATCATATCAACCTATATTTTATTGGTATGCTTAATTTATAAACTTCCACATTACTAATATAATGAAAAATCATGGCTGCCTGTTACTCTTAAGATGAAAGAAATGATGATTGATTACAAAGTTTCAGCATGTATATCTAGGTATAAAGCTTTACTTTGCTAATTTTATTCTTTCTAAAAGAGTGTGCATTTCTATTCTTCTTTTCATACAGGTACACTGTGTGCCCAATTGAGTACAGATGATGCAGTCAAGAACATTAATGAAATCTTATGATAAGACCATTATGAAATTTCTTACACACATTTTAGTCATCATTATTGTTTTTAATTAGATGTTAGTGATATCTAGTATTGATTAACAAATTACAAAATTTAGAATCATCTAGAATCAACTAGATTCTGGGATGACTATGGCATTATTATTTTGATAGCCTTAATTGAAGTGGGAAAACATGCCCACTGTAAGTGGTATCATTTCGTGCATGAATCCTGATCTGCATAATTTGACAAAGGGGCCTGAGCAGTAAGCACACATTCACTGGTTTCTAATCCTGACTATGAATGCTATGTAATCATGGCTGGCTGCTAATTATGTGACATTATCCTGGAACTGTGACCTAAAATAAACCCCTTGTCTCATAAGTTACTCGTATAGGTATATTTTATGAGAGTAACAAGAGAAATAAATAAGAAATTTATTCCTCAGTGAGTTTATTGTCCCAGTCAGTGATTATCTGCTTTTTGTTGTTTTCAAAGTTTTGGAAATTATCAATAATTCTAAATAAAAAAATTTGCATTGGGTGTGGTGACTCAGTTGACCTGGAATTGATCCCTAGAGCCCATGTAAAATTGACAGTGCTGTGACATATATATGTAATTCAGCCCTGGTAGACAGGGTTATGAGAACCACTGAAGCTCTCTGGTCAGCCTATGTAGATAACTGGTTAGGTTCAGAAAAATAATAAACTGTATCAAAGGAAGTGTACACTAATACTGGGGATAACAACAAAGACCGTCTTGTACAGTTTACCTGCATGCACATACATTGGAACAGACACACATTAACTTATTCAACAATAATTTAATCTTAAAAAGATGGTAAAACAACTTGAGGTGTGCATGTGTGTGTGTGTGTGTGTGTGTGTATGATGTGACAGTTTGTTCAAACCCATTTATATTTCTGACCAAATTTAAATCACCCAAACACTTTAAAAAGAGTGCTTATGATTTTATCTATGCTTTGATACAAACATCTACTGGAATATTCCAATAAGTTAAGATGGCTTATTATAAAACACTAAGTTAACAAATAAGTCAGACTTTAAACGTGTAGTTTCAAAGTAATGCTTCTTTTTATTGATTTAAAAAAGCTACTTAACTGAGAAATTAATTTTCCCTAATTAATTTAACAAAATTCCATAAACCTTCCTCTCATTGTCTATGGAATTAAATTTGAAATGTTAACTACACTTTCCTGCTTTGTCAAGTTACAAAAAGTGAAGACTTGCTTAAGCAAAGAAACTTAATAACTACTAAGGGTCATGATTGACACAGCAAATTATGATTAAAATAATAAAATTATTTGAATTAATATCTATCACTATACTTATAATTATCAACAATATTTTGACATGTTTGCATCCAGAAAATTCATCTTGATGTGTATTAGCATCTGCTTGGACATATTGTGCTGAAAATAAATAAAAGAAATATGTGTTATGACTTAGATCCCAGCTGAATCCTAGTCAATAACCTAACTTTTTAAAATTCAAAATTCATTTCAGATGAATTGAAGTTTCAAGGACATTTATAAAGAAATTATAACTATAATTTATACTTCATAACACATAGACAGAAAGTGCTGAGCTGTGACTAAAAATGCATGGGAATTAGATATGGATGCATTTATTTAAATAAAAGAGATATCAACTGAAAATATAATGTAAAATAAAAATTAAGCCCACTTAGGAGTTTTAGTAAAAATGCCAATCTTTGAGGAAAACAGCAGTTAAATGCTAGGATATTCTGTCTACTACTGTTAATGGATATTACAATTCATTAAATACATAATTATCAAATTCATATTGAAAGCCAACATGTAACATAAGGGACAATTATACTTAATATATAAATATTATCTAAAATAAAAGTGAAGTCTAGCAAACACATTGACATAGACTTTTCTCTGTATGTCTACATAGTTATTCCTCATGTGTAGAAATATTTCTCCTTTAACACAAGAAAGAAGCCAGTTATTTACATCATAAGCTAGAATATTCTACGAACAATTTAATATTTTTAAATGATTACAGCATCAGAGGTAGCCTCTTAAAAGCTTCCTCTGTGGGACATGCTAATTCTTAGTGGGAAATCTAAGTATTTGTATTCTAGTGTTTTCAAACCTCTGTGATTTTTCTTACAATAAATATATTTATATATCAGACATCTTATTTTCTATAAAACAAAGTAAATATCAGCTTAAATCTTTTGATATTTGTGAGCAGTATAATAATAAAATTATATATTTCAGTTGCAAATTCAAGAAATTATAGATATAAAACATTAAGTAAAATATGAAAGTCAACCATGAGGACATTGCATCATAAGAGATCTAGAAGCTATTGGACATTTGGACTACAAGAGCACTTAAAAGTGTGAAGAACTAGATTAAGGTAGCATTTCTTAAGGACTAGGGGAAAATTATGCTCTGTTTTTGTGAGTGCTAACACATCTTTTGTCTTTGTTGAAACGGCTTGTGTTTAAGTTGGCTTTCTTATCAATGTGATGAAGACCATGGCCAAAAATAGCTTGGGAAGGAAAGGACTTATTTGACTTATATGTCCATCATTAAGGGAAGTCAAAGGGAAGTCAAGCAAGGCAGAACTCAACCTGAATGCAGAAAATAAATCAGAGGCCAAGAGGACACTGGTTACTGGCTTGCTCCCATGGCTTGCACTGCCTGCTTTGTGATAGTCTTATACAATTGGTCCAAGACTACAAGGCCCAAGGATGTTCCTCCACATAGTCAGCTAGGCCTTCCCACATCAAGTAATAATTAAGAAAATGCCCACAGGTTCATCTATAGGCAAATTTAAAGAAAGCATTTATTTAGTTTAAGTTTCTGCTTCCCAAGTGACACTGACCTGTGTCAAGTTGATAATAAATAAATAAATAATCAGCACAAGATAGATATGTAAAATGTATCTCATACTTTCTGTTTGGATTGTACTAATTAAAGAAATTAACAAAAATACCTGTCAACACAAAGAACTGATATATTTTAGTGAGAGGGAAAGTAAATAGTAAATATCTGCATATGATCAGTATCTGTAATTTTTCAGGGTTGGTAGACAAGTGTATTCCTAGGATAGAGTACATGTACATGAGTAGGAATGTCAATCTTTGGGGCCATTGTGACAGCAAGTTTTCAAGTGGAGAGGTTACGAGTAGGAAATCTATTTTCTAGTTAGCATAGATTGAACACCTGCTTTGATAGGTGTCAAAGAAACTCCATTTGATGCTTTTGTTGATGGGAAGAAAGATGCAGTTGTCTCAGAGTTCAGCCTTTAGTGACATTATGAACTTCTCTCAGCATCATAAATATGTCAATAAAGTATTAAAGCCGTATAGGAAAGATGGCAGTTTGACTGCCTAAATTTCAGCTAATATATTTTTTTCAAATACTACTAATGAAAAATCTACTTAGATGGAGACAAAGAAAACTTTGTCACCATATAAAAACTGTTGTATAGGCAACAGAGGGCATAGTACAATATTATTTATTCACATCATTCAAAAGCAAAGAGCACTTAAAAATTTATTTCAAACAAAAATGAAATTAAAGTATCTCATAAAACATTGTGGGCATTTATGCACTTTAGAAACATAACTTTAATCTTTAATAAATTAGTTATTAGGTAAGATTCTTTGAAAATTCTTAGAAAAACTCAGCTTCTGTCTATAATTAAGAAACTTACAAGTTTTTGTTAACTCTTAAGAAAAGTGAGGAAGAAACTGAAAAATCAACTAAAAAAATACTTCACAGGGAACATAACAACCCTTAAGTTTGCAGAGGAAAACAGGTATATCCAGAGAATATTAACTTACTGAAGCCAAAACTCCTGATATAAAACCTTTATGTAAACCAGGACATTAGTGCAAAAAATTGAAATCTTGTAAATGAATTTAATTGGTAGAGGCTGAGAGTAAAACGTCTGAATGGTATGAGTCAGGAACCATCACACAAGGATACAACTAAAATTGGGTCATTGCCAAGCTAAGAAGCTTGGACTTTTCCCACACAGATTATGGTAGAACATTGATTTGGAATCAAAAGTTCACAGAACTCTGAGTAAAACAATACCATTTACATCAATACAAACTTGATGAGGAACAATTTTTAATGCTTCTGAATATCAAGCTCTTAAGGGATTCCCAAAAGAAGCAATTTATCAGAATCTTACTTGATGGGGTTACACAAAAGGCTGATCTATCTGAGAGAAAAGGCATACATAATACAAACCCTCTCTCAAGTCTCTGGTGGTGTATCTATGAAGATACTGCAGGCTGAGTAGAACTGCTGAAGTACATTTTTAACAATAGGCTCAGTTACGACTTCATCACATTGTTAATGATACTCTGCTATGCTTGCAGTGAGGAGCCTAGTATGATTTCTCCTGAGAGGCTTCATCCATCAGCAGTAGGGAACAGATATAGAGATCCAGAGTCAAACATCAGGCAAAGCCTGTGTAGTCTCATGGAAGAGAGAAAGAGTAGTGGATAAAAGTGAGCAAGTCAGAGATGTCAAAAATACCACAAGAAGACCCACAAAATACTCTAATCTGTAATCACAGAGGCTCAAAGTATCTGGGCCACAAACCAGGAAGCTTGCAGGAGCTGGATCAAAATCCACTACACTTTTGTAGCAAATGTATAGCTTGGTCTTCATGTGGCTCCCCTAACAAGTGGAATGGGGCTATCTCGGTCTCTGATCCCTGCCTTTGGAACCCTCTCTCTATCTAGACATATTGGTTGGGCCTCAGTGGGAGAGGATGTGTCTAATTCTGCTGGAACTAGATGTTGCAGGATTGGTGTGCTATCCACAAGGGTTCCACTTCTTTGAGGAAAAAGGGAAGGGGCAATGGGAAGACAGACTTGTAAGGGTGGGACTGGATGGAAAGAGAGGAGGGATGCGCTCTGTTATCGGAATGTAAAATGAGTAAAAACAATTAAGCCATAAAAAATAGTTCATCACAGGACAGACATGTTAATAGAGAAAAGTAATCAATAGTCTTATCTAATATTTATAACTATAAGCCAATAACAATAACCATTATGACTAAATATTCCCAAAGCTGTGGCTTAGCATTTACATTCTAATTAAATATATATAAATATAAATATATATGTGTATATATATATGTGTGTGTATATATATATATGTATATGTATATATATAATGTTATCCCATATATATACTACTTAAACTATATATATGTGTCCTAATTAGACTCAAGACCTAATTATCAGTAGAGAACTTGTACCTGATACTTTAAAACTACTAAATTAACTACACATAGAAAGTGAGGCTGTGGATCTTAAAGAAAGCCTACTACTGCTACTTTACTAAATAAATCATTTCTAACTGGATTCTGTATATGTATCCTTATAAAAACAGACAAGTATAGCTTGGCATCAAAGAAACTTCTTTTTTCAGCTGAAAAATATTATTAATGAAAGCCACATGTAATCAAAATTCAGAGACATGGCATTCTCCATCCCAGTTTGTGTATATATATATATGTGTGTGTGTGTGTGTGTGTGTGTGTTTGTACCCAAGGTACAGAAACTTCCTGAAGAGGAGAAGTAAAGGTTGTACAAAATAAAGGACTGGGCAGTGTAATTGTCTCTTTTAGGTCCCCTTTAAGGAACCCACATCCATGAAATTGCAAAATCATATCAATCTAAAGGAAACCTATACAATTCCAACAACAGTTAATGCCCTAACTTATATGAAACAAATTTTATGGGCTGTACAACTAGTTTAAGAGCTACAGAAAAATTAACTGTTAAGAGAAAGAATGAAAGAGAGAGAGAGAGAGAGAGAGAGAGAGAGAGAGAGAGAGAGTTACCTAGAGTTAAACACAACCATGTTCTCTTTATCATTGCCAACAATTTTAATGGATTACTACTATTGCCAAAGATTTAATGAACAATGTAGACAATATGCAAAAACAGATAGGTGAGAAAAATATGAAAATTCTAAGAAATATTTCATTATATGCCAAATAACTAGGACAACAGATTGATCATGATGACAGAGTATATGAAGAGCCAAGTTATATGTATGCTAAGCTTGGAAACATGCTACCAAATGTTGTCCAAATGAAAATAAAACATGAAAGAATTAGCAGCAATAGAACAACTGAGTTGCTGCAGAATTGTCTGACATTTAATATGCAATGGCAGCAAAACAGAGAGAAAATAAATGTGGAACAACACAGAAGTAGTACACAGTATAAGACAGAGAATGCTCCCACATCCAGGCATTATATCTGAGATTAACTTACAACTACAGATCATGGACAGAGCACAAAATAGAATAAAAAGAAAATTTAGAAAGCTTCCAAAAAATAAAGAAAAAATTTTGACATCAAGCAGAGGGAAAAACCATCTTGTCTTGAAGAACAGGAATTACATCCTCTTGCTGACACCTCATGCAGCAATGACAGTGTTGTAGTTCTCTGTTCTTCCTCACCCTCCTAAGGCATTGAATGATTGGCTTTTATAAAGAGATTATAGCCTATAGCTAGGCAGGAAAGGCAAGGCAGGACTTCCAGGCTGAGAGCTGGGTCCTCAGAGAATTGAGATGAGAGGATTCACCAGAGTGTTCTGCAGGAGTAAAAGAGAGATAACTCGTGGACTAGAATAACTAGTTAATTAAGTTAGAGATAGCTGGGAGGTAGTCTTGCTATAGTGATTAAACTTTTATAAATAATAATAAGTCTCTGGGTCTTTATTCAGCAGATACAAGAATGTCTGGAAAACAGCAGAGTGTTTATAGTATCTGGAGAGTGGGATGGAGTATTTACAGAGTTGGGAAAGACAAACAAAGAGCAAAGTAAAAATACCAATCTAGAGTTTTATGCCCTGTGAAGTTATCCTTAATTAGAAAAAGACCAAACTGAAAGAAGCATACTGAGAATACAAATGCATTGAGAGCTTCAAGTGGGAAGGGAAACATATCAGCTGCTAAACTCAGACCCATTCAGCAATAAGAACAACTAAGAAAGAACATGTGAAGTTACAATAAGAATTCCCATGGTTCATGCTCCTCACGGACTTGATAACACTATAGAAAGGCCAAATTTGAGAAAGTAGAGAAAATAAACATATTCACCCCTTGATACATTTATTATATATTCCTCATGCACACAAGTAAAATAAACTTTATATAAATACACAAAATGTTTGAGTGCCATTTGTGTGTGTATTAGTGTGTGTTGTGTATTTACCCCTAGGGTACAGTTATAGTTAAAGAAGTATAGAAGATTCATTTTTTGCATCTTCTTATTGGAAAGGGAAACGGGAGCAGCTTTTGTGGTTCAGTGGCTATGCCAGCAACAAAGCTGTTTTTTGTTTTTGTGTATGTGCATTTTTTCATTTGAAAATAATAAAATAAATAGAACCATGTGTAAACTAGTGAAAGAATAAGAAATGAAAATAATCCCATGAACTATCACCTAGAGGAACAAAAGGAAAGTAATTGTTTCTATGGTTCTTGTTGTTGCAGAATTCTTTAACTTTTCAGAAGCCAAAAGAAATTATAAACTCCTTACCAAGCTATCATTTTGAACAAATGGAATTCTTCATATCCATTCTGAACATAAAGAATATTTGCCTCAGAGTGTGTGGTAGAAACAGGGTGGATTTCATTGTTCATCTCTGGACGTTTTTGGATCCCAGCCATGATACAGAAGTCAGCCTGACTACCTTCCTTGTAGGTAAAACATTTCCACAAATATAATAGCATTTTTGATAGAAAATTTTAATATAAATAAGAGTAAAGGAATAGTTAAGCATGCAAATACACTTTACCATTTTCAGTGTTTATATCATATACATTGATATATACTTGAACATCAGTACATTGAGATTTCTAAAACTATTTATAGAATGTAATTATTTGCGTAATATTGTTCCATTATATGGTATTAAATTTCTGGTAAGAATTGACAGAATGAATATTGTCACTTATCATCCAGATGATTCTGAGCAGCTTTCATTCCAACCTTGCCTCCATGTTTTATTCGTTTGTTTGTTTTATTTTGCTATTCATTTATTTGGTTTGGTTTTGATTTTCAAATAGGATTACTCTATATAACACTAACTGTGCTGGAGTGCATTTGGTAGACCAAGCTGGGCTTGAACTCCTAACTCCTGAGTGCAGGGATTAACGACATCACACTTTGCTTTCAGTTCAACTACTGTTAGGTACATTGGCAAAACTTCAGTTTCGTATTCTCTATGAACTATCTGCCAATTGTACCTTACTATGATGTTATCTAAATGAACTTGTAGAAATTTTAAACAAAACTATTTTTCTAAGATCATATAAAATACAGTCATGTTGTTGCCTTTTATTCAAATAGTTATTTAACTTGTTTTTTACCTATATATTGTCATAGGCTTGTAATTCTTAATATGTGCTCCTTATAATAGAGTAACTAAAAGAATTTTATAGAGGTCATTGAAAAAGGTTAAATGTTCTTAACACGCATAGAGACATAACACACACAGATACACACTACACATATGCATTTTATACATATACATTTTATGATCAATTGACTTGAATGAACTTAATTCTCTGTGAAACCTTTACTGGTTTGAAAATAAGTCAAACTGTAATGATAAAACCGTATAAAGAAACATTATAAGTTTTGTGTTTTAGCATGAATATTATCAATAACAATAAATACATAGATTCTCAAAACCAGAAAAAAGTTCAAGAAATATTAATGTGAAAAGTTTGTTTCTGAAGTGAAATATATGAACTATCAATAAATAACACTGTATATAAAACAAGAAAAAGCAGGACAGTGAGACATCAGGAGCTGGCTGCTTGCTGCCACACTTCTAATAACCTGAGTTTGTCTTTAACACATACATGCAAACTGATAAGCAAGTAAATATTTGTATCTCATTTAAAAAGACATTATGTTCTTGCTTCTGTTTGTTTCTGTAAACTTTGCTCATCTTTGTAAACTCAGTATGCTACTGATTGATGGTAGGATAGACAGTCTCCCCACTAAAACATTCACCAAAAAGGGAATGAATACGTTCTGAGAACGTAAGATGTTGAAATAAATTTAAAGCCTCATAAATATTAAAGGAAGATACTTTAATGATGGAATGTATTATTAAAGTATAATGTATGTAATATATACACACACATGCATTGCATGGCAAGTTTGATGCCCGCGTGGGTCTTCATCATGCCCTCTGAGAATAGGTCTAGCCTTGGTGTCTTCATGAAACTCATAACTGTGGGAGCAGGTGTGACTCTGATTCTTTTGCCTGCTCTTGGGACTCCTTTCCTCCTGTTAGGATATTTTATCTAGCTTTGGTATGAGGACTCTTGCCTTGCCTTATTGTATCTTGTTTTCTCTTGTTTGTTGTCTCTTGAAGGCCTGCTCTTATCTAATGGGAAATGAATGAGAAATTGATTCAAGAAAAAGTTAAGGTAGGGATTCTAAGAGGAGTGGAGGAAGAGGAAATTGTGGTTAGAATGAGAGAATAATCTATTTTCAATATATATATGTATGTATATATATATACATATGTGTATAGACATATATACACATACACATAATACATATATAAATATATACACATATATACATATATGTGTGTAGAGATGTATATTTACATAATTATGTGCATTTACACATATATACATATATGTGTACATATGTGTATGCATGTATACGTATGTATACAATTTTATGTAATATTTAGAAATGTTACTTTAATCACAAAAAGTGATGAAATTTACTAACTGTAAATTTTTATTTAATCTTTAGAATATCATATTGTTTACAACCGATGAAAACAAACATACAAAAAGTATTGTTTTTCTTGAAAATTTATGGAGTGCTGCTGTTCTCAAGCTTGGCCGTGGAGTCAGTGCTCACCTAGCCTGTCTCTGAAAGCAGAATCTGATTTTCTGACTTTGTTTTACTTTTGTAATTTCAATCTGTCTGAAATCATCAGCTTATTTTTTTTTTGCCTTAACCCAAATCCTTCCTATTGACCTTATTCATTTAGCTCTCACTAGAAGACATCTGATTAATATCAAAGTGGATCTGCAATAAGCATTTCCTTTGATGGTTCACTATCTTTCCTCTGTGTTGTTTGTCTTTGAGTACTTTTTGATGTGTCTACATTCGTTAAAAACTGACAAGAGGTTTATGGTGATCTTATGCCCTGCTAAATAGGCTTTTATCTGTCCCATTTATGAAGCTAGAGCAATGTTAGAATGCATCACCCTTTTTACCTTGAGAACAAAGTGCAATTTTTATTCAAAAAAATCATATATTAAGGAAGATTAAGTGGAGGTCATGCTACTGAGTTTTTACTTGAGGATAAAATCCTGAACCTCTGTAGAAAAGCTATTTGCATAGCTCACTTCTAAGGCCAACTGAATCATTCATTTATAGTTCTTTCTTAATTGATATATTTTCACTTGAAAAATAAAGGACATCTGGGGAAAATCAAAATATCTCCAGTAATCAAAAATAAAATAACTTTCCTAGAAAGTCATTTCATTATTATCCTAACACACTGACAGCAAAAAAATTATGTCATAAACATGTGTGTATATATAAAATGCATTGTGCATGACATACATATCAAGTACCATATGCATAAAGATTTCTCAAAGTAATCCCATGGTAGTATTAGTTTGGCTGTCATTCATGATAGGAATTGGTGTGTCTCTGCCCCCAAATGCACACTGATGTGTTTAGTGAAAACAACAAAGAATGACAAAGAACTTACAAGTGACTATCATTCTAAGAGTCAAAAGACTGTGTGAACTCCTACTGGAAACCTGGAAGCAATCAGATTCCCATTTCCTCATTACTTTTGTTATCAAGTGCCGACTTCTGCATGTGGAAGTAATTTTTTTTTCACAGAATTGGGCCAGGATAGAAAGACTCTGGATAAATTAATGGGAACTTGCTGTTATTTTCTGGATTTCCTTGAGAAAATGTTTCATGACATATTAGACTGAAACAAATTACTATTATTATTTTGAATTGAACAATTGTGTTATTATTTATAAAAATAAGGGAATGTTTTATAGTGAATCATGTACAAGCCATTTAGCTTCTGCCTCTTGTTCTCAAATTAAAATCACTAGGCAAGTTTTCAAACTTATTTAAGCCTCTTCCTCCTTATCTAGTAACTGGGAGTGAAGAACTAAAGACTAGATTGTGTTGTGAAACACTTACATGAGTATTGGGCACTGAGATAAGACACAGCAATGAATAGTTCTTCATAGAGAAAAAATATATAATTCAATAATTGTTCTAGGAGCTCAGAGAATATTTATGTAATCCCTGGCATATGCATCTTAGACCCACAGACTCGTTCTTGAAATATCTATGGTCAATTACTACTAAATAATTACTTACTGAGGCTAAGGCATTTATTTATTGCACAAATTTTCTACTAAGTAAAATATTACATAATTAGAATATTATATTTTATGGAACACTGACTAAGGAGACTTAGTAAAAATTAATACACACAAGCTGATAAAATAAGTATCTGCATATGTCTTGCCAGGTCCGGCATGGCCTTGGTGGAGACAGATGGACACGGTTTGTAAGTAGACATGGGCCTCCGTGAATGATGATGACTGCCATGGGAATAAGGCTTGAGTGTATAATAATGTACATATTTTACATTTCTCTTTTAGGGAATATCCTCCCTGCTAACGTTCTTGATTCCATGATAATCAGATACCATGAGTTCAGGAGGTGAAGGTGTGGTTAATGTCTTAGCAAAATTGGCCACTCTGGGACCTTCAAGATAGCCCTTAAGGCTTCAGAAAAGAACTCTAAAAACATGGGTTCAAAAGTAATTTCTCAACTATGTAAAATATAACAAAGCAAAAAGAATTATGAAAGGCTTCACAAATGTAAGGAAAAATTGCAGCTGTTTTCTGAGACAACTTGTTAGAAAAATACTAAGGAACGAGAGAAAGTGATTTATCGAGTAGTGATAGAAGGATATCCCACTCATCTAAGATTTTTGTTTAAGCTTACAAAGGCAGACAAATTCTTGAGTTCAGGATCAGGCTGGGACAGAGCAAGGTTAGACCCAAGTGTACTAGAAATTGTAGTTTCAAGACTGGGTCCCACCCAGCTACCTTAGCAGTCATGATTAACGGGGGCAGGCAGATTTCTGAATTCTTTTGCACTGTTAAAAGAAAACGTGGAATTCACAGGCTGGCGTAAAGGGATGCTGAGTCTTAGGATAATCAAAAGAAAACCTGAAGTAAATAACTGGGTTGATATGTAGCTATCCAGAGAATTTTTTTTTTTTTTTTTTTTTTAGAATACCAAGAGAGAACTGCTTGGAGCAGAGAATAGAGAAAGCTGTCTGGAGATCTCCTGGAAAAGGAGATCAAAGACAGAGAAAAAGCAGATATCCAGAAAAAGCAGATCAGAGAGAGAAAGAAAGCAGAGAAGAGACAAAGTATGCTGGAAAGCTGTCTCCGGCTGAACCTAGGTTCTCAGATTTGACCAATAATTTCTCTTGGAGTCATCTGTTTTGCCATTCTCAGATACCCCTTTTTCTCAGGACCCCTCTACAAGCTGAGAATGGTCCTTGGCAATGTTTATTTGTTATTTTTCAACATTCACATACTATCTTTCTTGAAAAAGAGAAAGTAATGTTTTAAACCAAAACAATAAGATATCACCTGAAAATACATGACCAGTTTTAAACCTCATTTCTTTAACTACTGAATTAATACGAGTTCTGAGGGCGTTTCTGCTCATGAAGGTGTCTGACTTAATATGCATATATGTGCATGCATGTTTACCATATATTTGCATATATTCTCATTTTCCATTTTCTACATTTTTACAGTTTGTCTAAGAAATTTCAGACTTTGACTTTTGTCTCTTTATGTGTATGATCAAGCATGAGCATTACAGTGTTCACAGAGGCCAGAAGAAGGTCTCAAATCCACAGTTATAAAAGGTTGTGAGTCAGAATTTGAGGGCTGAGAATCAAACCCTCTGTAAGAGCAGTCAGTTCTCTGACCACGGAGAAAGATCTCCAGCTTTAGAGGAAAGCAAATATGAGTTGGAAATTATAGTCAACAGAACACTCAATCTCAACCTGGACTACTCTCTCTTCTAAAGTTGGATCTATAGCTGGTGTGATGGTTTGAATATGCTTGGCCCAGGGAGTGGCACTAGTAGGAGGTGTGGCCTTGTTGGAGTAGATGTAGCTTTGTTTCAGGAAGTGTGTGACTGTGGGAGTGGGCAGTGAGGCCCTCCTCCTAACCATGTGGGGGCCAGTCTTCTCCTAGCTGCCCTCAGAAAAAGAGGTGGAACTCTTAGCTCTTCCTGCCCCACCCCACATCTGCCTAAGTGCTGCCTTGCTTATGCCTTGATGATAATAGACTGAACCTCTGAACTTGTAAGTCAGACTCAGTTAAATATTGTCCTTTATAAGAGTTGCCTTGCTCATGGTGTTCCTTAATAGCAGTAAAATTCTACCTAAGACAGAAATCCAGTCCCACATCTGCCTGGGTTCTTTGTATATTTTAAGCAAGTTCCTAAATCACATAAACTATTATATAAAATAATATATTTTAATAGTATAAATAAAATAGTGTAAAATATTTTATTATTTGAAATTAATTTCAGTAGCATAATAATTTTACAAAAAATAGTAAATTTATTGTGACATGTTATACATATGAATCATGGACTTTGTTCAAACTTATTCCTGAGATTGCTTCTTTTGCTCTGTCTGTCTGCGCCCACACACATTTTTTTCCTTTTCCTACTTAATCCATTTCCTTTCTATTCTATTGTCATCACACACACACACACACACACACACAGAGGCATTTATATGCACACATGGACATGCACAAATGAGTATACATACTTATGCGGACATACACATACTCACATACACTCTAGATTTTCAGAAAAAAAATATGTGGCAATTTATTTTGCTCATTATGAGTTTCTACAATTCCACTCATGTTAATCTATGTATGGATAAAGCTATATTGTGTATTTAAAACATGTTCTACACCCTTTCATCTGTTAATGGATATCTAAGATGAACTGGAATTTGGCTAGTGGACTGCTCATCATGTGTCTTTAATAGGAGGTATTAGACAAAATGCACATAAAATGAAAAAAATAGGGCCTGGTGAATATATGGGGCAGAAGTTCTCCAATCATAGGTATGTTAAAGTAAAATTCTTTCTTCCATAGAAGAAGAAATGTATACTTGGTGACTGCATATAACTAAAAATATAATAATTGCTATGTATATTACTGATGTTAAAAAAATCAAGTTTCAACCCAACAAATATATAAAGTTAGAGATCATTAGATAATTAATCAAAAATTAAATTAATAATATGTGATGGAAGCAGGATCAAATTAAGGCAAACAAAACAGTAAAGTATGTTCTCTAATGTAAATTATTACAATATTATATTTATATATTACTTTGTGTATTCTATTTATCTTAATAATTAATTAACATCTAATTATAGTTTAGAAACTAATTATATTAATGAAAATTATGTTTACTAAAATAAAATTATACTTAATCAACAAATAAATATGGGAGTAACACTTTTTGCATAGTATTATAATTTTATTTGCTATGATTTTAAATAGCAATCTAAAATATAGATACATCATGCCTTCACTAATGCTGACAAATTTAAAAATGTTCCCTCCAGGGAATTAATATAATGTGAATACAAATATGTCTGTCATGAAGTAACGTCATACTATAGTTCTAAGCTAAGAGATGTTTTGAATATATTTTATCTATACAATAGTATGTCATTGTAGAAGGTTCACTTCTAATGAATGGATATAATTCATACTTTCAAGTATTAAGTACAGAAGAATTTCTAATAGTTGCACAATGACCAAAATGGGTCTTGACAACATTTCCCACACCCTCCTCTGTCTATGCAAAAAGTAAAATACTATTATATCAAAACAAAATTGACAGAATATGTTTTTCTTTACTGAAGAATTACAAACAGAAAAAGCGATTAATCTTTTGAATTTCTCATGACATCATTGCCAAGGCTGTCATTGGCTATAAGTGTCAGTGTTCATTTAATGACGAGATCGCTAGCTACCAGGGGCTACCTACGCACAAGGAAGGGTGGAAACAGAAATGTTTGGTGAATTCAGGAAAGGCACTTTAGCAGCACTGGCACCATATCTACTAACTGATGAAGGACTTTCTAATTTCCAGGAAAAAGCACTATTAACACACATAAATTGAACACAAAGAATTTGATTTTAAAGAATAATTTACCAATAAATTTCTCTTTTCCCATTCTTAAAGTTTGTGCCCTATTGTGTTGTAAAGAAAGAGATAATGTTTTCATTTGAGGAATATACAATTGTAGTCTACTAAAATAAGAGCATATTTAGGGGACTTTAGAAAAGATTTAAATGATATGTAAAGTATGTAAACACATTTAGTTCAACTTAATTGGTAATTTCTAAGCATATGAAACTAAGACAATAAGACAGAACTACATAAATTTATATTCAAATGTCATTCTTTGTAGTACAAAATGCATATGGCATAATTTTTTAACTTCATTAAGTATTTAATACCATAGTGATAAAATTTCCAATAATATTCATAGTATACTATAAAGAGAAAATACATGCTATAAATAATAGCAAAAATTCTAAATATGCATACATTTCAATATAAGTTTTCTTCCGAACTTATGCATATCTATAAACTGACACTTATTTGCTGTTCTTTCTTTCATAATGACTTTTTTTCATTTTCCATATCTTTTACAGGAATGCATGGGCTATGTACCTATTCTTAGATCCTTTTTCCATGCTAGTCTTAGCTATTTCTTCCAATTTAATATGCAAAATTGATATTCAAAATAACATCCAAATATGATGAAAGTTTGATTTCTGTTATTAAGGCCTGAAGACTACTCTGAGTGATATTAGCTTAGCTTTTTTGCAAGGATAGACATTATTTACTGACCATCTTTGCTTCATTAATAAAGGAAGACATACAATACAGTTGATAACATGCAGATACATATCAAAAGGCCAAAATCTGCAAAATAATATAATTTTTCATACCATGCATTCACAAATGTTTTATAAACTCATGAAATTACTTGGGCCTTGGAAGTGTAGTTATCTGGACTTCAGGAGAAATTTTATTATATTACTGATATTGAATATTAAAAAGACTGATAGCCTTTGTGACAACTAATGAGTCAAAATATTCCTTATAATGGTATAAAATTACCTTACAAGACAAAATACAGCTTATTGAAGGTTTTTTTTTCTTCACTTAATTTGAAAGCTTTATGAACAAGAAAGGAATCTTAAATGCATATAAATATACATCTATCTACCAATAGTTAATGTTGATGAAATGTACTTTACTTCTGTGGTACCTGACTATTTCTATTTCTGCTGATATCAAAATACATAGCAACAAGTTTCCAGGGTTTCACAGAGAAATTCCTATAGTTTCTACAGGAGAAGATTATGGTGATTGGTAATTTGATTATCAACTTAATAGAATTTTGATTCAATTAAGAGACAAGCTCTGGGTTGAATCTGTAAGGAGGTTTAACTGATAGAACTAGCCACTCCCCATTGGTTGGAATTTCTACCTGAAAAAAAGCAATATGTGAGTTCAACACTGCATCCTAACTATGAGATGCAATGGCCCGTCCACCTCACATTCATGCTGCCACAACCATCTTTCCACACCAGGAAGAACTCTTAGCTGCAGTCTACCTTATTTCCTCTGTTGGCCTTTCCTTCTTCTGCCTCTGATCCTTTCTTTTATCTGGTATTTTCTTACAATAAGAATGTTGTCTTCATAGGACAATGAAGACCTTAACATGGATATTTTATAGGTATTAGCTCAATATGACTTCATTTTAAAATCATTCATTGCTTCTTTAAATTAAAAAAAAAATGTGGAAAATCAGCTGAGTTTGTTGGGTCATACCTAAAATCCCAGTAGGTGGAAAGATGAGGCAGGAGGATTTTGAGTTTCAAGTTTAACCTATGTTGCATGTCTAGACTCACTTTAAAAACAAATACACCAACAGCACCAAAAACAAAA
Organism: Grammomys surdaster; assembly: GCF_004785775.1. Classification (NCBI taxonomy): domain Eukaryota; kingdom Metazoa; phylum Chordata; class Mammalia; order Rodentia; family Muridae; genus Grammomys; species Grammomys surdaster. Next base: position 90,810 of record NW_021604677.1, read on the forward strand.
ATTGTGAGAACACATTAATCCAAAAGTGCAATTTACTCTCATTTTTATGATGTCTTATCTATAGATCACTTTCTTGAAAATTAATGTTATAAAAACTTTCACAGTCTACATGAAGCTCAAGAAGAAGGAAGGCCAAAGTGTGGATGCTTCAGTCCTTCTTAGAAGGGGAACAAAATATACAAGTAACTACGGAGAAAAAGTGTGTAGTAGAGACTGAAGGAAAGGCGATCCAGAAACTGTCCCACCTGGGGATCTATCCCATATACAGTCGTCAAACTCAGACACTATTGTGGATGCCAAGAAGTGCTTGCTGACAGGAGCCTTATATAGCTGTCTCCTGAGAAGCTCTGCCAGAACCTGACAAATACAGAAGCGAATGCTCACAACCAACCATTAGAATGAGCTCGGGGTAGCCAACGGAGGAGTTCGAGAAAGGACTGAAGGAGCTGAAGGTGTTGGCAACCCCATAGGAAGAACAACAATTTCAACTAACCAGAGCCCCCAGAACTCCCAGGAACTAAACACCAACCAACGAGTACACATTGAGGGATCCATGACTCAAGCTGCATATGTAGCGGAGGATGGCCTTGTCAGACATCAATGGCAGGAGAGGCCTTGGTCCTGTGAAGACTTGACGTCCCAATGTAGGAAAATATCAGTACAGGGAAGTGGAAGTGGGTGCATAGAAGCAGGGGAAGGGAGGACGGTATAGAGGGTTTGGGGGGGGGTACAGCGGGAAAGGCGATAACATTTGAAATGTAAATAAAAAATATCCAATAAAAAAGAAAATAAATAAATTTTTAAATTCTATTTGCATAGGTACTTTTCTTCTGTTCAATACTTAAATATGAAAGCCACTCTGATATATAAATGATTTGAGAGGATGAGAGAACATAGTAAACACATACACAAACATACATACAGTCATACATACAAAAACACACACATACCTGACACATTTATTGTTAGAGTGATTTTTCTAAGCAACTGCTAAATAATTTGTAATTAGTATACAAAACTTAAGTAATTTTTCAGATTCACAGAGAATAGCTGTGTGATTTGTTTTGCCTTTGGAAGGTTTTACTCATGAGGTGAATTGTGCTCATATAATAGTTGCACTCATTAATGTGTTGAAAGTAAGGCTGCAGAATAGATCTTGGATCATTCTAATATATTAAAATAGGCAGCACCCCACTATGTAAGAGATGACCCAAATAAGGACAGCAAAAGACACAGAGATAGCTGATGAACCAGAATGTAAGCTGCCCGTTCTGACAAAAAGAATTTAAATTAATACTTCAACTCATACATTTTGCAAACAAAGTTATTTTATTTATTACATGTTCCATTTATTTTACTTTCATGGGCTGATTTCAAAACTTCTAAATGGCTACATGTGGCATTATATTTTTCTCATAGTAAACATTAGTGAGCTGTGACAGTAATAATGTTTATAAAGTTGGAAATGCATAAGAGATTCTCCATCCTGATGTTATATAACTGTATACACTACATAATGAGCATTTACAAAACAATGGGCAGAAAATCCATAAACATTTTGGACTTAATATTTGCTTAAAGATGCTTTACTATGTTGTCTACAATTAAAATGGGAACAATAGTTCCTACTTCAAAAACTTCATGTTGCCTAGATTATTGCTTTTCTCTTTGTCCCTTACTCTTCAAATTCTTTTCACATTATCATAAAAATTCACTTTAGAAATCTAGCAATCTAGTTCTATTTAGGGTCTTCTGCGATGATTTTCTTCAGAAATAACATTTAAGAAAAGCAGCTGTTTGAATGTGAGCAATGTTGAAACTTGTCTTTTCTTTATCCAGTTGGGAAAAAAATTTACTTTCAAAAGCTTTTGCTCTTTTTCATATATGATAATCCACAAATGCTGAAAACATGTGGCTCATGCAGGGAATTGAGAAATGAGATGCAGAATGCATGAAAGGCTTAAACTACAGTGGTCTTAATTTCTCAGCCATGAATTTGATTAAGGAGGTCAAATTCTGTATGCTTCCATAGCACATCACTAGCATCATTTTGAAAAAAATACACTAACCTGCTCAAAGATTATGACACTTAAACACACCTAGCCTACAGTTTCATGATTCACTGACACCAACAAGTCTTCCTCTACAATTCACTAGGCATAACTTACTGTCCTTCTAGGTAACTGAAATTGTCTTTCTTATTTTTTCTCTCTCTTACATTTTCTCTATTACTTCAATATTTAAGATCATCAGTCAGTTCCTAAACATAGCCATCTTTAAAAGGTACAAGACTTTGCAGTTTTTCCTACTCCTCACTCTTTTCTACTTTCCAGCAGTTCTTTAACCAAAGTATTCATCTTTCTTGGTATCATGAATTTGGGGCAGTGTCAGTGGCTTTTTACTGTTTTATTTTCAATTAAAGTAACAACTTCTATTATGACCAAGTGGTCAGCAGTATGATATATTATCAGAAACTGACTAGGTAGGGAAAATGGAGTATTGAGGCATATTCATGATACATTCAGCATAAAAATGTATGAACAAGCCCTTTCCTCATCTCCAAATCTTAGTCCACAAATTCAGCAGAAGCCCCTGCTCTACCAAAGACTACACAGGTATCCAGAGCCCCAGAAGGCAAGTCGATACTCTGAACCCTAGAAGCCCAATGATGTAACAGAGGCAACGGAAGTACCTGGAACCACAGAGGCTATGCCATTTCCCCAGAATCCTATTGCCAATGCTGCACCTAAAGCTCCAGAGGTCACACAGACAGCCAAACACCAGCAGGAAAAAGCACCCTACTTGATTAGATGACTCTAGGGTCACCAGAATCACAGATCAATCAGGTCAAAAGATATGAGAGGCAACAGAAATCAAGGGAAAAATACTCATCCAACAAAGATAAACTCAGAAATCAGCACCTAAACTCATAAGCAACCTAAATCCAGATGGGAGAGAGAATCTCAGGCCTAGATGAATAGAAGAAATAATAAAATTACAAACTGAGGGATTCTTTGAGAAGAAAAAACTTCAGCAATCTAAAAGGAACAACAAAACAAAAGAGATGGGAGAGAGAATCTTGGGCCTAGAAAATCCAATAGAAGAAATTGACACATCAGTTAAATAAAAAAATCTAAAATATACCTGACACAAAACTCCTGCAAAGAATAATAGGGATAGAAGAAGGAGAAAAATTCTAGCTCAAAGACCCAAACATTAAAAAAAGTATATAGTACAAATTTTCAAATATAAGAATGTGTCTATATAGGTATAAGAAGCTTACAGAATGTCAGATTGGAGCAGAAAAGAAAGACAGTAACCACATAATAAGCTAAACACCTAAATATACAGAACAAAGAAAAATTATTAAAAGCTTCTGGGGAAAAAAGCCCAAATAACATATAAAGTCAGACTTATTTGAATTACACTCAAGTTTTTAATGGAGCCTCTAAAACCAGAAAGGCTTGGACAGATGTCCTATAGACTCTAAGAGAACATAGATGCCAAGTAAGACTACTATATAAAGTGAAACTTTCAATCACCATACATTAAGAAAGCAAGATGTGTAAGATATTCTATGATAAAGTGAAATTTAAACAATATTTATCAACAAATGCAGTCCTACAGAAGATACTAGAAGGAAGGAAATCTTCATCCAATAAAGACTAATTATCCCATGAAAACACAGGAAATCAATTATCTCACACCAGAATAAACAAAAGAAGGGAAGTACACACACACACACACACACACTACTACTACTACTACTACTACTACCACATAAACAACAAAACCATAAACACAACAGTAAACAGCAAAAAAATGGAAGTAATAATCAATATGAATGGACTCAATTTCTAATAAAAAGAAAAGGCTAATCAAATGGATGCGAAAACAGGATTCACTCTGGCTGAATACAAGAAACAGACCTCAACATCAAAGATAGACTTTACCTTAGACTAAAATGTGGGATTTTTCCCCCAAGCAAATGAAGCCAAGGAGCAAGCTAGTATAGCAATTATAATAGCTAACAAAAATAGAGTTTCAACCAAAAGTATTCTGGAGAGGCAGGAGAGGACGCTTCATACCAAAGCAGGGAAAAATCCACAAGGAGGATGGCACAATTCTGAACATCTATGGCCCAAATGCTAGGGCACCCACATTTTTAAAGAAACTTCACTAAAGCTTAAAGTTCACATTGAAACCCACACATTAATATTAGGAGAAGTCAGTAACCCACTCTCACCAAAGGACAGGTCATCTAGACAGAAACTAAACAGAGAAGTAGCAGAGCTCCCAAAATTTATGAATCAAATGGACCTAACACACACACACACACACACACACACACACACACACACACACACACACAAATACTTCACTCAAAAACAAAAGTATATACCTCCTTCCAAGCATCTCACAGACCCTTCTTCAAAACTGGTTGCAGACAAGGTCACAAAGCAAGTCACAACAGATACAAGAAACTTTAAGTCACCTCATTTCCTATTACACTACCATGAATTAAACCTGGATTTCAACAATCCAAGAAGGACTACAAACTCATGGAAACTAAACAAATCCCTACTGAATGACTACTGCGACAAGGCAAAAAGAGATCAGGAAATAGCAAATTAACAGCACTGAAGCCTCTACAGCAAAATGAAGCATACACACCCACAAGACATGGCAGGAAATAAACTGATAGCTGAAATCAGTAAAATAGAAACAGAGAAGAATTCAAAGAATAAATGAAACAAAGAGTTGGTTTGTTTAGAAAATTAACAAGAAAGACAAATCCTTATTCAAACAAACTAAAAGGCAGAGAAAGAATATCCAAGTTAACAAAATCAGAAATTAAAAGAAGGACATAAAAACCGATACTGAGTACATCCAAAGAATATTAGGTAATACTCCAAAACCATGTACTCCACAAAATTAGAAAATCATTAAGAAATGGACAATTTCTTGATAACTATCACCAAAGCTAAAACAAAATCTGAAAAACAATTGAAATAGACTTATAAACTTTAAGGAAATAGAAACAGTCATTAAAAATCTCCCAACTAAAAATACCCAGGGTCAGAAAGTTAAGTGCAGAACTCTACCTGACTTTCACTAGAGAGGTAATAGCAATATTCCTCATGTTATTAACAAAAATAGAAACAAAAAAACATTGCCAAATTTGTTTTCTGTGGTTATAGTAACTCTGATACCAAAAATACTCCAAGATTCAATAAAGGAAAAGAATAACAGACTAATTTTCTTCATGAACTTTTATGCAAAAATACTCAATAACTGTAAACTGCATCCAAGACCACATCAAAACAATTTCCACCATGATCAAAGAAGCTTTATCCCAGAGATGCAGGAATGGTTGAATATAGAAAAATCAGTATAATCTACCATATAAAAAAACTGAAAGACAAAAATCACATGATCCTTTGCACAAAGGCATTTTAAATAAATCTAACTCCTTTATAGGACAAAAGCCATGGAGAGATTAGGAAATACAATGGACATACCATAAATATAATAAACACAAATTACAGCAATCCAAGAACCAACATGAAATTAATTGAAAAGAAACTGAAAACAATTCCACTAAAACCAGGAACAAGGATGTTCATTCAATCTGAATCTATCAATATAGTACCTCATTTTCTAGGTAGAGTAATAAGATAATTAAAAGAGATAAAGAGAAAATTGAAAGGAAGAGTCAAAGTATCATTATTTACAGAAGATGTGATAGTATGCATAAAGGACCTTAAAAATTCTACCAGGGAATTACTAAAGCTGAAAAACATCTTCAGAAGTGACTGAGTACAGGATTAACAAAAACAAAACAAAACAAAACAAAACAAAAAAACAAAAAAATCAAAAGCCCTCTGCTATACAAAGAACAACCATGTTGAGAAATAAGTCAGTGAAAGACCACTCTTCACAATACCCAAACAGAATATAAAATTTCACAAAGTGAGAATATGTGAAAGGACTGTACAACTAAAACAATCCTCTACTATAACAGAACTTAGCAAGGCATCATTATCCCTGAATTAAAGCTCTACTATAGAGCTATAGAAATAAATTCTCTCCTCTCTCTCTCTCTCTCTCTCTCTATCTCTCTCTCTCTCTCTCTCTCTCACACACACACACACAGACACACACACACACACACACACACACACACACCATAATGGCATTAAAAAATGAGAAGTTGATCAATGGAATCAAATCAAAGACCCAGACATAAATCTTGAGACAACTTCCTGAACAGAACACCAATACTACAGGCACTAAGATAAACAATTAACATATGGGGTCCCATGAAACTGAAATTTTCTACAAGGCAAAGGATACTGTCAATAATACAAAATGGCAGCCTACAGAATAGGAACAGACACTCACCAACTCCACATCGGCCAGAAGGCTAATATCAAAAATATATAATGAACTTAAAAATATTAGACATCCACAAACCAAATAATCTAATTTTTAAATAAGGTAAAGATATAAACAGAGAATTCTCAACAAAAGAATCTCAATTGGTGGGAGAAACATTTAAAGAAATGTTCAACATCCTTAGCCTTCAGAGAAATGAAAATCAAAATAACTCTGAGATTCTAGCTTCTGACCAAAGGTTTAAGATCAAAACTACAAGTGACAGCTCATGCTGTCATGGACATGAAGCAATGGCAACACTCCTCCATTGCTGGTGGGGATGAAAATTGGAAAGGCACTTTGGAAATCAATATAATGGTTTCTCAGAAATTTGGGAATTGTTCTACCTCAAGACCCAGCTATACTACTACTGGGCACACATGCATAGGACACTCCATCCTGCCACAAAGATTTTTGCTCTACTATGTTCATATTAGCTTTATTCATAGTACTCAGAAACAGGAAACAACTTAGATGCCCATCAACTGAAGAATTGATGAAAAAATTGGTACATTTGCATGATGGAGCATTTCTCAGATGTTAAAAGAAAACACACAAATTTGCAGGCAAATGGATGAAACTAGAAAAATCTTGAGTAAAGTAACTCACACCCAGAAACCAAACATGTCTTGTGCTCATTTATAAGTCCATATTAGCTATAAAGTAAAGGATAATCATACTACAAAACAATGACTCCAAGAGGGTAAATAACAAGGAAGACTCAAGCAGGGATATATGAGTCTTCCTAGGAAGGGTAAATAGTATAGATTTTGCAGACAGGCTGGGGGTGTTTGGTGATTGGAAAGGGAAGGATTATGTAATGGGAGGATGTAGAGAGACAGAGTTCTAGTTGAGACTACTGGAAAGGGAAGGATTAGGTGAAGGGCAGATGAAGAGAGAAAGAGCACTAGGTGAGACTACTGGAATTAGGTCATTTTGTGGATAAGGTTGAAACCTCAAGCAATGGAAACACCAAATAGTCTAGGGGTTATCCATAGCTAAGACTCATGGTAATATGGAGTCTAAACTGACCATCTTTTTTAACCAGGTAAGACTTCAAATGGAGGGATCAGGACACCAAACCAGACTTAAAACCTTTGACCTACAATTCATCCTGCCTGCAAGATTTACTGGAGTAAAGGTGGCACAGACAATGAAAGAGTGGCCAACTAATGACTGATTCGGTTTGACACCAATGCCACAAGATGTAGCCCACCCCTGATTCTGCCCCGTTGTCCAATTCTAGAGACTGGATAGTCCAGAATACTAGGATAGAATCAATCATATCTGGAAAAAAACAAATTAACAAGCAAAAACAATCCAGGAAATTAAGGGGTAAAAATGGGCGGAGGGAATGGCCACCCAATAACTGGCACAACTTGAGACCTATTCCATGGGCAAGTACCAATCTATGACATTATTAATGACACTCTGTTACACTTGCTGACATGAGCCTAGCATAATTGTTCTCTGAGCGATTCCACCGAGCAGCTGACTGAAATATATGCAGAGATCCACAAACACTGGATAGAGCTCACAGAGTCTTATGGAAGAGTTGGGGGGAGGTTTGAGGATCTGCAAGGGGATAAGAACTCCACAGGAAGACCAAAGAGTTAACTAATCTGGGTTCTTGGGAGCTCTCAGAGATTGAACCACTAATGAAATAGTATATACAGGCTGGACCTGGGCCTTTGCACATACGTATCAAATGTGCGACTCAGTCTTCATGTGGATCTCCTAACAATTTGAGTTATCTCTAAAGTTGTTTTGGGTTTGTGAATCCTGTTCCCCTAACTGAGCTAGTTGTCTGGCCTCAATGGAAGAGGGTGAGTATATCCCTGAAGAAACTTGTTTGGGCAGGGTGTGGGGGCGGGGGAGGGGATATCCACAAGGGGCCTCTATCATCTCAGAGGAGAAAGGGAGGAGGGAGGAGGGACTATGTGAGGGGGTACCTGGAGGAGGAGGCCAATTAACAGGATATAAAGTCAATAAATAAATAAATCAACTGAAAGAAAAAAGAAAGGAAGAAAGGAAGGAACGAAGGAACGAAGGAAGGAAGGAAGGAAGGAAGGAAGGAAGGAAGGAAGGAAGGAAGGAAGGAAGGAACGAAGGAAGGAAGGAAAAAAGGAAGGAAAAGGAAGGAAAAAAGGAAGGAAGTTATCAAAATGATTCTTAATGATACTTTGCTAAATCAGAGCCTAGCATAACTGTCATCAGAGTGTGTTTATCCAGCAACTGATGGGAACAGAGGCAGTAGCCAATAGCTAAGCAATAGGTGGAGCTCCTGAGAATTTGTAGAATAGGGTCAAGAAGGACTGTGGGAGCCATATGGTCCAAGGGTACCATAATAAAACACATTGAATTAACTAAACTGGGTTCATGGGGGCTTACAGAGACTTAACTGATAATCAGAAAGTATGCATGGGTCTAACCTAGGTTCTGTATGTATATGTTATGTTTGTTCATATGGGACTCCTAACAGTGGGATCAGGATCTGTCTCTGACTCTTACCTGTTTTAGGGACGTCTTTTCTCTTACTGGGTTGTTTTGTCCAGCTTTAATATAAGAGAAGGTACTTAGTCTTATTTCAAGTAGATATGTTATGTTTGGTTGAGATTCCTAGGAGGCCTGCTCTTTTCTGAAGGGAAATGAAGGAAGAGTTTATCTGGAGAAGCAGGAAGTTAAGGGGGCAGAGACTAGGAGGAGAAGAAGGGGCTAGGAAAACTGCAGTTGAGATAGTAATAATTAAAGAATTCATGTGGGGAAAATATTCTTCCAGAAATACTCATAATTTTACAATTAAGTATAATAATAAACCAGAGGAGAGGGTAAAAATTAACTATGATCATTTCTTCACAGTAAGAGAAATAAAGAAAAAAACCCTTTGAACATCTAGGTAAATAATTTTAACCTTCATGTATATATTTTCATAAAATAGAAGGGTTTAAACAAATAGAAATACATCACTTTAAATCATTTAATTCCACTTTTTTTTTACATTTATATAGTGGTAGACAGAAACAAATCTATCTCAATGAAGGAAAGTAACTGTATATTGTTAGGAACTTTCAGATTATTTCACTTTTATGACATATGATCATGATAATATCATAAGTATTAAATGAATTAATATTGAAGAGAAAAACACATAGTTCATTATTTTATCTACACAACGGCAAAGAAATAGAGAAGTTTATAGTAATGTATATTTCTATTACCCAACATTCCACAGCAAATGTCACTTTAAGCATTTAAATCACTCATGAAAGAGATGTGGGTAAATTATTCTTAAACTAATAATTAAAGATTAATGTTTATAATAACTGTATACAACTGTCAGTTCCTGGTTGGGCAACTCTCCCATGACTTTATTCTTGAAACAGCTGTGACACACATATTTTTAACTCACTAGGTTTGATACTCAGAACACTGGCATCTAACCTCTGCTCTGCATGAAAATCCGCATCCAACTGATATCTAAGCTTGGGGGCTTAGTCTCTGACAACACAAACATTTGTGGCTTAGAAATATATGGGGTATTTAGAAATGCTACTGATTCTATTATTTTATAATTTTACATGCAGAATGGAACTAAAATCCTTTTTTTTTTCTACAGCCAACAGAATAGATTATTTAACCTAATACAAAGAATATTTTTTTATCTGGTCCATATGACACATTTGACACACATTTCACTTCTTGAAGTTTAACAAATGTGTGTTTTAATGCCATTTTTCTTAATTGAAGGTTTCTAGAGAAAACAAGATAACTGAGAGGACATAGGTGCTTCAGTTGAAGACATTAAAATGTTTCTAGGGGGTAAGACACCTGGAAGTATGTGTATGGCATGATATTTCTTCAGGAAATGAAGCTGCAGGGGCTGGCAGTCTCCAGATGCTGTACTTCCATTGGACCTCTCAGTCTATCTTAGCTTTCTTTTCAAAGTTCTATGCTTACATTATTCATGGTCAATGATTAAATATAAAGGCTATTTTAGATTGTTACAGAATAGTTGTTTGGTCATTAATTAATCTTATGCAATACTTCCACATATATCACACCTGGAAATGCTAACTAAAAAAAAACACATTTCATACCAAATATTTCTTAGAATTTCAAAGTCCATCTAAGCAACTAATTGACCAATTATTCTAATGAATTTTTCTAATTCATTTAGAAGTTCTCCAGTAGTTACAGACAATATAGTATACATATTCTCTGGTGTACATTACTTAAGTGCTCCTCTTCTATGTAGTTTATGCTGTACAATTACAGATGGATCCCTATAGTTCATGATGAACACTACCTACATCCTGATCTTTTCTGCACTCATCTATTCTTTGTATCTATCCCAAAATATAACTACCTTAATTTTTGATGTGATGATATGAAAATTTTATGAGCATGTAACATGTAATAATCTGGAGAATGGTTTCTGCATCTTTTAAGATCTCCTGAATGTTTTCAAAGCAATTCCAGATTTTCAGCAATCCATTCTTCTGTAGATTCACAGATATGAAGATATTCATATCTGCTGAGTTAGTACTATATAATGACTTGTGCTGGAGAGTGGAATTTGTGTCTTGTACTTTCTTTTCAGCCTATATTTCCCTATTGTCTAATTTCACTGATGTATTGTTATTGCATACATATGTATAATTATATCCATTTGAGTTTATGTACAATTATACTATTGGTTTATGTATGTATAAGAAATATTTTTTATTGGATGTTTTATTTACATTTCAGATGCTATCCCTTATCCACATTTCCCCCTACCCAGAAACCCCCTATCATATCCCCTCTCCTCCAGCTTCTATGAGGTTGTGCCCCAACCCACCCACCCACTCACTCCTCTCCACCCTCGAGCAAATATAAAGACAATGTGTGGGACAGAAACTGAAGGAGGGGCTGCCTAAAGACTGCTCCACCTGGGTATACATCCCATGTGCAGTCACCAAAGGCAGACACTGATATGGATGCCAGGAAGTGAATGCTGACAGAAGACTGATATAGCTGTCTACTTAGAGGTCTGCCACAGCCTGACATATACAGAGGCAGATGCTCACACCTAAACATAGAACTGATCATGGGGTTCCCAATGGAGAAGACTGAAGGAGCTGAAAGGGTTTGTGACCCCATGAGCAGAGCAACAATACCAACTAACCAGAGCTCACAGGGCTTAAACCACCAGCCTGGGAGCACATAGGGAGGGATCCATGGCTCTAGCTGTATATGTAGGGGAAGAAATATTTTTTAATGGCTTTTTACGATAGGTTAAGTTCTCATGCTTTGTTATCTTACTAAAGTTATATAACATTTATACTTTTAGTCAATACACGTGTTTAAGTTTTTTAATTCTATTGAAAAAGCGTTTTGTAGAACTGATGATGCTGAATGTCTTCAATATTCAAAAGTCCTCACTATCACTACATATTCAAACTTGCTCTGAAAGGTTACTCTTACTCAGTTCCCCAGTGTTTACTATGGAAATCTAAAACATTTGCGTTAAATGTTTCATCTTCTACCTTCCCACTCACCTTAAATTCCTCCTCGTCCTGACTTCTACTCTCCTGAAAAGCATCTTCAACCCTACCCTTGATTGAAAGTGGTCATTAATTTCTGTTCTAATACTCATCTTCAGTTTAAATTATTTTTAAAAATTCACTATCAATTTTTCCCTATAGGCATACTTCATTAATATTTGCTCCAATTTCTCTTCAATCAGTTTGCTCAAAGGTAACAAAAAGATATATCATAGATTAAGACATAGAAGAGAAAATTCATAGATACATAGAAATGAAGAAACAGTTAATTATTAATTATTTATTACAAAATGACCAAATTGTATCTGTTCTTCCTGCACTTCACTGAATCACAATATCTTCTTATAGTGTTTTTACAAATTATTTGCCCACAATTGTTGTCTGTTTCTGTTAAGCAGCTTTTGTTCATTGTTTTCAGTTTCCTTTTTTCAACAGGCTCTGAATTTTTTCCTGCTTGAAAATCTCTGCAGCAGTGAACCTCCACAACACTGTACTTTTCTTGGGATAGAACTTTTCACTATATATCTGACCTCACATATTTAACATACATTCTTTCTGTTTGTGTCTCTCTCTCCCGCTCTCTGAAAAGATATGCATATATATCTTTTACATATGTTATACATATTTAAGTGTGTATATTTGTATATGTGCGTGTCTGGGTGCATGTGTGTATATATATATACATATAGAAAAAGACCTATATTTGTCTCTTTCTCTGTCTTCCTTTCCCTCATTCTCTCTCTTCCTTCCTTTCCTCCTCCTGATCTTTTCGTCAAGTAACTCCTTTAACAAGAATTGTATCACTGTCTAAACACTTGCTATTATATCCTACACCACTATATTCTATACTCATATTTGACATTTTAATCATAGTTGATCCTAACTTTCAAATATGAGTATATAGGCTTTGATGTTAAGAGATACAGATCTGAGATTCTACTATTCTCCACTTTTGGGATTTTATAACTTTCTATAAAGAACCAAGATGGTATCCCTGATTTTTACATACAAAATTATTTTATGTAAGCAAATCTTTTTTTTTAAATCTTACATTGCTAACTCAATTTGTATTTATTTAATTGTGAAGCAAAAGATAACTACAGCTTGTATTTTCCTCAGACTCTGATTTCTGCTATGTGGATAGTTTGGATTATAGAAGTGTACCACCATGTTTGGCTAAAATGTCTCTAAATGCTTGTATTAAAAGAAAACATCCTATAATTATCACAGTTTATGTGTGACAAACAATTTTGTATAAGTCATAGGGTATGATAATTTACTTAAAATTCAATCAAAAATTTATTTAGATGTGCTTTGTAAGCAATATGCAATAATGATTATGTCAGCAGTATGAACGACTTTATACATTGTTTGAAAGACATAGAGCAAGCACTGAAGCTTCTCAAACAATATGACTAGGAAGGTTATGACTTCAGCTCTCCTACAGAAGATAGTCATGGGAAGTGTTCTTTCAAGTCTATGTACTCCCATATCCATCTGTCTATCTACTGTTTGTGATTCCTTGTCAACATTCAGAACAATTCTCTCCAGCAATCCTATAGCCACTACACTTGGCTGGGTTCTGGGACCTCATAAATAACACATATCCATAGGACCATTATTAGATAACTCAAAATGGAAAGCCCATTAAAGAAATACAAGGTCAAATATGTAAGTCTAAAAACATTTCAAATGTTATAACATCCACATGCTTAAATATCCCAGTAAAAAAACACAAGCATGACCAACCAAGATGATATCTGTCTTCCAGAAGTTCGTAACACTATCATATTAGGCCCCCAAGCTCAACTCACAATTCATGAATATGCTAGCCAAATGGAAACTTGAGGGAGAGGCAGATGAGTTCTAGTCTGCTTATCACTTTTTTCTAAATCTTGTGCATATTTACTTATAAACAGAAAGAATTGTTCGAGATGTCAGTCAAGGCCAACTATGTTTCTTAGTTTCTCTAACATTATTTATTTCAACATAAACTCAAATACTAAATTTGTTTCAGATGGACACATTTTGAAGACAATAGAAAAAAGAGAACAGTTCTGTTTCATTTAACTTGCATCAGACCTGGAAGGTTTATTAATTCATTTATTAAAAAATACTTTGTTAATATACTTAAACAAAGATTTAAAGCACAAGTTGTGTACATAAAATGGCATACATATACAATTATGCAAGATTGTACTGTAAGAATGTAATTTCAGGTCTCAGCTTGAATGTAAGAATTTCAGGTCTCAACTTGAACATAAAATTAAAAGATCCTTAAGTTTGAGTTTCAGTTTTCACTCAAATATTATGTGCCCCTGAGGCCAATCCTGGGAGGAGCACATTTCAAAGATTCAAACAAACATTCTAGGAAGTAGGGCCCAAGATAAGAGTTTATCAGAGAGATGAGCCCTTAACACAGTACACCTGAGTAAACAGAAGCCACTTAAGCTAATCCTCTTTGTTGTAAAAAGATAGGTGAAAATTTGAGTTACCTAGAAACAGGGCCTGGGAACAGCTGTGTGAAATCTTTTACAGTTATTGTCTGAGAAGTAATTAACTGTCCTTGTAAACTCTGTAAAAATGGTATATAAGCTGCTTGTAGCTTCAGCTTGGGTTCCTCTCGTACGGAACCCCAGTATACTGATTATCATCTTATCATCAATAAACCTCATGTTATTGCAGCTAATCCTGTCCATGAATGTTTCTGGGGGAGCACATCCCCTAGTTTTAGATCTTTAGGTCCAACAGTACACAGAATAGTGGTCAACAAAGGACCAGAGAAATTAGTGATAAAAATGAAACAGGTGAATTGAGAATTATCTAAAAGAAAAGAAAAACTAAACTAAACAACAAAAAAAATCAAACCAACAAATGAAAAAGTAAAAACAATTAAATGGAGCACTTGCATGCTATTTTCTATGCAAAATAAATAAAGTGAAGAAAAAAATCTAAAGGGCTTAATAAATAGAGCATCTTAACCCATCCTCACAGCAAGCATCTGCTGGCTCAAGTACTTTTACTTACTGTTTCTCATTACTCTAATCTGTACTTGTATTGATGGGAGACATGCTGTCATAGGTACATTCATTGAAATTTCAACCTTCATCACATATGCCTATCTGGAAGTATGCAGTGATACTCCTTTTCCATGCTTATTATCATCCCTGCCTGCTGAGTCTTCTGGGGCACTCTTAGCTGCCTTTAGTGGCCTGGTATCTCTGATGGGCCTCCATTCTCCCAGGGAAGATGACTAGATGGCCATGAGAATAAATGAATGGAAAGCTGCAGCTGGCAGAAGAAGATTGGGGGTTGGGGGAGGAGGTGTCTGAGAACATGCCATAGACATGAGGCTTCCAAAAATCAATGAGTGTGAACTTGGCAGAGACACAGTAGTAGTATATAGAACCTGAAGAGACTATCTCCTATAGGTAGGCAGAAATCCCAAAGGAGTGACAGGAACACCAACCAACCCACAAAACGTTCAACCCCAAACTGATCTTACCTACAAGAAATACAGGGAACAGGGATGGAGCAGAGATTGAGGGAACAGCCAAGCTATTGCCAGCCCCATAGAGTTCCTTATCCTGGGAAAGCACCAACCCCTGACACTGCTAATGATACTGTTATGTTTGTAGACAAAAACCTACTATGGCTGTCCTCTGAGAGGCTCCATCCAGTAGTTGATGCAGATGCAAAGACCCACAGCCTGAAACATTGGATGGAGCTTGTGAACTCTTATCAAAGAGTTGCGGGGACAATTGAGGGCACTAAATGGATAGGAACTGTACAAGAAAACCAACCGATTCAACCAACCTGGACCCGGGGAGTCTCTCAGATAATGAGCCACCAACCCAGAACATACACAGGCTGGGCCAAGCCCCCATGCTCACTGTACAAATGTAGCAGTCTTCATTCAGGTCCTGAACAACCCGGGTGGAGTTTATTCCTAAAGTGGTGGCTTGTCTGTGGAATCTGTTCCCCTAATTCTGCTGTCTTGTCTGGCATCAGTGAGAAAATAAGCACCTAGCTCTGCAGAGACTTGATGTTCCAGGGTGGAGGGATATTCGGGAATGGGGACTCCATTCTCTCAAGAGGACAAGAGGAGGGAAAGAGAGACTACTGGAATGGACACTGGGAGGGGTGGACAACAATCAGGATGTAAAGTGAATTTAAAAAAAAGCCATTTAATATAAATTAGTTTTATGCCATAAATAATAAGTATAAATACATAATTTTGTATGAATTATTTAGTGTAATTATCCACATTTTGAAAAAAAGAGTGTTATATTTCTTCAACTTCATTCTTTCTATAGATTGCAAGGAAAGCAAGAAACACACAATAATATATTCTAGAGTATAGGTTGATTTATTTTTTCCAAATTTAAAATTTATTTAGTTCTATTTCTCCTAAAATTATTGATTTTTATATTTATCATTACAAGAATATAACAAAACAAATAAAGCAAAAGAGCCAAAGAAAAGGCATGATAAACACATACAAATGGAGAGACATATTCATACACACAGTAATCCCACAAAAAGCACAAAACCAGAAGCCATAATATACACAAAAAAAACTTGGAAGATTAAAAAATAAAATTCCTTGACAAAACATGAGAAAAACAAAATCTCCAAAGATGCCATTGGGTTCTTTTGGTACTGACTGGGCTTCGGAATGTCCTATAAGAGTGGTTTGTAGCCCCAGGGAAGCTTCTTTAGAGAGAACTTATTTTTCATTTGTGTGTGGTTATTAAAAGGGAATAGGCTTTGGGGTTTGGATAGTGTTGCATCCACTTCTGTGGCCTTTTTCTCTAGGGCCCTTTTTGGTGAAGATGCCTGTAGGCACTGTGCCTGCTGCTACATTCTCTGTGAGTTTATTTGTGTTGAATTGACTGTGATTACAGAGCCCTAGTGCTATTTGTTTGTCCAATATTTAAGCTTTTAGACATATTTAAAAAGTTTAGTATTTCTTTAAATTTTGGCATTTGCTTACAAAGGTACTCAAATTAATTCACCTGATAGATTCCAACAAACTATACTGTTTGTGAAATAAATGCTCCTCTGGGCTTCTGCATGTCAAGGTATTTTTCTCTCTTGGAAAGATTCTCATGTCAAGAGAACTTTGTAAACATTAATTCTCCATTCTGTTTTACTGTATCTTTAATTTTTTAGGCTGGTTTTATTTCTAGTTTTTGTATGACTCATGCACTGTTCACTATTAGTGACAGAAATGATTGAGTATTTGGTTTGTTTTTTTGTGACCACTTGTGATCTCTGCCACCTGAATGATAAAAATCTCTTTTCTTTTGAAAGAAAATGACTCAGAACCTACTTTGAAAGTTACTTTGTTGCTTAGTAAGACCTCAAACTCACTAAGACCGTATTTCATGCTCCCTGTAAAGAAAAGAAAATATCTATCCTAGAGAGGATTTTTCCTCTGGTTACATGACCACTTTCAGATAAAGAGATAAACTTGTAGCTCATCTGCCTCTGAGACTGCAGATCATTTTGTCTGTACTGGGGAAATAAATGTCTTAAGTGTTATTTTCTAAAGAACACTAAGCATGAAAGGATAGCATTGCTTATATCAAAGGAAAATCACCAATCTCCTTTTATTAAAAAAATTCATACAAATTGAATATTTTTCTCTTTTTTGAGAATTATTTGTTTTATCATTTGTATATGATTGTTTTGCTGGTACACGTGTCTGTATACTACATGCATGTCTGGTGCATGAGAAGGTCAGAAAAGGACATTTTGAACATTGAAATTTGGGTTATAGACAGTTTTGAGCCAGCATGACGGTTCTGGCAACTGAAACAAGGACTTTTGGTAAGAATAGTCAGTGCTCTTAGTAGCTAAGCTATTCCTGCAGACAAAGAATTAAATATTCTTAAAGGACTAGGGAGGTTTTTGTTTTTGATTTTTTTATCATCTTATGTGTGGATTATGAAAATCTATGAAAGTTATATCCCAAATTTCAATCTTGGTATAAAAGGAAAAAAATTATGAGTATAATTTATATTAATATACATATCCATTTCATTTTATAAAAGTTGGGTTTGATTTCTCATTACAAGTTTACATAATCTGGATTTATAAAATTTTGTTTGATATATTTTTTATGTCTGCACCATATCTATGAAAGCTACCCTTATTTAAAACTGGAAAATAAAAGAATGAAGATATGATCCACCTGGTAAGAACAGCATCTTAACAATACAGTTTAAGTCTCAGTACTCACATCCCTCTATGAATAGAGTTTCAGGAGAGATCTGACACATTTTCCTGGCCTCCACTGTCATTGTACACATGTGGGATACATGGAAGCAAAATGACAAAGCATACAAATATTGTAAAATAAAATTGTTAAAAATACAGAGTTATTGAGAAATGATTGGTGAAGGCAGTGAGGTATGAGGGACATGTCTCAAACTCTGTTTGCTTGCATGAAATGGCCTTTTGTAACTGTGTTTAATAAACAAAATCCTTAAAATGAAAATTATCATTTGTAGAAAGACAGTGTTAATATGTATTATTTAAAAATAAAAATAATAAAATCAATCATACTGTTACATAAAATTTGCCTTTTAATTCTAATTAAATGATTATAATACATAAATATCCAATTGTATACTGCCTAACAAGCTACATGTTTAACAAAATACATATCTGAACTTATATTAACTTATAAGTATATTACTTAAAATTATTTAAATTTTAAAAATGTGTATGCATATTATTGTCTAGAACACACATATGAAGGAAGACTTTTTGATAAAAGGTGATACATTTTAATATTGTATAATATAACTTGTGAGACTGCATTCTTGGCTGGGCATGGGCCTGGAACCCCGAGACTCCAAGGGAGCAGTGGCAGGTGTTCAGCCACGTTCCCAGAACACAGGGTCTTGACATGCAGTCTAGTCTTCATGGACCTACATTGTCCAGTCACATAGGCCATTACAGCCCCTCCCAAAGTACACAGGTAGAGGATGTGACTACAGGTCTCAGGCCCTAGAGAGATTTACATACTAATGAAGGCCAGAGGGTGGAGCAAATTAAGCATTCTTCCCCAGACCCTCCACATTTCTCTCTCCCTATTTAACTCAGGTGTGCCCTGAGTTTCGGGGGAGGGGGGCGGGTACATTTAAATCCATCTATCATCCACCATGAAAATAAAACCTTTTGGAAATATGGACATTCTCATGTCTTTGGGGCTTGCCGTTGCCAAAGCTTCCAGCCTTTAGAACTCTAGACTTTCCTCTGTATGTGGGACACTACCACCATGGCTATTTTCCCACAGGTGGTGCCCAATGTGGGGCTAAGACACCCATGGACTTCAAGAACTGGGCTGCCCAGTCTGCTACAGGTGAATACATCCCATGGGATGCAGGGCCAAGGCTTTCTCTGCCTCCCTCACCTATCTCGGGGTGCAAGAGCCTGTCACTTCACACAGCACAGATCTTTGACCTCCCCACAGTCTCTGCTCTATTAACCACCCCTCCCTGCAGTGTCTGGGGCCACAAACAGAGATCCCTACCTCCCCACTGGAGAGAGCCCTGCTCCCACACCCATGGAACCCCAGACTGGTTTTGCTCCTTGCCCAGGCATGGCCCATACAACGTCCACCCAGTACAGTGTGAGAAGGATGCAGCTGAGCTTTCTGCTACACTTGTCCGATGCTGTGCTGAATTGACTCAGCCAAGATTTCATACTTCTCCCATGCTGAGCTGTGGTCCCAGCCAGCTAAGGGGGCCTGCCATGGCGGAGCTGCAGAGAAGGCCTTCAACGCCACCACTGCCATAGCTGCAGCTGCTTAATCTCTCACCTGGAGGATTTCTCTGCTTTCTAGCTGCTTGGACCCACATCTTCAAGCAAGCTAGCCAGGCGGCCGAGTCTGCTAAGTGAGTACAGTAACCAAATCTTTACTGTGGGGTGCTGCTGGGGCCTCTTTCTTCCCTCCTCCCTCATTTCTCTTGGCTGTGGGTTGGCTGGTCGCATGCCCACATGCCCCCAGTCTTGGTCCTTCCAAGGCCTCTAGTGGTCTGAGAGCCCAAGGGCTTGAGACCAGTCAGTCCCTGGCCACCTTCTGGATCAGGGATCCCCAATCCAAGAGCTCTGCACCCCCTTGGAACCAGACTGAGAATTCCTCATGCTGCGTGAGGCCCTGCTGTACTCACCTGGTGTTGCAGGGAATAAACTCAGCCAAGATCCTGTGCACTCCTGCCATATTGAGCTACAATGCCAGCCTACCAAGTCGTGGCAGACACATGGACCCACAACACAACAGAGACTCACACCAGTGTGTGCCCACATGAGGGCCTACATCATTCCCTATAGGTGGTAGAGGATGTGGGAAAAGCTGGCTACAAGAGTATCCCCCCGATGGCGCCTACCAACAACCTCTCCATGGAACTGTGAGTAACTCCAGCCTAGTTCACAAGACTAGGCAGGCCTCTCTATGTCCCTCCTGTCTTTCTCTCTCTATGTGTTTCAGGC